>NW_027104322.1:0-348663 GCF_902728285.1 Clytia hemisphaerica | reverse complement strand
CAAAGTGGAACTCACTAAGAAACGAGATGAAAAATCCCGGTTTTTAGTGAGATACTCGTTATTCAGCATGTAGGGGTTATTGGGGTTTGAGAGCCTCACTGTCCTTCAGAAAAAGCTCGCAAAACGTAGTGTCTGAACCTAACAACTTCTAAGGAATAAGAAACGAGATAGCATGATATTGTATCGTATAAAAATGGTGGTCCTAAAAATTTATGTTTTCGATTTACGTTTTTACTGATTTTGCTTTGTGTCTACGCCTCTATTTTCATAATTCGAGCAAAGTCTCTGAATCGATTTATTCTAACCAATAGATATCTTAAAACACTGGATAGAGCTACTCGATCTTTTCCCAAGCCAAGGCAGCAAAATAATGCGCCATCTTTGCTGAAAGTAGACCACAGTAGACTCCCTGGTTTTCGCTGTTGAAGTTTTTTTGATACTGCAATTTACTTCAAAACTTCAAAGATCTCGCAAGCTGAATTGTGCCGTCACTTCGTACAAGATGGTGGATTATTTTGCTTCAAGTAGGGAAGGAAAAGCTCTATCTAGTGTTATATATAAAATATCTATGTTCTTAACCAATAGGAAGCGGCAAGGCGGATCGCCAAAGTCTCAGAAGAAGCCAAAATGGAGATTAATATTGACGAATATGTCGAGTCTTTCAAAGTTCAAATGATGGACGTCGTCTTCGCCTGGTCGACTGGCTCCACTTTTGCTGATATATGTAAAATGACTGACGTCTTTGAAGGTATATAAGATCTAGTTTTAAACGGTCCACTTTTCGCTCTGCCTATTCTAATCAATACATAAAGCAGAAAGCAGAAAGTTGGTTATCTAGAGACAATGCATTCCCCTCTTTTGACATCAATGCAATGTCTTCTTTCAATTTTTCCCAAGCTAAGATTTTTAATTGCCAATTCTTTGCCCACTTTATGCCTACACTATCAATTAGTAAAGGCAGGGCAGAGAGTCATATGTCTGAATTATTGTGAAGGCTAAGATCATGCCAAACGTATTGGTCCCGTTTCGCTCCGAGAAAAAAGTGAAGCCATTCTATTGATTAAATTCAATTTTTACGTCATTTCTAACCAATAGAATGGCTTCATTATTTCTTTTCCGAGCCAAACGGAACCGTTGCCCGCTAACATGGGCTGATCCCCACTCTAAATTGAAGATTCCGTGTTGAGGTTTTAAGAAAATCTTTAGTTTTTTTTTCTCCACCGACTACTAATGGCAACTATTATCACAGGTTGTTTGTCTTCATTCGCCTGTGTCTTCGACCATGTTCAGACGTTACGGTTCCGTTCCGTTCCGACGTCAAAATTCGAAACGTCAAAAAAGAAGATGTTACAAAGCAAAACAGGTCGACGCGGTTTCATCGGAACGGAACTGCTCCGTTTTCTTGCTCCGAAACGTTCCGAAACCAATAGAACACACTCAATCCGTAACGAAAATTATACCAGAGTGAAACGAAACAGTAACGTGTGAACATGGTCTTCATCACCGTGTTGAGAACATAACCTGAAAGAGAATTGGGAGCTTAATTTCAGCGTTTTGTATTAGGGATCCTGACTAGTATCTCAGACATGATCAACCTTTTTTGATATATTTCTTACTGAATTTGAGGGTGAAGATCCTGAATTCGAATGCTTCCAAAATTGCAAACCTGCAGTTTTTGCGTAATTCGATTGATTTTTTGGGGGTCTTATCATAAATTATGGGCGTTTTGTAGTTAAAAAAATGAAAGAAAATGGGAGGGTCTCTTGATAGCAATAATCGAAGCTTCTAAATTCTTCCTTGTATGACTTTTCTCTGGGGCATTGGAAATAATAGTCCAAGTAAATTTATGGGTAGGGAACTTCTTCAAATGTTTTGCTGGTTCAGAGTTAAAAAAATGAAAGAAAATGGGAAGTTTCCCAAATTCGGCGTAAATTTATTCCAAATTAAAGACCCTTTTCACCACTAAAACGTCAATGACTGTTACTTAAATATGTTTTTCGGACCTACCACAGAGGTCTTTTAGATTAACCTATGCCCGTTCGTCCGTCCCTCCGTTTGGGCTAATTTGGGCCAAAAACCGCCCAGAAATGGACTTATTTTGCGGAATTGCTTCATCAGTTTTTTCTGAAATTTCGCGCAAAAACAGAGGACAAGGTTCTCTAAAAAGTGGCTGAACTGATTTTTCCCGGACAACTTTACGTATTTCCTTTTTCGTCCTTAGGGAGCGTAATTCGTTGTATGCGACGTCTGGATGAACTCTTACGACAAATGTGTATGGCTGCCAAAGCCATCGGTAGCACTGAACTTGAAAATAAATTCGCCGATGGTATAACGAGAATCAAAAGAGATATCGTGTTTGCTGCTAGTCTGTATCTCTAAGATGTTCAGAGTTTCAGGAATCTTATATCCAAAGTATAATGTTTCAATGAGGAGAATCGTGGTTTTTGGCTTTGAATCCTTTGGATATTTATGGCTTGGGATAACAATGGTTATGGCAAATATACAATGAATATCAACCATGTGTAGTGCATAATAATCTTCTCTCAATTCACTACCTAGAGGAAATTCTGCTTTCGATAATGTAATGCACTAATATTAAAGATACCACTCCAAAACCTTTGAGAGCTCTGGAATATTCGGCAAAGCGCCCCTTCGGTAGTTAATATCTACTATGGAGGTTTTTCAAGTTCACTAAGTTGCGTCATTTTCGCCATTATGGAAACTAAAAATAGTTTGCATAAGAAAACCTGTTATAGTTCTTTCAGCTTTGGTATGGTAAGGTTTTGTAATTTAGTGGGGAGCCACCCATTATAGAGAAGAAATATCCTATTTCGAAAAAGCAATTATGCCTAGCCTAAATGGCATAATATGAGATTACTCGATTTTTCTGGTCATGTACCATGGGAGGGCCAAGGCCCACACCACCTTGTTTTTATCCCGTCCGGTTTGAGAATACCGAAATTTAATAAATTTTTTTTGTTAGTCCGGGCGTACTTTTGAAATCGAGAGATATTTGAAAATTTGAAGTTACAGAATAATACCATTTGGATGGGTTAAAAGGCGGTAATTATTCTGTACATTGGTCAAACATGGAAGACCTCTATGATAAGCAGAAAAGGACAAGTTTTGAGTAAGGCCAGAGAAAAATTCCACTGTTATGAAAAAGTGAAATGTTTTAATGATATTTTGGATTCTAATATTTTACATCAAACATAATTATTAAAGTATAAAGTTTTTAAATTTTATTCTATTTTTTATCCTAGTGTTTGTAATGTAGGATTTTCAAATTTATCATTTTAATGACTCAATTCTCTAGGACCTGACTAAACTAGGGATCATTTGACTTCAACGGTACAGCGTTACCAAACACAAAATTTCTTTTCCGGGGTGTGGTAGTAAATGGCTTGTTTAAGGCTACATAGGGTTTGTTCTCTCTTTTTCAGTAATTAGATAAGTCTTTTTAAAAATCCTCATTTGATTTTAGGAATTATTAATTGTGCTTGTAATGAAATTCAATTATGCTAGGATAATCAAAACCTTTTTACTTGTATTTTAGATTACAAAAAAACAAACTAAAAAGAAACATTATTTGGAAAATCAGCAAAATCAAAAGATGGCTAGCCAACAAAAAACAGATATATCAACTGAGGTATACATAATTTTAATCGCATTTTCTTTGAAGTTTCCTATCAGGTTTCTCCTCCTCTCGTGGCAAAATCTATTTATGTCCATTTTGTTCGCAGGAGTTTTCTTGGAGGAGTTTTGCTTGTGGAATATGGATGCTAATAGTTGTTCCACCCAGCATTTGCATGTATTTAATGCTCTCCAATTTCTCCTTGTGGTCACCGCTTGCTATGTTCTCAGGTAATTTATCAACTTTATTCCTGCTCATTTTTATTCAGCATTTTCAACGTGTGAAAAATTTTCTCTCATACAATGACAGACGCAGTTAGTTGCTCGGTTTTTTTGATAGAGAGACAACTTGCCTTCTTTCAACCTCGTTTTCAAAAAGTAGCTCATTTGACGTTTTTTGAGTTTTGCTTTCGCGGATAAGGCCTCTCAAATTTCCATTGGGTTTCAATTTCGTGCATGGCACCCTATTCCGCGAAATTTAATCCCCGCAAAATTATATCCCTTTAAAATAAGTCCTTTTAAAATCGGGTAGATTCATCCATAAAATCTTTTCTATTTTTATTTCTCGTTTAGGTACCTTATCAACAATATTTTCACTAAAAGCATTGGTGATTTGTATGCTACTACAGGTCACCTCACTTATTTCAATCACAGCACACAAACGATTAATACATGGTAAGTATATTAATTTTCTAAAGCACTATAATCTGTGCAGTCATGTCTTGACAGTACACCCTCCCCCTCTAAAAAAGAAATTCAATGCTATGCTAAAAGAGTCCCTTAGCAAACGAATAGGCCCCAGCTTTAGTTATTTTTTAAGTATACCCCCACAAAAACAAATTACCATAACCAGGCCTAACAGAGCACTTTGATTTAACACACTAAAGATTTATTGTGCGACTTTTTTTTTTCCCTACAAATGGCTCTCCGGGCTGAAGATAGGCTGCGCGCATCCCCAGAATTTATTTTGTTATAGGGGATGCGTGTCGTGTATGAAATTCTCGTCCGAGAGTTACCTCAAATTTGGGGTAACCAAATTTTGCATAAATTTACATAATTTCGTCACATCCAATCAAAGAAAGAAAAAAATGAAGTCATGGTGCTGTTGTTTTCATAATTATCAATTTTCATTTATTGAACAAAGAAAAAAAGACGTCATTGTATTGCTATGACGCATAATCAAAAAAGAAAAAAAGAAAAGACGGGGGTAAGTTGGGACAGAAATATTTTAGACGATACGCATCCCCTATATCAAATCATATCAGAGGGGATGCGTGCAGCCTAGGCTGAAAAAAAAATTTTATTTTTAGTAACAGGCAGGGGTTGAATCCCGGCATTTTTCGGGTGTTTCCGTTAGAAAAATAGAAAAAATGACTCTCAAATTAAGAATTTTCAATTTCTATCTATCTTAAATAGTGCACTCGCAGATCAGGAAATCAAGTTTGTTGATGCACATCTTGCGACCGAACCAGCTTTTGACTATCATCTATTTTAACCTGTGTACCATACTTTTCACTTTGGTTTTATCATGTATACAAGATTCGATTGATAGGTAAGGATTAAAGTTATAGTAGGGGTTCAAGCGGCTGTATTTCGCTTGCAGTTTTGCCTATGGCATCACTATTTTGGTTACCAAAAATTTTCCCGGACCTAATCCGCGTCCTCCCTCTCAAAAATATCTTGAATACTGTTCTTTGGAATAGATTAAAAATGGTTAGATCTGAAAAATGATGTCACGGAACCTCAGGCTTGCCCCCTGCTATTAAAAGTTAAAGGACATCATTTGACCTTATCGGGGAAAACTTCGTCGGGGAAAAGTGACGAAATTTCGGCCAAGTGACGAATATTTTTCCCCGACAAAAATTTTCCCCGGCCTTAATGCGTTTACCAAATACCAGCAAGTGACGAATATTTTTCCCCGACGAAAATTTTCCCCGGCGAAGTTTTCCCCGATAAGGTATCTCATCCTACCATCTGTTTACACAATATTGTTAAACAAAAGAAAGAACAACTGTCTTCCGTTTCCGCGCCGCACAAGCACAATTTTTTGAGAAGTTCTTTTGCTGATTCTACTTTGTCAGCAAAGAGGCGTGCCTCATTTTAATGTCTTAAAAAAGAATATCTTTGTGACCATCTAAAGTACTAAAAGGGTTTTCCAGAATTTTTTCTATACTAAATTTAGAGACATGGTCACTTAGTATATACTAGGTACTAAAATATTTTGAGACTTTTTGACACAGAGACTATCCAATTGTGGTCTTCTCAAGACAAATTTTGTATTCTTGGGACTAAATCTTTCAAAGAAACGCTGATTTCTGCAACAAAAAACTCATTTTTGGCACAAATTGACAATTTTAAATGGTTACCACCCACCTTGCATTTTGTACCCCATAATACCAAAAGGACTTATTTTGGGGTTTTTTAGCACACGACCACGTCACTAGACGTCATGGTGTTTGAGATTTTAGTACTGACTCCACTCCCCTTGGTCTGTGTCGCAGCGAAGTTTTGATTGGATAGAAGTTGGAATTGACTAGTATTAAGCTAGTGAGAAAATAATATCTTCTTCGTGAATCTTGCCGTAGGCCCAATTTTGTACGAACATTTTGTTTTAATTCAATGTTGCTCAAAACCTATGAGAGAGAATTATGAGCAATTTCAACCTAAAATGAAGATTCCAGACAGCATAATCTTATTTTATTCTCATGCTTCTTCTTTTGCAGTGCTTACTGGAGTCGGAGTTTCATGGTTTCTTTAAGTTTATTCATTGTAAGTATTTCACCTTTGAGGAGGAACTTTTATCAGCGTTGCAATTTTATCGTTTGTGAACAGAAATCTATGCGGTTGAAATTTTAACTTAACTTTAAATTAAAACTCGAAGTCTCAGAAGAAAGAAATTTCGTTAACGTTTCATCTAATTTTGAACTTTCCACGCGGATTTGAGATACGATGAGACGACGAGAACTTTTCTGACGGACGTTTTCCCTTGTTTACTTATTACAGGGATCATTTTATGGAATCAATTATTTCACAGATGAAAGATACAAAGTCAAGTTTCCTACGATACAGGTTTAACTTTACAGTTATCATCCCATCACCAGGTCCCCGCCTTTTTGTGCTTCCTTTGTTGTTTTCACCCTCTTGTTGTGAAAACCAATATTACCCACAAAGGTCTAAAAAAGTTAAGTTTCCATGAAACTATGCAAGGGCATGGGCTTGTTGGGCGAGAATCAACTCTGGACAATATAACGGTCTGCCATTATATTTACAGCTAGAAAGCAAAAACACAAAACTAAAATTATCGCACGAAAGTCGGCTACTGGAAGAAAATTCTATTATATGAGAAACCTAATCCGGAAATACAGTTACAGATTGACGTTTCTTTTTTTTTTTTACAGCAAAAGAAACTTTTCCAAATCAAGAAGATCATTCTACCTTCACTGAAAGAAAGTTTGGCCATGTCAATGAATGTAAGACCATTTTAACGTTCATGCTTGTTTCAGAACAGTTTGCTTTGGAACGATACGGAACCGTGACGTCTGTAAAAAACGTTATCAAATTCAAATTCTATCAAAATTTATTGTGTTTTTTTATTTTGTCCACGTTGCAACCTATTTTGAGACGGACTTTACAATTTTATTTGGTGTCTTAAAAAATAAACTTTTTGAATTTTTATCTTTCCTTAACCTTTAGCCACCGCTGTTTTTAAAAACAGCGCGCGCTGCTGCCGCTGTTTTTTTCATGAAAATGGAGGTTTCGCGGAAAATGTCATAAAATCTGAACCGCTAAAGCTTAAGTAAAAAGTAAACCCATTTTGAAAAGCTAAGGATCTTCTTTTTCAGATAATACCAAAGAGACGCCTCATCACCCTTTTAAACCTGACTACACAGCCTCAAATCAAAACAGTAAAAATTCAATGTTTACGATTTTTTCACTTTTTTTCTTTTTTTTGACAAATTGAATGAAAAAAGTGGGTACAAGGTAAAGATTGGTCCCAGAAAAATTATTTTGTTTTAGTTTATGTTATAAGCCACCATTGTGTGAAATTTCAGGGCTGAAGAAGCTCATTTCATCTCAGAATCTAAGTTTCGGTGAAGCACACTTTTCCACCAAAATCGACACTCTTGCCACAACAGGTAAATTAAGTGGTCCCGTTGCTCTAAAATTGGCCCTGCACTTACCCTAAGCCTGTAAAATTACTACAATAATCATAACTGACTCTCTATCATGTAAATTCAAGCAATAAAACACCAGAATAGTGGAAAAACTGAGGCAAAACAGCCCTGAGTTGTTGGAGCTAGAGATAGGCATGTATGTCAGGAAATACCCCCTAAAACCCCTTCAAACCACATAGAAACTGCCAATAAAGGTTCTCTATCTCATATAATGATATTTATATGCTGAAACCAAGAAAAAACCAGACATAAACATGACTTTTCAGTCCAAAAATCCATCAAACACCCTCTGTCCACCACTAAAACGATGTTTTGTTGACATTTGAAAAATACACCGACATTGAGTTCCGATATCTCGAGATGTATAAAAGCAGGACCCGTAAAATTTTTAAAAAATGAACCTTCACCCCTATCCTGTCTGCTAAATTTTACAGAATAGAAAAATTCAAACTGGTCTTTATTTTATTAAACTTTGAAAGGACCCCAGTATCAAAACGTACGTGGTACGTCTCTCGGCCTGTATATATGACGTACGTGGTACGTCTCTCGGCGGCTAAAGGTTAAAATACTAAATCGATTTATTTCGGTCTTTTGGTCATGTCCTGTTTACTTTGATTTTGAACGGGAAATAAATTTAACTAAAAAGTAATAGTTCTCCTGCAAAATTACACTTGACCTCGAAAAACTGTATTCAACGGTTTCGAAAAATATTTTTTGAAGATAATTTCTCGAGATGAGCTGGTATTCTTATAAGGTACAGTTGACGCTCTCTAATTCGATCTTCAAGGGGAATTGAATTTTCATCGAATAAGGGAGCTTATCGAATAGTAGAACGTCGAATTAGAGAGCGCCAACTGTACTTCATTAAATAAGTCATATGAAGTAATGTAGATAATGCGTTCTTTTGAAAAAGTAAGAGAGTTGTTTTTATTACATGTTAACGACCAACCAAATCAAATAAGAGCTTGTAAAAACTCCAGATTGACCCAATTTCTCAAACATGAAGTTTTACTGTTAATTACCTTCCTTTTTTTCAGGCATTGAAGATATTTATTCCGCTTCACATTGCTTCAAGTAAATTTAATTAATATTTATTTGGTAACCGATCTAACGAAATCTTTGATCGGAGCTTTTTTGAAAGTGGGTGAAAAGATTTCTAAACGGGTAATTTCATTAGACAAAGATTGACCCATATACTACTACCATTAGGGTACTACTTTTTTAAAAACTTCGTTCAAAGATGAGGGACATTGCTTTGTCAAGCGTTCATAAAGGTCGATAATTCGAAAGAGTTTTTTATACGGCCTCTCGATATACTTTGTACTGACTGTAAATTGGTGATACTTACATATAATTCTGCCTTCGTACTTACTGCTAACAATCCAAGAGTTCTCCCAGCAATCAAATAAAATTATTTCCGCTGAAACTGAAAATTTCGAATAATTCGAAAGAATCAAGCTCGCCACTTAAAAAAACCCTGCAAAAAAACTTTGTTTATTTTATTTCAAAGTGGCTGTACCGCAGTACTTTCCAAATTTTTGCGACAATGGCGCGTTTGATTGTTGAGCGAACCTTTGTATTGTTAGCTGTAAGAACTATACTGTTTTACTCTAGTCAGAAGACCTCTACAAAACCGCAGGTAGTATAAAAGTTCTAAAAGAAGCACGGATTCGTTAGTGGATGCGAGCAGCCTAGTTTTACTCTTGTTATTAATCTTACTTGTTTTTATCAAAATTCAGTTTGTTTGAAATTATTTCCAAGAAATCTACTTTAACGGGATAAATTTTCGCGTGGATTAATTTTGGTTTTTGAGCTCATCCGGAAAATTTTAAGAGTTCGCGGGAACTTAATTTCGCGGATGACACTATGAGAGACAATATTCTCACGATTTTGTAGCTTTTTTTATCAATAATATTTCGTGGGCGACACCCAAATCCTCGAAATCCGCGAAATTTAATTCCCACGAAAATTTATCACATAAAACGAAAATTATGGATATTTCTTCTTTCTTTACAGATGTTCTTCCGAAAAGTTTATTACTCTTATTCACAGATTTCTCATACAGGTTAATTTTATTATTGTACACTTTTTTTTTATTAGAACATCCAAACTTTTCGAAGCCCTCGGATATACTTAGCAAAAAAATGTTCTTAACATGTTCTTATTTACACCATTTTATGTGTAGTTTTGTCAAACTTCCTATGAAATTGAGCGATTTTAGAGTCCGAGTCCGTACAGCCCTTAAAATGTTCTTAACTTGTTCTTAACATTTTGGACATCAAAGCCTTATGTTCTTACATAGTTTGTTCCAATGAAAAAAACGTATATTGTTTCTTTAGTGGGTTATCAAACTTTGCAAGCTCTCTAACGTACAGTTAGCTCTCTTTAATTCGACTTAAAGGGACACTCCTTCTTCAAATAAGACTAAGAGAAAGATTCGATTTATAGTCGGTGTTTCATACCATTTTTCAGCTGAACGGCCCGATGTTTTAGTTCGAATTATAGAAAAACTCGAGTTACAGTGATTCACTCTTGGCCAAAAAAAATGTACCACTCTCTTTGACTAATCGTCATCGCTACTAAGGTTGGGCTATTTTGAAACATTTTCAGTGAATCTCGGAGCTCATTAATCCCAAATCAGCTTCCAAGCCATGCTTTTAGTTGGTACAAATTATTTCATTGTTATAGTGGCTCATTACTGGCAAACTCAATCCTGTTATTTTGTGACGTTTCAATGATCTGGTCTTGTCTTTTGACGTCTACATTGGTTTTATTTGTTCTGATTTTCTCCAACAATCTGCTACACGTCTTCTACTCACAGGTAAGTATTTTTGAGAATTCGTAAAAATAAAATACCGTATAACTTCGAATAATTCGAGCTTATACAGTTGAGTCTCGCTAATTCGAACTCGGACGGGGAAATTTATTTATTCGAAAAACAGAGCGATACGAATCATAGAAAGTATATTAAGTAGATTTCTCCTTGACGGGGATTGGGAATTAGTTTGAATCATAGAGTGATTCAAATAATAGAAGTTCGAATAAGCAAGAGTCATCTGTATTTGATGACGTATTCCATGAAAACAAATACCGTATTACTTCGAATAATTCGAGATTCTATTATTTGATATTATTTAAACCTTTCCTTACAGTGTTGAGTCTCGCTAATTCGAACCCTGGCGCAGGGAATTTTATTTGTTCGAAAAACAGAGAGATTCAAATTATAGAAAGTATATTAAAATGGTTACTCTGTGACAGGGATTGGGAATAAGTTCGAATTATAGAAAGTTTCGAATAATATGGACCAAGAATTCTCTTTGAATAAGCGAAAGATTCGAATTACAGAGACTATTTCATGCCACTCTCCAGCTGAGGGGACCAATATTTTAGTTCGAAATACAAAAAGATCCGAATAGTATAGATTCGAATTAAAGAGAGTTGACTAGTGTTATTCATATCTGAACCCTGTTGTTTTCGTAGCATCTTCAACTGCCATTAGACGCAATGCTTCTGGAGAACCAAGGCAAGACACTCAGTGATTGTATGGTTCACCCCAATATCATTCTCAAGGTGAGAACTTCTTTAATGCACCTACTAACAACAAATATCATACGATATGAAAACACTACCGTAAGTTATTCTAATGTCGACATCCCTCTACTAATTTCTGCACCCTTCTTTAGAGATAGGAACAATAGAAAGGTCGGAATCACTGATTGAAACTAATTTTCCTTGCTGAGCAATCAGTTGAGGAGTCCATCAGTGATTCCGATCTTTCTATTATTCCTATCTCTAAAGAAGGATGTCGAAGTTAGAAGAGGGATGTTGACATTAGACCAAGTTATTGTATATGGTGCTACTATGTCTTTCTCAACCTAAGGGACTACATACACTACACAATATTGATAATATATTGCTGCATGCCGGCAATATATTGAAAAGGTGTCCGCAATATATTGTCAGCTATATTTGCAATATTCCAACAATAAAGGGGGATTGTTTACAAAAAGAAAATTCCTTTTTATAATAAAATACCTGCTATTTACTTAGTACATTACGGTCCGTAAACCATATTGTCCGATATTGTTCATCAATATATTGTGTAGTGTATGTAGCCCTTAAGGCAGGTAAAGCAAAATAGAACCTCTCTAATAGACCTCCCTACCACAGATATCATATGCCATAACTTCGTGTAATGCCGACATACCTTGTCTACAAATTTCGTCATAACAGCTACCTGGTCTTTTAAATGTTTATAAAGAAAACTTTCTAAGTACTCTTGTCTCCCGAATAGACGGGGGGGGGTCCGAATAAGCAGGGGGATAGGTAAACTTTCTAAATTCTAATAAGCAACGGGGGTAATTTGAAGAGAGAATTTTTTTAACTAATATCAATTTCAACAACAAAAAAGAAACTTTAACAAATGAACACGTAAAATAAGAACCAATACTAACAAAAAGGAAAATTTTAACAAGTTTAAGGTCTATCTACACTGTAATAAGATATTGAATTAATTGAATTTAATTAGCGGGGGGTCTTCACTGTAACTACTTTACAGACCAGAAAGTTGCTATGATAGAATTAGTTCATCCGTCTTTTTTCTTTTGTAGCATTTGGCTTTCATGGACTTTTGTTTCATCAGCAAGTTGGAAGGGTCTAGAAGATCCAAAATGTTTGAGCTGTCACTTCCAGGTAGTTCTAATCAGTTTTGGTTTGATAATTATAATAACCTCATTAGTGAGAGTTCAACGCTTCAATTTTCTTTAAATTCTACGTTTTTTTTTATAAGCATAACGTTTATAAGCATACCGATCCCTGAATTTGTCTAAAAAATAAGCATATTACTGAGCTTGCTTTTGAGGTGTGTAAGTGAACATTTTAA
Organism: Clytia hemisphaerica; assembly: GCF_902728285.1. NCBI lineage: Eukaryota > Metazoa > Cnidaria > Hydrozoa > Leptothecata > Clytiidae > Clytia > Clytia hemisphaerica. Next base: position 335,973 of record NW_027104322.1, on the reverse strand, counting down.
ACGCTGCAATCGTTCACAACTTTCCTGAAAAATCTTTGTGTCATCTTACCTGTTTCCCTATACTCATGTATAGTAACGACAGATTTTGGAAAAATTGGAGACTCGCATTTTTCAGAAAAATAAGCATTGTATTTACTCAAAAGCAATCTCAATCGTGCCTTTTTTTAAAAGACTTGGTAGAAGTGAAGTATCATTTTCTATATTATCAATTTTTGAAAACAATTCGGTAAACTCTCGTTTATTCGAACTTCTAGTTTTTGAGTCATTCTATAATTCGAACTTGTTTCCAGTCCCCGTCAAGGAGAAACCCTTTTAGAATATTTTTTATTATTCGAATCTCTCTGTTATTCGAACAAAAGATTGAGTTTGAATTAGCGAGAGTTTAAGTTCGATGGGGTCCCAAGTATGAAACAATTTTGAAATCACTACAAAAATATACTTTTTATTATTCCAATCTCTCTGTAATTCGTCGAACAAATAACATTCCCTGTTTGAGTTCGAATTAGCGAGAGTCAACTATATGGTCTCAAGTATGAAACAATTTTCAGATCACCACAAAACCAACAAACATTCAAACCAACAAACAAATATCGGCCAGTTTCAAATGAGAATCAGGGCTGTCATCAAACATCCACTTAGACGTTCAGTCCTTACCTTACAAAATCGTTCTGAAATACCCTGTTACGCCAAAATTTCAAATATAATAAATCAAAGTAAAAAAAAACACGGATCGAAACGGTTTCATTTTGTTTTTCGAAACAGAACTACTCCAAAAACATTCCGGGACCACTATGAATACTATCTGTATATAATGTCGGATATTGATTTCAGGTTGTTCATGTTTTGTTAAGTTATGTAACTTCCGCTATTATGGAAGCAAATGTTATTTTTGCATGAAGGACCACGTCAACAGATTCGAACGTTTTCTTCCATAATGGCGGAAATTACGTAACTTAAAAACCATGAAAAACCTCTTAGAGAAGCGATGTGAAACCGTGGTCTTATAGACCAGCTCCTGAGTGCGGTGTAGCACCACCTAGGGGGGCGGGGGGTCCTAAATTACAATACGTTAGTTAAAACTCTAGTTTATGGAATGGAAAGGTAAATAGCGTTTGGTCGTTTTGGTCCCCAGTAGGGTCCTATAGCGCCAGGGTAAGGAATTAATCTATTCGTTACTACTCTTAGGAAACCAACCACACTTGTGGAATAAAAGCTCTTTGCAATGTCTACAAGAATTCGAGAAACAACGTATGTCTATACAAAACGAGTGTGAACACAAAGAAATGGGGAAACGCCAGCAACAACAACAATTGCCGGCACCGAAAAATCTAGCTTCACAAGAACTCTTCTCGCCTGTTAAAAACGCAACTACCAGTGTTTCGAGTCCAGGTAACTTACAGTGTTTGATTTTTACTCTACAGCTTTATACTTTAATCGGATTAAATTTCGCGAGGTTAAATTTCACGAGGTTAAATTTCGCGAGCGATAAAAGTCGCGACATTTTTTGGATTTAATCTCGCGAGTCAGAGTTTTGAAAATTTTGCGTGGATTTAATTTCGCGAATAAGCCTGAAAACAGCTAAAAATAGCCATTTTTTGCCACAAATGGAAACGTTGGACTGGTTTCTCCGCCAAAAAAGCGATTTAGTTTCGCGAGTCAGGAATCTCACGCGTTTTCGCGAGTTTCACTTTCGCGAGAATGGCAAAAATTCGCGAAATTTAATCTCGCGAAAATTAATCCGATTAAAGTAGACCATTTCACGGTCGTAATGAATCATGCGGGAAGCCGTTATGGGAGCGCAATCAGTTCTGGTTATACATTAAATAATAAGACTGTGGAATAGCCTGTTCCTTCATTCAAGTGTATTAGCGACCGTAGTACAGTGGTAGAGCATCCGGCTACGATTCGCAAGGTTGTGGGTTCAACCCCCAGCCGGGTCATACCAAAGATTCCCAAAATGGTACTTGATGCCTCTCTGCTTGATGCTCAGCAACTAAGAGAAGGATCAAGGGTAAGTGGAGAAACCCAGGGAAAGGAGTGGCGCCCTCCCCTACCTTCGGGTAGACAGCTATACGAAAAAGGAGCCTTCGGGTCGCCTTCGACTGCGGTCGCAAACTTACTTACTTCATTCAAAGGTGTCTGTTCCTACATTAATTCTAGTTTTTTTTTTTTTTTAATAGATTTTAACTCCAAGATTCAAACGAATATTGTCAACTCTCAGCAAAATGTAAGTCTTATTTCGAAAAAAAAAACATTTTGGCGATCGTCAAAAGATCAGGCTGCAAATACGAGTGCTCGATTCATTCATAGATAACTGAGTCGAAAACAATGGGTTAATAATACATTCTCATCGAAGTGAGTTTCCTTCATAAGCGAATTTATGCATTTATCATTTTGAGTACGGCGGAGTTACTGAAACGATTTGTAACAGCTCGCAGTTTTGACTCGCAAAATCCGGGACGGTAAAAGTGCTGATTTTCCGTCGTCTTAAGTTAGTCACGATCTAGAGAAATCGAAAGCTACCCGTCTCTAACGCAAAAGACTCACATACGCAAACTCACTGATATCATTGGGCCATTCCATTTTTGGACCTACCCCGGTGGGGTGGAGGTCCCATAGTGTCCCCCCCCCCCTTTATAAAGGGGGGGAAACCAATTTTCCAATTTAGAATGGGTGAGGGGGGGGGGAATGAAAATTTGAATAGTAAAGGGGGGAAAACATCGATAGTTGGCAAATTTGGTGGGGGGGAGTGTGAAATCACTTCAACTTTATCTCAGCAACTAAGGTCATTCCACATGATATCATGTGATTAGATCATGATTGAAAAATTAACCAATTTTCGTTCTATTTTGTCTAGTATTCCTTTTTGCAGCAAGATTTTACGTTTGTGTCAGGTTGAAATTTGAGAAATTTATATTGGTATATGGGGGGAACTGATATTTTCAGAATTTTCTGGGGGGAAAGCAAAAAAGAGGGGGGAAACTAAAAAACCGAAAGGTCATAGGGGGAAAAAAAGAGGGGGGAGATTTAAAAAAATCAAGAATTTGGTGGGGGGAACAAACCCTGGAGGACACTATGGGTCCTATAAATTAACTCTGTCCGTTCGTCCGTCCATTCGTTACCAACTTTTCTCGAGAGATTGGCTCATTAGTTTTTTCTGATTTTTTGCATGAAAGTAGGGTACCATCATTGTTAAAAGATGGCTCAAGCAGATTTTTGTAAAAAAAAATTGTCGGCTCAAAAAACGCATGTTTATCTATAAGAATCACTATTAAAAAGCATACATCAATGTTCTTAGTTAAATTACTCAATTTTTTTATGAGATAGATGTTTTTTTTGCTCATGAGGGCTTACTTTTGAAGAATGTGTGTTTGGCCATGAAATTTTGGATGCTTGGCGTGTTTTTAAAGAAAAACTGGCCAAATTCGATATTTATTTGATAAGCACATTATCAATTACTTAGGTATTAGCTTTTCTCGAGATTGGCTCTTTGATTCTTTATGATTTTTTGCACAAAGATGCATAACTATAAACCCTCGAATGTGACGGAGCTCGATTTTCGAAAAAAAATGTTTTTGGGCAAATTTGGGCCAAAAAACGGCTAAAAAACGGGTTTTTTGGACTTTGTGAAAAATCGGATCATTAATTTTTTCTGATTTTTTGCATGAAAGTAGGGTACCATCATAGTTGAAAGATGGCTTAAGCAGATTTTTGCAAAAAAAATTTGTTGGCTCAAAAAACGCATGTTTATCTATAGGAATCACTTTTAATAAGCATACATCGATGTTCTTAGCCAAATTAATAAATATTTTGATGAGATAGATGTTTTTTTGCTCATGAATTCTTGAATATGAAAGAATATTTCAAGAGCATGAAATTTTGGATTCTAAACGTTTTTTTTATAAGAAACAAACGACTAATTTTAATAGATCGTCACTATTTGTGTTCTGAATGATTGTTTTAATGGTCACGTTCACGTAGATATCAATTATATATGTGTTAAATGCATAACCAGGTAGGTCCATAAAAGTATCAATTGTATGCCATAAAAGTATCACTTGTATGTCCATAAAATCCCCTGGGGTGGACGAACATTTCCAGAGGGTAATCAGAAAAAGATTTCCAAGGGGTGTTTTTTCATTTTTCCAAGGGGGTAAAAAGTTATTCTAAAATTTCCAGGGTGTAAAAGACTAATTTTACTTCGTCCACCCTCACTTTAAGGTATGAAAAGAATTTTTCCAAGGGTATGTTTACAAATTTTGCCATTTCCCAGAGGGTATAGACACATTTTCCATAATTTTTTTTTGACTTGAAAAGGTTCCTCCACCTCTCTGTATGGTTTTTAATGGAGCAGCCCATTTTGAGTCTCAAATGGAATGTCAATCATATCAAAACGGCAGTTACATATTTGATATTGTATTTCCAAAAATATATCGCATCTCAGATAATCAGTGTCATAAGCAAGGGGCTATTCCAGAAAAAATTGTACGCGCTATGTTGAGGTTATTTTTGGAAAAAGTGACTCCCCTGGATTCGTTTTCTCATTTGTGGACCACCCTAGATTTTCGACCTATTTTTACTGCGACCACCCTGGATTTTCAGCAGTGGAAATAAATCTCATATGTTTTCTATATGTTTCAGATTCAAAGGGGTCGTTTATTTGAGAATTTGCAAATTATTATTTGGGCAATTGAAGGTAAAGTATTATGCCTTATCATTAAAGTCTGATTTAGAAAACGTTGATTTTGTCGGCCCGTTTTTGATATTTTGTATTCGACTAAACAAAGTGTCTGCATAAAAAAGTATCAAGTCGAAACCCAACTATGAGTAAAAGATTTTTGCTTGTTTTTACAAGTTTTATTTTGAGTTCTCTCCCTCTTCTTCCTTTGGTTTTTTAATAACGTGAAATTTTGCAAGAAAGGGAGTAATAAAAAGGGTTATTGATTAATACGTTAAAACTAACTTTTGTAATAAGCCTGTACGACGGAGAGCTCTCTCAGAGGCTCAGAGACACATCCCTTTTCTGCTCAATGGCATATGCAAACTCGATACTTTTTTCGGGCAACCTGTAAATTAAGAAATATTGTATAGAGACATATAAAGAGAATCTCTCATTCTTGAATTTTATATGCCACACTGATTTGTTTGTGAGTAAGAGGAGTTTTACACGTTTTTTTTTTTTTATAAGAACGTCAAAAATTTTCGAAGCCTTCGGATGTTCTTAGTTTTTTGGATTTGAAGCCTAAAAATGTTCTTAAAATGTTCTTATTTTCAGCATTTTTTGAGCATTTTGATGTAATTTCTTAAGAGATTGCATGTTTTTAAGTCTCCAAAGCCTTAGTATGTTCTTAGAATGTTCTTAAATTTTTGGGCCTCGAAGCCTTATGTTCTTATATAGTTTGTTCTTATAAAAAAAAAACGTGTATCACGGGACAAACTCTCTAACCCATTAGGTACCATCACTCCATCCGCTTTTTTAATCGGGTGAGGGCGAGGTAAAAAAACAGACCAGCTGGTGCAGAACCGAAAAAAATTGAGAGATCTCGTATGATACCAGTGGCAATTCATGGGTTAATGTTCACCCCTGCATGTGTGGGATGAGCTGGAGTTTTTATAATATACTTCACTAATTGGTCATTTGAAGTAATAGATGACGCGCTCTTTAGAAAAAGTAACAAAATTGTTTTATTACATCTTAACGACCAACCAAATCACATAAAATCATGTAAAAACTCCAGCTTTTCCACCCCTGCAATTGTGAAAGTTTAGTATTCTTCCATTAAACTGTTTTTTCTTGTTGTAGGACTTTGTAATCTGGTTGCATGCTCTTTGACGGAAGATACTTACGGCGTGGTGCAAAAGGTTTATTAACTGTGTAACTTTTTTTACTTTGATACACGCCTTTTTTTGTAAGAACATGTTAGAACATGTAAGCCTTCGGATGTTCTGAATTTTTTTAGTATAAAGCCTAAAAATGTTCTTAACATGTTCTTATTTTCAACATTTTGTGAGTATGTTTGTCCAGATTTTCCTAAGTAAATAGGTATTATAGAGCACACGAAACCTTAAATTATTTTAACTTGTTCTTAGTATTTTCGCCATCGAAGCCTTATGTTCTTATATAGCTCGTTCTTATAAAAGAAAGGTGTAATCGAGTTTTCTTCTCAAAGTCCAAGTTCTTCTCTTTTTTCACATTCCTTTACTTGATTGATTTATAGACTGTTCCATCGATCGTGTCAGAATTGTTATCTCTTCTTGAAGTAAGTTACCCTCATTTTTCTTATTTCTTGATTTTGATGTTTTGTCATGTTTATCTTCTCCAAGATTTGGCCAGAAAATTTAACATGCAATCTTATCTCTAAAGCCTAATGCTCAGCCATTGTATAAGTCATTTTACAGTCGAAGTGGATCATGGGTAATCAGGACTGATTGCGCCTCCATAACGGCTTTCTGCTGGCTAGACGCAAAAATCTTCAAAATTCTTCAAAACTTTGGACCAATAGTAAGTTGTTATTAGCTCGCAGTGGTCCTGATTACCCATTACGCTTTGTGAAATGGTCTATGATGGATGTCCTTAGAAATTTGCTCCCACCATGCAAATATCTCACTTGTGTTCGATTTTTTATACATTTTTATACAGTCGTGTGAGACATTCACAAAACTCACAGTTACACAGCAAGCTATATCTAACGATACCAAATCAATGGAACTTTCACAGAAAGAAATGGTTGATGCTACCTCGCTGAAAATAGGTACAGTTTTGAATAATTCATGATATGCACCATTACAATGTCTTCCACGGACCCAACAACTGAATGGTTGAAAGTGATGTATTGACTGATTTTACGTCACTGACAACCAATCAGCTATTGGGTCCGTGATGTAGTGCCAGAAGACATTGCAAAGGGGCATATCATAAATAAGATACATTATTTTTTCTCTATAAGCTTTTTTGTTACACACAGTATTTGACTAAGGGAGCTTTTAGTTTATTTGCACAAACCACTTGGCTTGATTTCGAATTTGTCTCCGGGGCTTGACTCCACAGTCACTGATCCCTAATTTCACTAAGCAACTGAACCTTAGGAATTGAGAATAATATTTCTTGGTGGTTTTCTAAGTAGAATTTGAAATTGCCATTAAGTAGTAGTGTTTCTCAGAGTTATAAAATAAAATGGGCCATTCCATTTTATATCCATACAGGGGGTCGAACGAATATTTCCAGGGGGTAAAACACTGACTCTAGTTCGTCCACCCTCACTTTAAGGTATGAAAAGAAGGCTTTTTTGCAAACATTTGGCGTTTTCCAGGGGGTATCCATCCATTTCTAAGAATCTTTTCTTGTTGACTTACCCAGCTGGCACACGACGTTCTTTCAACGTTTATCTTACGTTATATGGACGTTGTGAACGTTAGATGGACGTCGAAACAACGCCCTGTGTAAGCTTGGTAATAGGTTCGTCCACCTTCATATATGGATTTTTAATGGAATAGTCCAATTGAGAATGATATTTCCTGGTGGTTTTCTGAGTAGAATTTGCCATGTTTAGTGTGTTGTACAAACTTGTTATTCAGGGCTGTAAAACATAAACCTCGTTTTTTTTCTAGCGCTCAAGAGTGGTTTATATACAATCACTTCAACATTCAAACACCACACTACGTAAGTCAACCTTTTTTTAATTTTTAACACTCCATACACTACATACTTGACCTACAATCCCCCAACCCCCCACTTCGCATGGTGATCCCTCTTTCCCCACTGTCAGCTTCGAGTTCTGCCTCGGCCATTTCCGGACTCAACACTGATATTGGGGTCTGGGGACGGATTTTTATCTTGCAAAAATGTTTAGAATCCTTCTGTCTTAAGATATTTGTTGTGAATTATAGATAAGTAGCCTAATTTTTTTCTCCGATTTGATACAGATTTGGAGATTTTGTAAAGTCGGATAGATTAAAAACAATCAACCCATTGGAGTTGAGAATAATTTAGAATAGAATTACATAAGTTTTCGAATCTGTAGAAGCGATCCCTTTACGCATATCGAACGTTTGCTTCCATAATGTCGGAGGTCATGTAAGTTATATACCTTATCGGGGAAAACTTCGTCAGGGAAAAGTGACGAAATTTTGGCCAAGTGACGAACATTTTTCCCCGACGAAAATTCTCCCCGGCCTTAATGCGTTTACCAACTACCAGCAAGTGACGAATATTTTTCCCCGACGAAAATTTTCTCCGACGAAGTTACTTACTTCTCTGTACAACTTACTTCTAGATGTTTTGGTTTACATTTTGCAACATTTCAAACGTAATATAATCATTTGATTGGTTATCTCAAGACTGACGTCATGTCTGACCAATAATTTCTTTATTTTATCTATAAATGATTCGTCCCGTTTATAAAAAATCTCTTAACTTGTTGATCGGTTTATCTTTTGTTTTAGAGCACTCCGTCTGTCTGGTGAGCACAAAAAACGTTTATTGGCTTTTCTGGAGTATGATGAATAGTTTGTCCACGAAAATGTTTAAGAAAAAATATTACCATCGAGAATTCTTTTGTTTTTTTTACACTCGTTATTGAAAACATATGAAAACGAAAGTTTTTTTAGTTTGATGGACTGGGAAAACGATGTTGCTGAAATCAGACATGAACATGCATGAAAAAACTTGAACTAAATCGTATTGGCGGGGTTGGATATTTCATATGTAGAGACACTTTAAAACATTCACAAAAGGTTTAATCATCTACATATGAACTTGAGGGCTGAGGTGTTGAACAAAAAAGAACATACTCGTCGAAGCCTTATTGAATTTCAATGGAGTACATAGATTATGAAAGATGTTGTAAGCGGTATGACTGACTGACCTTTATATATCCCTGGACCAAGCTATGTTCGCCATCTTTGATCAAAGTTTTTTCGAAGTGGTACCCGTAAAGAAGCCACTGCAGTGTTAAAAATTAACGTCTAACGGCGCTACATCATCAAAAGTATTCCAGGGAACGTAGATCTAGCGCTATTGAGTATTGTTGCCATTAGGGTACCACTTTTCAAAATACTTCGATCAAAGATTTTTTTGGCCGGGATTGAGAAACTTGGTCCAGAGTATATAAAGGTCAGTGTGTATGACTGACCGTATCATCTTGAATAGATAGTTATTCTTTTGCGTTAAACGTTCACTGGTTACATTGAAAGAGATTTAGTGTTTCTGTTCATTTATCTTCTTTCTTTTTGCTTTGAATTCAGGATTTTTTTATCTATCAACCCTTAAATGTGCCGTTGGCTTTAAAGGAGACTGGTAATGAATTTACAAGATAATGACGTCGAAATTCTTTATTAAAAAAAAAAGAAAAAGATACACTTGTAATAAGAAGTCACTGTGCATATGGCAATAGTTCTTAACAGCTAAAAGAAAAGGAACAAAAAGGCGAAATTCGAAAATTTTATGAAAATATCAATGCAACGACTTCAGACATTTTGACGTCATTCTTCCTTGTAAACACGAGCCCAGTTTCCTCACACTTTAAAGGATTGAGAAGTGTTTTATTACATGATTCGTAAAAAAATTTATTGCGAGATATTAGCATGTACTAAGATTTTGACGAGCATCTGATAATGTTCTATTGATCGTTATTGTCAAATACACATTTTTTTGTAAGAAACAAACTATATATGAACATAAAAGCTTCGACGGCCAAAATATTAAGAACAATAAGTTAAGAAAAGGCTTTTGTGGACTCTAAAACACCCAATTTCTTAGGAAAATGGACAAAAATACTCACAAAATGGTGAATATAAGAACATGTTAAGAACATTTTAAGGCTTCAACTCAAAAATATTAAGAACACCTGAAAGCTTCAAAAGATTTTGGATTTTCTTATGAAAAAAACTTGTATCAAATTTCGCAGCGAAAAAATGAAAATTTAATAACAAAAAACATAATTGAATATTTACGTCATACCAATTAAAAAACATGTTGCTCCATATCTCAATCATTTGTTCTTTTATGATGGTAATTTTCTTTGTCTGATAATTATTAATTAAAGGTTTTAATTATATCATTAATGTTTTCGGTATTATTTTTCTTTATTAATATTTTTTTCTATTTTCCTTTTCAGCGATAAATGAAATAATACTAACAACATCTGTGTCTTCAATCAAAAGTATTAATACTTGTTAAACTCTGTTCAAGTCCCAGTTTATTCGCAAGAAAATATATTATAACGGAAAATCATCAAGTCGCAAACAGAGGAAAGAAAACCTTTGGAGAGTCAAGACACTCATAGGAAAAACGAGAACAGGGGAGACTCAACTTGATCTAACAGAGAATATTGACTCTTGACATTCGAGTGGAAAGAAACAAAAGATGGCATTGGTAAATCCACGACAATCCTTTCTCCCATCTTCAATGGACCGATGTTTAGAATCAGACGATATGTGGGGAGATATTCAGAAACCATTATTTACCGACTGTAAAAATAGAGGATTCGATTTTACTGGGAAATATTTCACCATGTATTTTAGTCCTTGTGATGGATACATAGATCGTAGGAAAGGTAATCCAGAGATTTACATTTTCTCAGTCGACCAAGAATCTCAGATTCTACAAGTCAGTCTTATTCGCTTCCCAGTGAGCCATGAAGTGGATGATTATTTTAATAACGGAACACTGCACGGTTCCATATACGATCCAACATTCATGCGTTTCACTACTATTCAAAAGTTTTATTCATCGTGTATACGAATCCAAAGTGGATGTATAAAGAATGAACTTGATCATTGCATTGCTGGTAAAATCACGTCAACTTCAATGAGAAAGATCAAGGATAGTGATTTAGAGCTATTTTATCCAGGCCTTGAGAAAGTGGTTTACCTGAAAATACAGAGTACGAGAAGCCATGGGCATTTTTTAATCATCGGAGTACAAACTGAGGATTTCAGTTTCATTTTTGATCTTATACGTTTTAATGAAATTAAAATGTGGAATTTTAAACGTGTAAGTTTGGAAAATAGTGATTTTAATCCTGAAAAATATTTTGCAGTATCCTTGGATTTGATATCAGATATGTTTTATGTATATGATGGATCACGTCAATTTTTATTTGGATATGATTTTCTTGGTAATCAGTGCTTGGAAGTATCAATATTCTCAGAGGACGAGCTAAATAAATCCACAGATCTCCCTTCTCGACTGGATCAGCGCGTCCATGCAAAACGCACGATCAAACATCTTCATGATTCTGTTTTCGTATTAGTACAAGAAAAAGAGCGAGTGATCAATGAGAAAGGATATTACAAAATTGTCAAAATCGATATCGAAAATGGTGGGTTTATAGAATTACAAACTGTACCGTATCCAGATGAACATATTGTGTTGTTTCCTTCCCAATGTTTTGATCAAATTTGGTCGCCTGGTTGGCAAGACGTCATATCAGATGAAGGCCAAATAACGTTTGGTAAAATTCTCTTTTACAGTTTTGAAACTAGGAGATTGTGTCACCTTTACGACTGCTTGACGACATTCCAACTTATTGAATTCAATTGGGCATTGCAAGAAATGGCATTAGTATTTTCTTACCAGTCAAAAACCTGGATTGAGTTTGTTAAACTACCGAATGTTTTGGGTAACAGTTTGAAACATTCTTCAAGATTAGCTTGCTTGAAAACTTTCCATGAAGATTATTTGAAAGAAAAATTACCGAAATGTTTGCAACGATTTTGTGGAATTATTTGATGATCAATTGTATAGATTCTCTTTTGAATATACTGTATTTGCATTAGGCGAGACCAATTTGATTAATAGTTTTACGGGCTCGAAATCGAAATAAAAATAAAATTGATTTTTGTAGTAAACTTTTATTCTCATTGCTTTACAGACTGCCAAATTTTCAAATTTTTGGTAGTTTTTCTATGTCTAATTTTTCATTTTATCCATGAATTTGAGCTTTTAGTGTCTTTTTACTTTCTATTTCGCATTTTTGTAAAGTTGTAATAGTTTTTGCTGCTTTTTTAGGAGATTTTTTAGGTGAAATTCAATTTTTATTTTTATTTTTTCGGCGACCGACCGACCGACCCTCTTTATTGGGTAGCTTGGCCCGTAAACCAACAAATTATATTGGCCAGTAAACTTTAGTTGAGATTCGACACGGCTGTTGTTTTGTTTGTGCAAAATTGAAGTAATTTAAAGACTTTTCACTCGATTTTTATTAAATTCTACCCGTAAATTAGTTGATATATCAGCAATTCAAGCCTCAGTATTGTACTCAAATTCTTCTCATTTTTTGACGATTTTGAAATTGTTTTTAAAACTATATAAGAACATAAGGCTTCGATGGCCAGAATATTAAAACCAAGTTAAGAACGTTTTAAGGCTTTGCAGACAGATTTCCTAGGAAAATGCACAAAAATGGTGAAAATAAGAACAGTTTTAGGCTTCAAAAATTGTCGAATATTCTTTCAAAAAACGTGTATTTTCCGGACACACTGTATTTCATCAATTTTATAATTTGTTCGGTTTTTGAGAGTCCATGCGATGGACGAGAATTATTTTTATTAACTCGAAGATAGTCGAAAGTTGGAAAAATCGTTAGTCACATGTTTTTTCCAAAAAGTGCTAATTAATTCTTAATAAATAAATGGCTTCCGAAATGAGAGGAAAATAATATTTCTTGATTTAGTCCAAAATTCAAAATTTGTTTTTCTCATTCACAAGTCAAAATATTTTTGAGTTTTTTTTACTTTGAAAATAATTTTGTCGTCGTTTTAATCAGAAAAATTTCCGTGCAATTCTTTACATTTTTTTGCCTTTTGACTTTTTAAGCTTTAAAATACAACAAAATGTCATAAATCTTACATTTTATTTTGAGTTAGAAGTTTTACAAATTTTCTATTTTGTCAAGAATTTTAGTGAGCATAAATTTTCACGAATGGTCTTTTCAAGAATTTTCAAAGATATTTACTTTCGCGAAAACCGCAAAAGTTTCTGCTCGCGAAAGTTTGTACGCCTAGAGCACACGTTTTTTTACAAGAATATCCAAAAAAACTTAAAGCTTTTGGATGTTTTTAAAATGTTCTTATTTTTAGATATCAAGAGTTTGCAAATAATCTAAACTAAAGCCTTATGTTCTTATAAAAAACCGTGTATTGCATTATCAACCTTTAAATCTAGAAAAGAAGAAAACAAAATGTACTGGAAACTAGTTTACAAGGCTGGTGCCATAGATCTAAAAAAAGTTTCTATGGCACCTTTCAGGGGATATTAAAACGTTGTAAAAATGTAGAGTAGTTTTGCCATAAACAAATAAATGCAACTGAGAAAAATAGCCTATTTAAATGTGGTCTTTGTAACCCAAAGCTTGTAAATTTTAATAAGCAAAGCTTTTATGCTATACTACCCAATAGTTAATGAAAGATTTTTGACTTATTACTCTCAAGAACTAATTTAAAAAAAGTTATTTGAGTGCAGTTTGAATAATTATTTTTTACAGTCTGTTTTACCTTTCAATTAACTAATTTTTAACGCCTAAAACATCTGCTTTCGTTTATATAAATCAAGGATAGTTTTAGGGATCGGTCATTTTAGGCATTCATTCGAAAAGCACCAGAAGAAGGGCATCACACCAAAATAACAAGTGAGTATTTGTTCAAAAAAATTAGTTGCCCTAAGATTTTATTTGTAATATTTCACGTAGTCCATCAAGAAATTGTCTGTGTCCCCTACAATCAGGGACAAAATACTTGGCACAAAAGAGAAATTCACCGGGGTGTTTTGAAACCACAATCGATTTGTAAGTGCTCTAAAGTAGGTTCGAAGGGTAGAGTTTTAACTCTGAGTTTTAACGCTAGACTTGAGATTTAGAACCTTAGGATCTGAGGATCCAAAAGTTCAAAAATGGTCCAGTAGGGCTTGAAATATAGCCTAGAAACCAATAAATCCCTCCCAGATCGAAATAATCGATTAAATCAATTTGAGGGCCTGAAATTGACATTCTTGCTCGAACTTCAATTTTCGAAAAATGGTGAATTAGCCAAAAGTGCAAATATATTATGGCACGGATTGTATGTTGTGGAGGTGTGACGTGTGTGATGTCCAGGGTGGTCTGGAATATAAAAAAATCCAGGGGGTCTGGTTTTTGAGTTTAAAACTCTAGGGTGGTCAGAATAATGTTGTGGAAAATCCAGGATTGTCAGTATAATGAAGTTGAGTAAAATAAGGTTGAAAATCCAGTGTGGTCCGTAAAATGAGGTTGAAGATGGTTGATCGCTATCCAAGGTAGTGTAAAATATGAGAAAATAATCCAGGGTGGTCCTGAAAATAAAAAAATAATCCAGGGGTTCACCTTTCCAAAAATGACCTCCTCAACAAATATTTTCTGGTATAGCCTAATAATCAACTTTTCAAAATTGGGTTTGTGAAGTAATTTTCTAGCCTAAGAATGTTAGTTTTTGATTGATCAGTAGGTTCTGAAAAGACAAACTTAAAATTCCGTGAACATCGGAAGTCCTCCTTCAGTACAAGTTCGTCTTAATTTCACCATTGTTTGAATATTTGTATGCAATTTTCTAAAAAAATGGACCTAAAGTGTTCTTAACTTCTGCTTAATATTTTAACAATCAGAGTCTTTTGTTCTTATATGATTTAACCTTATGAAAACATTAACAGTCCCCGGCCTGTGAATGCAGGTTAAAAAAAAAATGGCTATAAAATTTGAATTATTGTCAAAAACATTTATTATTTAAATCAGTTTACTTAAAAGGCATACAATAACAAGAAACACCACAATATAAATAGAAAAAGAGTAAACATTTTTCTCACAGACCCGATGGGATTAAAAATAACGGACCAAAACTCGATGGGGATTGATATTCCCACGTTTTTTATGGCTGGGGATTTGAATTCCATTGTTTTCTAGCCAGAAAATTCAGTGGGGATGGAAAAAATATCACAATATTTTGCAGTGGGAAATTGCTTATCTGGTTATCTTCGATGGGGACAAACATTAGAGTAAAGTTTTCCACTTGGGCGATATTTTGGCCAATTTTTCTAGTGGGAAAGGTTCTCAGTGGGTCCGTGAGAAGGGGGTGTGAAAGAGTAATCATTCTTTCTTTTTTCCATAGAATGGCTTCTACAAGAACTCTCCTTCTCTTAACTGTCACTCTATCAGCAATCATCCTTACACCAGTTGTTCATTCGTGGTCATACATCCCTTGTACGTCCGAAAATAATGGTAAAGTAACCATGGTTTCAGGATGCTTCATCTTTTATTGTCTCAATGGAAGTCCTATTTCATGGTTCGGAATGGGTGCTCAACCGCTAAATGGACAAAGTCTTTGTGAAGCTAATTTTGTTGTCAATCATGGTGATGCAGAAATGAGCTGCTACAATGGTAAGTTTCTTCTACAATCATGGACAAAATATTCGATAAAATGAAATTTCCCTACAAAATTCACCCAACATTATTGTAGTGGAAGAACGGCGGAACAACCGTAAAAGTGGGGATGCTGAAGGCTCAAAATGAGACAAGATTGGCTAGAAATTTGAAAAAAAAATCTAATTTGCTCAAAAGTGGGGAGGCAAGTCTCCCTGTTTCCGCCGGGTCTGCTTTTTCAAGCAGACTAAGTTATTTACAAATAGCACTATCCACAAATATATGTTCACCATGTTGTTGAGGTTAACAAATTCTGAATATTTCAGCAATATTCGCCAAATACAAAGCTTTATTCCAAGTAGATCTTTGAAGGTTTTTGATAAGGAAGGCTTATTTTTAAGCGGTAACTAAAGTACACGTTAGCACAAACTATGTAAGAACATCGATGTCTAGAATTTTAAGAACAAGTTAAGAACATTAGAATACTAAAAATAAGTGAAAATGAGAACAGCTGAACAATACTTTCAGGCTTAACACTAGAATGATTATGTTTTTATTTATCCATATTGCAATTATGCTTATTCAACTCGTAGGAGGACAAGAGTATACCAACGGGCAAGTCATATCATACGAAGGTTGTCGTGAAGCTTGTTTGAACAGCACAGTCATCCAGATCAACCCAAATGACCAATCATGCCAGGGAATGAAGAGAAAACGAGGTGTAGCCATGAGGCTGAACAATAAGTTTCACCGAAACTAAAATAAGGAGATACACTATAGGGTGAGGGGCTTCCTAGAGTAACGGAGTAGTTCTGGCAAGTACCGGAATACAGAAAATCTTTAAATACCAGTTCCGACCGGTCCATACCGGATACTTGGAACCTCTCTCCCAAATATGACGCCAGTATCTCCCTAATTTATTTTTTGTTATGATATAAAAGCTATTTCAGAGATATATGTAACCTTGAAATACGCCTTATACCCCCTTCATATAATTAGAAATATTTCTTTGAAAAATATATAATACAGAATATTTTTATAATACGGAAAGAATATATAGAATTTCCTTTCGACATGTATACACTGTGATATTTTAATGGTAACAATAGATTACCTTAAATATATTTTTGGTTCACTCGTTCGTCAAATATTAGCCTAATCATAGGATTCGTGTTCTTATACACCTTTTCGACCGTAGCCGCCAATTACCGCGCAGGCATTTTTTTGTCCGATTTATCCCACTAAAACCGTCCCAGTCCTTTTTTCGCACCTATAGACAATAGAAAAATGTGTCAAAAAAGGATTGGATCGAGTTTAGGGGGATAATTAAATAATTAAGTGGCACGCGTCTGACCGCGCAACTACGGTCAAAAAGGTGTATTTTATGTGTTTGCAGTAATAAATGTTTTTTTGTTGAACACTCTTTTACGCATTTGAGAATACAGGGTGTCCTTAATTAAAGTATCGAGTCGAAACACAACTATGAGTAGAAAGTTTTATGTGCGTGTTCACAAAATTGTATTTCAAGCTCTCCCTCTTTTTTCTTTGTCATTACGATTAATTTATACGTTGTAACTACCTTTTGTAATAAGCCTGTGTGATGGAGAACGTTCTTATATTTTAGCGATAACACACACAAACTTTTCTACTCAATCGCATGTTCAAACTCGATACTTTAATTAGGGACACCCTGTATAAGCTTTACAAAAGTAAAAACAATAGAAAGTTTTTAACAATAGAGCTAGTACCATGTCAATGAGCCAATTGGACGAGGATGGAATCCCACTGGAGCTGAGCTCAACCTCTACAGTTCTTGACACAACCGAACAACTTAACAAAATTATGAAGGTATATTTTTCATTATTATTTTCACAATAACTTTTAGGGTCTTCTATTTGCAGCATGTCCAGAAAGAAAAAGCGGTAATTTACGTGAATATTCACTTTCTAAGGTATACGCTTTAAAATAGGGTAGACGATGTTATCGTCCGTTAAACAGGGATAGTAAAGGCGGAAAATATACATGTGCGGAGTTTACAACAGTTATGGCGTTATACGAAAAAAATCGGTGAGAGAGTTTCGAAGAACTGGAGAAAGACTGGCAAACTCTACTCTACTGGCTGTAAACTTTTTTGCGGTAAGAAAAACCCACTTGCGAATTTTCTTTCGGCCGTGAGCTTCTATCTTAGATACCTTATCGGGGAAAAAAATGTCGGGGGAAAGTGACGAAAATTTTGAGGGGGTGACAAAATTTTCCCCCGACGAATTTTTTCCCCGATATTTTATCACCCGACCAAAACTTTTACACGATTTTTTTATCCCCGACCAAAACTTTTACCCAATCTTTTAAATGTCAACCAAAATTAAAATCTAAATTTTTTTACACATTTATTAACCGAAATTAGTGCTTTAAACGTCGAATTACATGATCTTTTTTCGAGCTAGTGAAGGAAACCATTTCATTTGGACAATTTAATTGGGTGTAAGTTTCGTCGGGGAAAAGTGACGAATTTGAAATTTTGGTCGGAGGAAAGTGACGAAAATGCCTCTAGGTGACGAAATTTTTCCCCGACGAAAAAAAACCCCGACTAAATAAAACTCCGACATTTTTTCCCCGATAAGGTAGTGATTTGTCTTAGACTATAGCATAGTCTAAAAATGGGGCAGAAGTTAGTGGAAAGTATTTTTACAATTTACTTTTTAGGGGTGGTTTTTTATGTTGAGTGCGTCCGGTAAAAAGTGGGAGAGATTTTATATAAAGTAGGATGCCCAAAACTCATTATCTTACTGTGGTCTAGAATAATAAAATGAATTTCTTTGTTCAGCCAATATGTACCGTGAAAAGCACAGGTTGAAATCATATATCAACGCTGTGCCGACCAATCCAGATTCTATTCAGCGCGCAATCAACGCAAAGAAAAGTAACCATGACGACCATCCAAGATCTTGGATGAAGTTCAAAGTTGATATTTTTATTCCCGTCGTTGAAAACATAACTAAAAAATGTCACCAGTGCTTTTTAAACTGAACGGTTGTCGTCTGAAAAATGCACAAAGATGGCGGAAAAAATTCAAGAAAATAATCAAAAATCACCATCAATAAACGACTTTTGCAGCCCGTCAAAGTGCATCATAAATGAAGAAAACGCACTAAAAGATACCCTACAATGCAGGAAGTGCCACCGTTTAGTCCATTATCTTTGTACAGAACTGCCACTTTACCAGATCCAGATATGCTTGTCATACAAATCAAGAAGTTTCCAGTGTCAAAACTGTACCAAAATCGCGCCACAGGTAATGGAAAGGTATAATTCAAATGAAACATCAAAAATTGAAGGATTCAAAAACGAAATCAAAGCCTGTGAGAATATAATGAAAAGGCAGGACGAAGAAATAAACTATTTGAAAGCACAAGACGTCAATGTTATGGTCAACGAAATGAAAGAAACTATGGACACCAGAATAACCACGCTTGAAAAGAAGATTGAAAACATCATCGAAAAGAAAGAAGAGAAAAGTCCACCAATGAGCTACGCTAAAATCACATCCAAACACATCGAGAAAAACATTGGAGATGCGATTCGAAAAGAAAAACAGGAGGAGCAGCTGATTCGATCTACAGCACGCAACCTAATTTTTCATGGGATTGATGAATCGACAGATGAAACTGAAGAAGAAACAAAAATCGAGGACGAAGAATTTATCCATGATAAAATTATTGGTCAGCGGCTCCATCTGAGGAATATAAAGATTACCGAGACGCAGCGGATCGGGAAATTTACGAAAAGAGAAGATAAAGCGAGATACCGACCAATTAAAGTCACATTTACGAACGAAGAGGACAAGAACACAGTGTTGCAAACAATAACAAAAGAAAAACGCTTTCCTTACCGAGTGACAGAGGAATTGACCAAAAACGAAAGACAGATAATCAAAGAATGGTGTAAGGAAGCCGAAAAAATGAATGCTAAAATCAAGGAAGACAACACAAAATGGAAAGTCCGGGGGAGCCCGCGAAAAAAACTCTATTTCAAAAAGATCATTGTAAAAAGTACGAGCGGTTTATAGAGGCCCATGTGTCTTCACGGTGGCCTGCAAACCTGTAAAGCTTTATTAAAAAGAGTCAGTGAAAGAGAATCATAACATAAAGTCTCTCTTTTATTTCGATTCAATTAAAGTAACATTTCCATAATTAAAAGTTTAGTAATTACTGTTATACATTTGGGGATCATGTAAAAGATTTCTTTTGAAAGAAACTCATTTCAATTACACTTACTTGATTAGATTGACACATGCGCGATAAAATTTCTATTATTGGTCTTCAGAGGTTGAAATATTCTCAACCTCTGATACTCAGGATAGCCAATATGGGGCATTCAATTCCCAAGGTATTTAAATTGGTACTGAAATTGTGTTTTAAAAAATAACAAGATAAAATGATATAGCAAATATTACTTTGCAGCGTGGGCTCCTTAGATTCGGCATCTAAAAACTTTTAATCTCAAAGTATCTTCCCTAGAAAATTAGGTCTGTTTCCACAATATTCAGAATTAAAATTTTGATCTGTTCTCCTAAGCTTACAAGGAAAAGGATATCTATTTCCCCAATGCAATATCGTCATCTTTCCTAGAAAATCGGATCTGTTTCCCCATTTTTCAAAAAAAGATCTCTCCTGGAAAAGAGAAACAGATATTTCGGGAAAATGGGCTCGTTGGCTGCTTCTGCATCAAGAAATGATAACAAAGATATTTTGATTTTTTTAAGTTTTTCTTATTTTAAATATAAAAATATATACAAAATTTTAGGATTAAGTACATTATACTATTCACAAGTCCAGAATAAAGGAGTTCAAAAATATTTTATAATACAAAAATAATCCATTTCAAAAAGTATGGTATATGCTAAGCATCTAATTATTTACACTAAAAAATCTTCCTAAAAAATATAAAAACTAACCATTTAAAAAGATATGGTATATGCAATCAATCGCATCTAAAACTGAAAAAAAAATCCTAAAAAGTTCTAAAAAATCCAATGTTTTGAGAGATAATTTGTTGAGATGAATATCCAGAATTGAATTCCAGTATACGTATGTTGTCAATAGTGTTGATTTAAACGATCAAAGTGAAGAAAATCAACGTCAAGAGATAGATGAAGGTAAAGCTGTCGGAGCTGTTCATTTTCCTATAAAAAAAAGTAATAAAAAACTTTCATTAAACATTGACCGAATCTTAAGAACTAATATTTAACCATCTGATGCTTAGATTTCACAAATGGTTATATGGTCAGAGCCCTTAATCGAATAAGGAAGTGGATCGAATAATAGAGCGTCGTTTACGAGAGTTCTTTGTTGAATGTGACTTTCAATACTGTATTATATATGAGACACCCCCTTCTCACAGATCCACTGGGAACCCTTTCTGCTGGAAAAAAATCGTCCCCGGTGGAAAATAAACAAATAAACTAATCCTCACGGCAATATTTTTATCATCCCCACTGAATTTTCTGACTTGAAAACAAAAGAATCTAAATCCCCGGTCATAAAAAATTAGGGCATATGGATCACCATCGAGTTTCAGTCCGTTATTTTTACCCCCACTGGCTGAAAAAATTCTACCGGGTCTGTGAGAAGGGGTGTTATAATCGTATCAAATAGTAAAACGTCGAATTAGAGAGTGTCATTACAAGAATATTTTGGCTTAAAAACCTTGTAAAAATAATAAGAGACAGTAGCTGAAAATTTTTTTGTTCATAAACCCTAAGTATCATCACAACAGGTTCGACGTTCATATCTGACGTTATATGAACGTTATGAACATTAAATTGACGCTGAAACAACGTTGTGTGCCTGCTGCCTTAGTATTATCACAACATCTTACCCGAAGCTTTCATAACCAGCGATTCCACAAACTCCAATAGCAATGGTCGTTAAAATGATAAATGCTGATGTTAGCACTTTTCGACGGCTGAAATCGTACACTCCATCGGAGATATAATGTATTTGAAAAATCACCACGGAGGAGATGACGATAAAAACAAACAACATGGCGGAGACCATAAGGGCGGCACAGAAGTGTTGGTAAAAAGTAGGTTCTGGCTCTGGTTTCTTGTATACAAGGCTTTTGGTGTAGGTCACTACGTTTGAAGTCCATTCGGAGCTAAAATGTTTAAAAAACGAAATAATTTGAATTTGTCGGAGGTGGGTGTTTCATGCTATCAACCCTCTTTATAGGGTGGTGTTTATTAAGGGCCTCAAACATTTCAAGTTATTGATTTCAGGAGCAGCACTTTTTAGAGGGCTACATAGAGCATTGCGTTGTGCTGATATCCAATATTATCGTTTCAACGAACAGCTTTTACATAAAGGTTGTTCTTCAAGACATTTAAAAAACCAAATCATATTTCTTTACAGACTAGATAGGCTAACTGCTCACAAAATGCCCGTGGAATTATGTCCAGTTTTGAAGGCGACATGTTTTTTTCTCTCTTACCTTAGATTTTGTTAACTTTCGAGTTTCAAACATTCGAATCCCGTAGGTTATTGTCAAGCAGAATAGAAAACAAAATGGCGGACAAGTCAGCTTAGAAGTTAGAAAACTTTCGTTATTTAAAGGAAGCCCGATCCAGTCAAGTAGTCAGAGATCAGCGATAAAACCACTTACCAAGCACTTATCATATCAGCGTTGAAATAAACCACCAAAGCTACAACTCCAACCATTACACCGATTATGAGTAAAAACCATTTTCCCTTAGACAAGTACCCACCAATATTTTTGAAATATCCATAACCAAACCTTTTTGCCAAGTTACCAAGAGGCTCTCTAACCACCAAGAAAGTAACCAACAAAACAACATAACATAAGACATAAATCATGAGATTTTCGTTGTTTGTGGTTTTGGGTGGTTCAGATTGCCACATATAGAATAATGTATTTTCAATTCCGTATCCTCGAGGCTGTTCTTTTTTAAGTGTAACGTAGCTCAACATATCTGTTACACGATTCCAAAGCGTTTTTGGTGGTGGTGTGATAAATCTGGAAAAACAAAAAGTAGTGAATTGTTAGAGAGTTGCAACAAGAAGTTGCAAACAACAGTTGCAATGACTGTACAGTCAATTTAGAGCCTTTTTCTTCAATTCGATCTTCAAGGAACCAATGATTTTTTTGGATTAGACAAAAATTAAACTATAGAAAGAGTACTGTGTATGACTTTTCACTTAAACTGACAAGCCCTGTCTCTCCAAGCGTACGGATTCAAACCCCTGAGGAGCGTTATTCACACGAGCCACACCGCTAAAGTCGGGCAAGCTCAAAAATTTCATTCCGTCTCAAAAGTTTGCAAATCTCTGTAAATTTATTGTTTCTTCTAACGGGAAGTAAAAACTTTTCTCTGACCACTGATTATCAATAATATAGTCCTGCATATTCGAAAGTAGATCGAATCAAAAGATCTTTAACCGTAAAACATTAAATCACTCACCCGATGGCGATCACGTAAAGCCCTTCCACTCCCTTTTGAATGTGTTCGATTCCATTTGAGAGTGGTTGTACCAAAGCACCGAGTTGTGCAATTCCAATAGATAGCCGAAGTCTGTGGAAAGCACTGTAAGGGTATTCTTTGACCTTGTTAAGTCCAGTAAGAAAGGGTTCTGTCAATTGAGCGGGGTTTGCGTATTGTTCGACTCCACTTTGAATGCATCTCAATCCGTTAAACAGAGATTTGGGGAATCCTGGAGACTGATCAGATTTGACGGTAGGTCTGTAAGAAAAATCGATTAAGAAATATTGCTAAATTTGACATACGATCTATATCTGCACACGTCAGCGTAAAACAAGGTGTCTTGATATTTCGCTCAAATTTTTTCGAATTTCACGAGCACTTCGTGATTTCTTTGATTTTTTTCACACGACACAAAAAAAAAGGTTGCCTGTTTATTTAGCGTGGAATATAGTCACTCTTCCTGTCGCTCATTAGCACTGTACACAAACTTTTCCTTGAAAGTGGCACAAATTACTAAAAAGACATTTGAAAATATTTTCTTCAAAGTGAGGGAGGACGTACACCCTGGAAGTTTAACTTTGACCCACTGTAAAATTAATTCAAGTCCCTGGAAATTCCAAAGAAATTTCATTTCAACCCTGGGAAAATTATAAAGACTTTCCTTAGACTTAAATGGAATGGCCCATTCTTATGATCTTAATCTTATACATAAAAACTTTTAATTTCGAAATACTTACGGAACATGGGTTCGCTGAGCGATCAGAAAGATGGTCAAGACCAGCAACAGTCCAACAATGGCGAAGATTAAATCAATGAGTCCACTTTTGTCGACCTTCAAATTTTTCCTGTTGAAGAAAAAAGATGGAGAATAAGATTGTCTAAACGTATGATTCGCACTTTTTCAGTAATGTATAGAGCGAAAATGAGAAAGTCGTCTGCTAATAATTAATATCGAGGACCCCTCTTTTAAAAATGCCTTTTCTCTTCCGGAATTTCCATTTTTCTATTAAGTTTTCGGCCCTTTTGGTTCTTCAACAGGGGTTTTATCGATGCTAATATTCTGGTAATTCGAAGCCACTTCCACTCACGGTTAGATTAGGGGCAAATGCTATTCTTATAGAGGATTCGCATTTTGCATACGAAAATGTAGAAGTAAGTTCCTAAGTAACTTAGTCTAATGTCGACATACCTCGTGTAGCTTCGACGCCCTTCTTTAGAGATAGATATAATAGGAAAGTTGGATTCGCTGATTGATATATATTCTTTCCTTTTATTCACCTTTGTTTTATTCCCATCTTTGAAAAGAAGATTGTCTGGATTAGATGAGGATTGTCGACATTAGACCAACTTACGGTATAGCACAGATAATGATACCTAACTCTGTGCTTTTAAAAAAACTTACCAACCACCGCCTACTTTAACTTTTCCATTGTTATGATTTGAGTCATTACCAGAAACATTTTTGCCGAGGTTGCCATCACTGATGGTAGAAGATGGATCAATATGATCATCGCAGTTCAAATCTTCTAGTTTGCTGTTTAGATTCTCGGCAGGAGCTTCGTTCGGATCATATTGTCCAGGGGTGGTAGTAATCTGGCTACCGTCAGAAGTTTCCAGAGCTGTAGAATCAGAGTTTCCATCATCGGTTGAGGCCTGGGTAAGTTTTCCAACATTATCAGCATCATCAACATTTTTGATTGGCTTGATGTAGCCAGAAAAACAAGGTAACTGGCCATCATCAACAATAATAGAACTGTTTGCATTGGCTATTTCTTCTCCAATTTCTTTCTTTGCCAACAAATCTTTAGAGCATTCATTGTCTTCATTGCCAACAAAAGCATTTGGTTTAATTTGAACTGGTAAAGAATCACCAGAGGTTTCTTTGCCAATGACAATATCGCAAACCGAGCTGATATCTCCAGCATCAATGGCTGCAAGACTTCCTGATGTTCGGGGGTCCTTGTCCATGCTGTCGAAAGAAATGGAGCCGTTATTTCTAACGTCCATAGTAGAAGAATCACCAGTGATCTGAGATTCTTGATCAATGCCATCAGCAGTTAGAGTAGTGGTCATACTGACTTCAACACTTGAAGAATTGTCAGTGACTCTCATGTTATCAACATTAAGAGAACTGTTCGAATCGCCATGGTTTTGAGGAGCTTGGCTTTCCACATTGTTCACAGGGTGATTGGAGCAGCACTCGATGACAATGTCTTCACCGACTTCAATGTTGTCTGAATCGTGTGTGATTTGTTGCTCACTATTTTGAGCTGCTCCGCTGAATCGCTTGAAAATCGGAAGAAAAAAATTATTAATTACTATCGGTAACCTTGATTCAGAGTCGATCATTTATCTACAAAAAATTGATCTTAAGGGCTACATACACTACACAATATATTGTCAGGCAATATATTGATGATATATTGCTTAGTGCCGGCAATATATTGAAAAGGTGTCCACAATATATTGTCAGCTCGATTTACAATTTTCCAACAATATAGGGGGATTGTTTACAGAAAGAAAATTTCTTTTTATAATAGAGTACCTGTTATTTACTTCGTACATTACGGTCCGAAAACGATATTGTCAAATATTGTTCGTCAATATATTGTGTAGTGTAAGTAACCCTTTAACTCTTGTTAAGCTTTCCGTCAATCTCGACTGAATACCAAATGTACCTACCCGCTAACTCGTCCTCGCGTACAAAAATAACTTGCAATTGATACAAAAGTCCAAAAAATAAACACTTACTTCTAAACAAGATAAAACAAGAAAAGTTTTACAGATAGCATACAGTAGTAGTTTTTCCATAGCACTTACCGAAAATATATTATACCCAACTTTTAACCTCATCCAATTAGAATTCATCTTATTTAAAAAATCCAACGAGCGCTGTACTAACTAGATGAAACTCTAAATCTAAATGAAACTAAATTTTCTCTGTACATTTTTCTGAAAAGTGGAAAAAGTGACGTCAAATAGTTTTTTTTTGAATTGAAAAGAATTTACGTCACATATTTTCATTTTTTTTATTTATATACACCCCCAGCCGTCCAAAATTCACGCCATCACTCCACCCACATCACGCCATCACGTCTGTAAGGCTTGACTTTCACTATACAACAACATATTTTTTTAGTTTCACTTCTATTTCTATTTGAAGTCCTGTGACTCAACCAAGTAGAAATAGAAATAGAAATAGAAATTTTATGCATTTCAAGAAGAGCGTACTTCTGACAAACTTAATTTATTTGGCCAGTTTATTTCAAGCCCGGGGGGGGGGGTACTTAGGTAAATGGAGGGTACGGTATGTGCCTCCTTTAAAGGTACCTTTTTGGATTTCCAAAGTCCCGCAGAAAATCAAATTTCAGTCCCACTAAGGGTCGGAAAAATAGTAAAATTCCAACTTTTTACCCCGGAAAGATCGAAAGTTGGTCAAAATTGGTCAAATTCGTCCCGCTAAGGGTCGTTTTATAGTAGGTTTAACGTCTCAGCCAAAATAAAGAAATGGCACTTCTGTCTCAAAATTCAGGATTCAGTAAAAGTCAAAATAAAATTCATTTTCAACGATATGAATCAGAAAAAATCTGCCCAGGGGGGATCCCTCCTCCAGCAATTATAATTTTTTTGGGGAAACCTAGAAATTCTTGAAAGTTATGGCTTCATACAGCATAATGTAAAATAAAAATTTGGAAATGGTGAAAAAAAACCCACAGAAACCTTGTAAAAGAAAATTACAAAAGAAATTACTCAAACAAAATTAGGAATAGTTTCGAAACTTACCGGTGTTATATATTTCGTTATCTTCATCCAGTTTGCTACGTTCATCTTTGTCTTTCTTAACTAACACTCAACAAGCGATATACCAACTAGATGAAAACTATATACAAAATGAGCAATATTCTCGTACTGCCATTACTTTTTGCAAAAAGTAGAAAAAGTGACGTCAAATATTTTTTGTTGAGATGTATATTAAGTCAGTATGTGACGTCATATTGTAGTTTTGCTTTCCGTGCAAGGGCGTAGAGAGATTAGGCAGGAATCTATCCCAGGGTATTAATGCCATTTAAATCTATCCTTAAAGGTACACTGGAAATTAATAGATTGGTTTTCTCAAATCCTCAATATTCTGATTAGGAGGAGAGCCAGACTGCTTGCATCACCCAACCTCGTTCCATGCGCATTATCAACTTTTTTATGCTTTACTATATGGCGCTAGATAATATTTTCTGGCGTCCATCAGTTGTGTAAATAAAGCCTGGGATACACGGGCACGAGGTTGGCATCCCCTAACCAATACAATCGAACTCGTACTTCTATACTACCTTCGGTTTTGTAGACTCTAGGGGATTAGGACTCTAGGCGAGGTCAAAATGCTTGCAACGTTGCAAATCATTTTTAGAAGCTCACTTTTCTTGGGGAAGGTTAGGCTCCAAACATCTTGAATAACACCCAGGAGAGGCTAAAATCTTAAAATAGCCCAAATCACACAAATCACTCCATCACGCAAAAATAAAGTTTAGCATCACCTTTCACGTAAGAACAAAAAAGCCCAACAACGCCTTCACGTTAACCGGTCGGAGCCGGTTACGATATGCCAAACCGTATGGGGATACATCTTTTATTCATACCCTTGTAAATTTTTCTATCAATTCATTTTCAGTCAGACAGCATGGCAGAGAATTTATTTATCATGGAACGAGTTATTGTAAATGTACAGATTTCACCGATTTTTACTGAAAAATCTCCCGATTTTCTGAAAATTCGGGTTTTCGTGAAACTCGAGAAAAATTTGCGTGAATGCGTGAAATTCGAAAAATCAATGCGTAATCGTAAATTCGTGAAACTTGGGTCCACTGGGAGCTATCAGAGGCCAGAGGAGATATGGTCGTCCTCTCCTCCCGCCTCCTCTCCTCCCTATGAAAATTTCACCATGCCATCTGGCTGATAATAATCCCTGCGCCCGCATGTTTTGAACGCGCCTTATCTGGTACTCTGAAAGGTCGGGAAAGTTTTCAACGGGAAATTGGCCCGCCGCTCCTTTTCGACCGCCGAAGGCGGTTAATTTTCCGAGCTGTATACGGGTAAAAAAGTTGGATTCAAAATTTATCACAACTGTGCTATCCTTTTGAATATTTTAAAATTTGACTCGCCCATTCATGCCTATTCTGCACGTTTTGCAGAATTTTGTCTGTTAAAGGTTTGAGCAGCTGAGACAAATTTGAGATATTTGTAGAATCGCTGGTTTTCTGAAATGTGTGGCGTTTTACTACGGAGATAAAAAAAGCATTTTTTCGGAGATAACGACGTTAATTATGAATAGATGAAAAACATGCTGTGGCGCCTCGCTAGGGAGATAAATGTTAAGTAAATAAAAAAACTTTAAGTATTTATCAGCTTCTGATTCAAACCACAAGTGATTAAACAACTCAAAATATACTAGCTCATCAAAATCACTAACCTCGTCAAGCAACTTAGCAAAACTGCCACAGTGGTTTAGCTTATACTGCCACAGTGGTTTAGCTTATACATGTATTTTTTTTATAATCATACAAAAGTCCGAAAAGAGTCTAGGTAATGTACTAGTTGGTGAGTTGGGGAGTTGCTAGTTACGAGTTGGGAAGTTCGTAAAACTTTACGGCGACCGAAATTTTCTAATTTAAACTAATGTAGCCCAAAAGTAAAATTTTCAAATTAGCCAGTACCAAACATATTACAAATATTATTGACTTTAAGATCATGAAAATGGTAAGGTGCTGGCTAATAAAGCCAAAATGATTAGTACTTTGAGTACTGTTATGTCATTGTCATAATGCTGACAACATGACACGTTCTTGTAAAAATATTGACAAAATCTTTAAATACAATGATTGTCAAACTAATTCTCCAAAAAATATTGATCATACTGCAAGTGATGCTTATTGTATAAAAGGATATAAGTTGGCAGTCATCTTAGCCCCAAAAAATTCGTAGAGATAGCTTATAGAGCTAGAAAAATAATGACACTTTCTTTTGTCATTTTATCATTGGAATTGACACTTTTTAATAAAAATTTTGATCACATTATAAAATACAATGGTTTTAAAGTCACTTCAATCAAGAATTATATTTATACTCAATGTGATGCAGGAAATATAAATGGATATGAATTGACAGTAGAAAATAGCTTTCCATGCTCTCAGCGCACGTGTTTAAGGCAAATAAGCACATTACAGGTGGTATATGTATTATACGTATTATATGTGTTATATGTTACTCTCATATTACATTTACTTTCAAAATCGTACTTTTGATGTATGTTATTCTTTTTCGGTAGCCGGTAATTTTTTAACTCCCCAAATCGAAACTAGCAACTCCCCAACTCGAAACTAGCAACTCCCTAACTCGCGACTAGAATAGTTTCCAAACTCGTCCGAAAACAGGCTCAGAGATGCTAAGGTTCAAAGCTTTATAAGGCTGAAAAATGCTTCAGGGGATGCTTAAATCTAAAACATAAATTTAGGGAAATACTGAAAGTACGCAAAATTCCTGCCAAAATCAGGAAAAAAACATTTTTCGTAGGCTCAAGTGATGTTTGCCATATGCCTAATTTTTCCCCATATCTGAGCCTAGATATGCTTATAAGTGCAATGCTTATAAAAAATATCCATATTTTCAAGTTAAATCACGCAAACGAGAGTGTCGAGGTGGATCATTGTCTAAACCGATGAATTCTTCATCAAATTTAAGGCGGTCGTTATCCAGTGATGTGAGCACTGATGTTCTAGTATAGCCTATACTAGACGTCACCCGCGTTTTTTACGCGCGCAGCGCGTCTCCTTTGGTATAATGTTTATCTGGCACCCGATGTAGAAATTTTTACGCGCGCAGCGCGTCTCCTTTGGTATAATGTGCGCGCGGTCGACTAAGTTCCTATATATCGCTCAACCACTTTCAAAATTCAGACTTCGTGTATGACTACATGACATCAATTTTCGTATCAATTTTTAAATCCTCAGATCACTCCGATCGCAAGTGAAGGATCCTCAGTGCTTTATATTTTAAATAATGAGATTGCTCAAAAATGCTCATCCGTTACCATTAGTTACGTATGGAGCGGTATCCGTGTCAAAAACATCCAGTTTAGATAACGGTCGGAGGTTTGTAACTGATTGGGTCGGTTTGAAAGGTGATTGGGTCGGTTTACATAGTGATCGGGTCGGTTTAAAAGACAATCGGGTCGGTTTGAAAGGTGATTGGGTCGGTTTGAAAGGTGATTGGGTCGGTTTAAAAGGTGATCGGGTCGGTTTAAAAGGTGATCAGTTTAAAGATCGATTGGGTCAGTTTAAGACGCGATTGGGTCAGTTTAAGACGCGATTGGGTCAGTTTAAGACGCGATTGGGTCAGTTTAAGACGCGATTGGGTCAGTTTGAAAAAGTTGGCCAGTTCAAAAGTCGACTAGGTCAATTTTAAAGTCAATTAGTCAGTTTAAGATATGATCGGGTCGGTTCAGAAGTCAATCGTAATTTACAAATCAATCGAAAAAATCGCCAGTTTACAGTGCCGGATTTTTCGGGCAATCGGATTACGATTTTTCGGATTTTTGTAAATCTGGTCTGTAGATTTGATGTACAGCCTGGAAAATAGTAAAAGAGAAATTTTGGAAAAGATTTCTAAAAGAAAAGTGAAATGTGACATTCTCCAGACCAGACTTAGAGGATTGAGTAATCCGATTCTCGGGAAAATCCAAAAAAAACCGGCGACTTAAACCGGCACTCCTTCCGATTGATCTTAAAACTGAGTAGAAAACTAAACTCACTCAATCACTTGTTAAACCGACCTGATCACCTTTAAAACCAACCCGATCACCTTTTAAACCGACCCGATCACCTTTTAAACCGACCCAATCACCTTTCAAACCGACCCGATCGTCTTTTAAACCGACCCAATCACTATGTAAACCGACCCAATCACCTTTCAAACCGACCCAATCACCTTTCAAACCGACCCAATCAGTTACAAACCTCCGACCGTTATCTAAACTGGATGTTTTTGACACGGATACCGCTCCATATTACGTAAAGATGACTGGTTGCGGACCGATGACCAATGACCGAAGCAATTTCTGTTGAAATTTGTGGAATTTTCTCCTCCGAGCTATTTCCACAAGGACCATATTCTATGTTATAATTGAATATAGAATTTTGAGTATCAATGCAAAGAAGCTTGTATTCAAGTCAAATTTCTTCATACCTCATCAACAGTAGACAGCACCAAACAAACAGATAGACAGGGCAGCACCAATCAACAGGACAAAGGGAAGTATAAAATTTTGTATAGCCATTCATCTACAACATTGCCCCTTGATTTTCCAACTCGAGGGTTGTTGGCCTTAACTTACCTAGGCTAGCGCTAGCAACACCCAAAAGACCAGTATACTGTACAACTAACAAATAAAAGCAAAAAAGGGATTTATACGAAATATATTTTGAATATTTACCTGTAGCTGTATCATCAATCATCACTCTCAGTTATAAAACGCATATATACGTTGTATTTGAATTTATTAGCTAACAAAAAATTAATCGAAGTTTTTCAATATCCACCATCTCAAATATGAATTCTCGTGAACAACAGAGAAATTCACCATTGCCCCTGAAAAACATGGGACAAAATATTTGTTTCTTTATTTAATTCAGTTCTCCAAGCCCTCTTTTCTCTTGATGGTTTTCGTGAATACATTTTTAACAAGCTCGTAAAACAAAAATAAACTTGAAACTTGAACTTGAATATACATCACGCTCACAGCACAGGACATGACCAACGAAGAACGTTAACTTCTGAAAAAGTTAGCTAATCCCATTGAATATGGATGTAGACAATTGGAGATCACCGCACATACACCAACATTTTATTGCAAACTATAAACTTTTCCTTCACATGCGTTTAAACGTGGAAAATTTTTGTCGTGAACTATTAACTTTTCCTTTGCATGCGTTTAAAATGGGGAAAACTTTTGTGGTGGACTATTAACTTTTCCTTCGCATGAGTTTCAAATGGGGAAAACTTTTGTCGTGAACTATGAACTTTTCCTTTGCATGCGCTTAAAATGGGGAACACTTTTGTCGTGAACTATGAACTTTTCCTTTGCATGCGTTTAAAATGGGGAAAACTTTTGTCGTAACTATTAACTTTTATTTTGCATGAGTTTAAAATGGGGAAAACTTTTGTCGTGAACTATGAACTTCTCCTTTGCATGCGTTTAAAATGGGGAACACTTTTGTCGTGAACTATGAACTTTTCCTTTGCATGCGTTTAAAATGGGGAAAACTTTTGTCGTAACTATTAACTTTTATTTTGCATGCGTTTTAAATGGGGAAAACTTTTGTCGTGAACTATGAACTTTCCTTCGCATGCGTTCAAAATGGGGAAAACTTTTGTCATGAATTTGGTGATTTCTTTCATCGGGCGTTTAAAACTTGGAAAACTTTTGTCGTGAATTATGACTTAGGCGTAGATCACAAATAAGTTGTGTTCGCGTCGTCCGACCGACTCACTTTCTATCTTAAAAATCCAACACTTTTCAGTCGGAAAGTGGGAAATCTATCGGATTTTTTACCAATATTTTTCAAAGCATTTTATACATTCATCGTTAGTCGCCGATTGGATCATCCAGTGTTAGTTCAAATAAGCTTTCCGTCCGTAATTTTTCAAAGATTGTTTGCGTTAAAAAGCGCTATGCGACTGTTTTTTGCAACCGTGATATGTAACAAAGATCATAATGCAGCTAGTGCGCTTGAAAATTCTTGCCGCGCGAACAAACCTATGTTCAGGGCGCATTTTTCCGATGATTCTAGTGCTGACCGACTGCCTAGGTTGAGAGTGCACTTTGCCGACGATTTTAGTGCGGACCAACTCACTTTTTGGGGCTGGAAATGACGCGAACACAACTTATATGTGATTGACGCCTTATGACCTTTCCTTCGCATGCATCTAACATGTGGTTTACTTACTGTAATACTTTTGTCATGAATTTTCCTTTTTTGCATTTTTTTGGAAGAATGAAATCGTTTCCCTGGTTTGAAAGTTTTTTTCTTTTTGGCATTAGGTGAGACCAAATTAATTGTTCTGCAGGCCTGACCGACCCTATTTTTTCAAAATAGAAAAGTAATAGTATTGAATTTGCAACTGAACAAATGTATTTGTAAATTCATCTCAAAACTTAAATGAATTCAAAATATCACAATGAAAATGACACAAATATCATTCATCAATAAAGAGGAAAAAGTCTGGTGCTTTAATTTTTTAGATCTTGACCTTCTGATCCTAGATTTTCAGAGATTTAGTTTTATATCATATACTGACTTGCTGACCAGGTATGACCCATATTCTTCAGAAGGCCTTCCTGTATTTGTGGTCCCTTATTTAAAAGAATTATATTTTGGAAATAGACCTTTTGCTATTTACGATTTCATATTAAATAATTAAAAACTAAAACATTAATTCACTAATGTATAATTAGTTAAAGTGGATTTTAAATATTATCATAAGTCTGCTTGAGTTTTTTATTCATTCAGACATGACATTGCGGATATAGCAAAAGGTCTGTACTAAACTTTTCTTCCTTTTTTCGGCATTTTTACACATGATAGTATTCCAAAAAATTCATCTCTCAGAAATTTTGATATTTTCCTTGGTTTATTGTAAAACTTTCTCCATTTTGTAAAGTAAAGGTGTAAGGTGAAGCATGACGCTACAGATCAAATCTGTGTTTTGACTGGACTCACCAACCTTTATGATTATAAGGGTACAGTCTGTTTATTGCGACAACTCTTTAAATTCAAGATCCTCTGAGAGTGTCTAGTGTTTTCATCTTACTTTAATATACGGCGTTTGTTTGTCATTCAATTTTTTTGTTTGCAACTTGCAAATCGAGGAGGTTCTGGGTCGCTTCGCAACTTAAATTCGTGACATTTACGGCTTGTTTTTGTCACTCTCACATGTCTTTGCTATGCAAACAGAGTAGAGGAACGTACTTAAGCGTTCTGGAGCGCGCGTAACCCCTTTTTCTAAACATTGATCTTCCGACACGCTAAAGCTCTGAAGGTCCGCTCCTTTAGAGTTTTAGCGTGGGCGGCCGCCAATACGCCATCGGAATATCAGATAAGTATAATGTGCGCGCGGTCGACTAAGTTCCTATATATCACTCAACCATTTTCAAAATTCAAGGTTCGTGTATGACTACATGACATCAATCTTCGTATCAATTTTTAAATCCTCAGATCACTCCGATCGCAAGTGAAGCATCCTCAGTGCTTTATATTTTAAATAATGAGATTGCTCCAAAACGAAACCCCATCGTTTATTGATTTGTAAAAATATTTTCGGCTGACAGAGGGAAGGAAGGCTCCTTATTTTGCTCTATAAAGCCTGATTTTAGCTTATTTTTGGCTTTTTAGAATTAAAATTAGCCAATTAGCCCTCCTGCTACTAAGAACCTACTAAGAGTAAGATACAGTTTGTTTGTTGGTTCTTGGTTTTAACCATAGACATTACTGTGATTTAATTGTGAAGACAAAATTTAAAGGTAAAGAGTTTCATATTTAAGTTAAAATCTTCATACAGTACTCAACAACTACAAACAGGCCTGTTTGAGAAAAATCAAATCAAAAACAGTCGAAAAGATGACTTTCGGAGTAGGGAGTGTCAAAGACAAAGGGAAAGGGGGAAAACGCAACAAAAATATTTTCAGATGAACTTTTAAATTTGAGTTCTTCCATAAAATACACTAAAATCAAATCTGATGAACTAAGAAATTTATAAAACTACTTGACATGATCCAAATATTTTCAGCTTTTGGTATTGTCCGTGTGATCACAAGCCAAACAGTTTTTCATCACTGCATACAAAAAATTTGAGATTCTTGAATGTTTGCCAATATGCGAGATTTCTGATAACATAATAAGGGAAATGTAACTGAATGTAATGTCTTGTATTTAAAAACCATATGACGAGCGAGAATCTCAACAATCATTACGGCTTGACGATAATCAAGAAATTATTCACATTGTTTTACTGTTTCAAAAATGTTGTCTTTTTTAACCATTATTACAACCAACGCGTACGTTTCAATCATGGAACTCCTTTCCTCTGCTTTTCTTTTCCATACCCACAACAGTGCTTTCAATCTGATTAATCCAATGATGAAGGGAGGTTTCTTCTCTATCGAAATAATACTGTACATCATCTGCATTTTCAATTATTAATCTAGAAACTTTCAAATAAATCTCTGAAAAATCTGCAACACCCCTCACTGCGAAACAAAACTTCTGGGATCGAAAAATGCTTCTCTATTTTGTCACAGTCAAAAGATGCAAACACTAAAATCGAATATTTTCGTTCGAATCTATATAACGTTCGAATTAGATTTTCGAATAAAAACATTCGAAACTACTACAAGGCGGAAGTAAAAGGGCGCTATCAGTAAAGCATAAATAAAAAGCTGATAATACGCAGGGAACGATGTTGGTTAAAGGGGCTTATGGAACGCCGTAGCTGCCTTATGTGATAAAATGTTCGATTATGCGATAAAGCATTCGATAAATCATTCGATTATGCGATAAAGCATTCGATAAATCATTCGATTATGCGATAAATCATTCGATAAATCATTCGATGCGATAAATCATTCGATAAATCATTTGATTATGCGATAAATCATTCGATAAATCATTCGATACGATAAATCATTCGATAAATCATTCGATTATGCGATAAATCATTCGATAAATCATTCGATGCGATAAAATATGCGATAAAATTTTCGATTATGCGATAAACCATTCGATAAAAAATTCGATGCGATAAATCATTCGATGCGATAAATCATTCGATAAAAATTTCGATTATGCGATAAACCATTCGATAAAAAATTCGATGCGATAAATTATTTGATAGAAAATTCGATGCGATAAATCATTCGATGCGATAAATCATGCGATAAAAATTTCGATTATGCGATAATTCATTCGATAAAAAATTCGATGCGATAAATTATTCGATAAAAAATTCGATACGATAAATCATTCGATAAAAAAATTCGATGCGATAAACCATTCGATAAATTATTCGATGAATTATCCGATCGGCCCTTACCTGATATTTATACTTTTGGTGGAAACGGCGCTCCAGAAAGGTGAAATCATCGATCGAAAAGTAGATTTTCCGGGGGTGCTGCTGATTAGGGCAGATTATGGCAAAAAAAAAACAGGGTGTCCGGGAAAAAATAGAACTAACAGATTTGATTGATCTATCTTACTAAGTTTAGAATTATGGTAAATAAATCCAATAATCTTATGAGCTTAATTTAGGAATGGGTGGAATAAGCAGGGGGGTTGGTGGCGCTGCGATAGATACTTTTTAATACTTTTTCCCCCATCAGAATTAGTAAAGGCAAAAAGTAGTTGAGCTCCAGCTCCTGGACTAATCAGATTACCCCTTTCTATATGGTCTATATCATCCCTTTTTGGCCTTTACTGTCAACTGTAATGTATAAAGCAAAAGATACCTGACTTTCCCTTAAAAATTAAAAGAACTGGTACACACTGAAGTCACTGACATAGTGTAATTTAATCCATTAATTACTTACTTAAATTAATAAAAAGTTGAACACCAACTGCCAGCAAAATGGTCGACGTTTTCAAGAATTCTTCATATCCCCCACACACACGTGGGGTTGCGTTTTGCGTTTTGAAAGATGCGCCGTTTCCACCAAAAGTATAATTATCGGGTAAGGGCCGATCGGATAATTCATCGAATAATTTATCGAATGGTTTATCACATCGAATTTTTTGTCGAATGATGTATCGTATCGAACTTTTTATCGAATAATTTATCGCATCGAATAATTTATCGAATGATTTATCGAATGATTTATCGCATCGAATGATTTATCGAATGATTTATCGCATAATCAAATGATTTATCGAATGATTTATCGCATCGAATGATTTATCGAATGCTTTATCGCATAATCGAATGATTTATCACATAATCGAATGATTTATCGAATGCTTTATCGCATAATCGAACATTTTATCACATAAGGCAGCTACGGCGTTCCATAGGGGCTGCTCCGCTCTCTCAGCGAGAGGTTCGAAAAATTGACTCCTCGTTCGTGGGATTCTCTTTTGAAAAAAGTGACCTGAATGGGACTGAAATGTGTTTTTGCGGCATTTAGCTGGGACTCGTGAAGGTGAAAAAAGGTACCCCCACTCCCTGGGGCCCGTGCAATATACTCGATTTTCGGGATTTTTTTTAATTTTTAGAATTTTGGTATTTTGGAATTTCTTTTTACATTCCCTTTGGCCAATGTGTTTTTCAGATATTTTGGACTTTATAGATCCTGAGGCTGTTGTAAAATTTTCGGCTGGGGATAAAAAAACAGGTAAATAAAAGTTTTTTCAACTAGGAAAAATGTCGTCGCCTTAATTCTTATAATTTTCGTCACTTTCCCCCGACATATTTACCCAGAAAAGGCACTCTAGTTTTGTCTAACAGATTTCCCAGAAAAGAATATCCAATTAAAAAGCTGTTGTTTTCACCTTTCACTAGTGCTTCTGAAGACTCTACACTCTAAATATTTGTGAGGTTAACTAGCATAGCAAATCGGCATCATCACGAAAACGGCCGAAAAATGTAACAGGCTAGTGAGTTTCAACCAATAAAATAGCGTATTTTCCCTAGCCTTAAATTTTTCGCCGATCGTCGTGATTATCCTGGATTACCTCAATATTATTTGCAACGCAAACAGAGTGGAGGAACGTACTTAAGCGTTCTGGAGCGCGCGTAACCCCTTTTTCTAAACATTGATTTTTTTTACGCAATTAACAAGCTCCTGCAAGTAGCAAAATAATCGAATTTGCGTCAAAGCACTTGAAAGGCTTCTATTTTTCGAAAATCATCAAAGTGGAACTCACTAAGAAACGAGATAAAAAATCCCGGTTTTTAGTGAGGTGCTCGCTACTCCTTTTAGAGCTTTAGCGTGGGCGGCCGCCAATCCGCCATCGGAATATCAGATAAGTGCGCGCCCAACTTTTCGTGAGAGATTTACTTGAAGTTTTCCTGTAACCTAAACAAACCCCATGAAGAATTAATTCCAATCCGTGAAAATGCCTTCACGTGTATATTTTTTTACATTAAACGTTCTATTTTCTTAGGTTGCCAGATTGGATTTATGAAAAGGTCAAAGTTTCAAGATGGCTGTCTTCTGATGAGCAATCACATCAAAACTTTTTCTAAAAGCTTTAATCAACGTCAATTGGTCTGTATTGGTTTAGTAGAATCTAGTTCTCAACTAGTAAAGTGTAAGGATTTTATTTTGGATTTATACATCTGACATCTGATTTACCTTTACCTTACGTTTTTATGGTCAATTTTGTCTTTCCTTTTTACCTTTTGACCTCTCTCTGTACTAGATGGGATATCCCACCTCAAAGTACATATCTTATTTATTTTCCAAACTTCTGAAAATATGTTCTCATTTGGAAGAAGGATGGAATTTTAGCATTGAGATCCAGGCTATCTCTGTACTCTGTTCACAGCAGTTCAGCTGTCAGGAAGTGTAAATTTATTAAAACTTGAGTATTTGGATGGGTCACAGGCAAGAAACAACAAACAGTTACATCAATATGCCTTCTTACCTGTCTTTAAAAATATAAATAAAAGTAATCACAGAAAAGGACGCGAAAAAAAAGACGTAAGTGTGAGAACAGAGTAATCAAACTCGTTAGAAAAAGTACCCTTAGAAGTCATAAAAAATCAACCTGAATAAATGCAATCGAAATTCCGGAGAACTTCATAATTCCCCAAACAACATTACATTACTATGTCAAACTCCCATCACATAAATTTTACAATTACGTCAGAGTAGACTACGCTCGCCACCGAAGAGGTTTATTTGGAAAGGGTAATTATATTTTATTGTTCACTTCTTTTTTAAAGATTCGCCTGGTTGGAAAAGTATGAATTTCTTTGTACATATTTTATCTACCCCAAATATTTAGGAGGCTGAGTTTTAAACGAATCGTCAAGTTGAAATAAATGATAAATGTATCAAGGTCTGTTTTATTTACCCCCCTGGTGACTTAAAAAAAGAGACTTAACTCGATGTTACAATCCAATTATCAGTGAGGATCTTATCGCGATTCTCAGATTTACGGAAAATACCAGCTTTTTGCTGATTTTTGCCTCGATTGCCCAAAACCTGTAACCTTTTTAGCTTGAGAGAAGAAAAAAATTAGAGTTTTTGGCTTTGCCAAAAAAACGCCTAGTCAAAATTTTTTCATCTTCGCAGGATCCATTCCCAACCTCAAAATACATCTTTTTGTCTAGGGGTTTGTTTTGGCAAATTCTTCCTTCGAAGAATATCGATCACTTTCGTTTTCCCCTGAAGACCGCGAGAGAAAAAATATTAGGGCCCGCGCTCTAGGCGGGCGGCCTAGACTGGCTTTCGTTTTGTATAATTTTATAATGACGTATAAGGTAGCGTAATTCATGCAAAAATAATATGATAATCTTTTTGTTTTTTATTTTCAGGTATGCCGCCAAACATTGACGTCATCGTGTATGGATTTAGCATGAACAATAGGACCGACAGACTCGACAAAAGGAACAAACAATAAGACGACCCGAGAATCTTACGATGAGGGCGTTTTGTCTCCGCCTGATATCACGCCCACAGAAGACGTTGTTTAAAAAGCGGGGGTAAAAACAGTAAGTAATAGCTTTTGTAAGTGTTTTATTTTGCGAAATATATAACCATTTTCTAATATGGTCTACAAACTAGCATTTCTAGAATTTTGATAATGAAAACTTAAATATATAATGAAGAAAAAAACAAACCATTTCAATTTTATTTATAAGTTTAACCCCCGGAAAAATTATGTATTACCTATTACATAACTTTACATTTCCCGACTCGCTAACTCCCAGAGGAATTCCGATTGTAAACCCGATTGGTTAATTTCGGAACATCTTCATAATGGCAGATAATTTAGAAGTGAGATTTCGCTAAATGCACAGAGCGCGCAGAGCAATTTTTTTACCCGATAATTTTTCCTATCCGTCATTCCGTGATTCAGGGGGTATTGGGAGGTAGGGTCAGGGTTGCTAGTAACGGCTTGTCACTGTGCCAGGTGCATACTCGGCGCCTTGGGCCCCGCAGGGTTGCTAGTAACGGCTCGAATTTCAGTCAGGTTTAAAAAAGGGGTACTTTTACCCATATTATAATAACATTACCCTCGTCTTTTGCCATTTCGGTATAATGTGTTATGAATTGCGTGGTTTTGCTGTGCGGCGATGGCTCAACGGATAGAACGCTGGCTTCCGAATCTGAAGGTCTTTCTTTGGTGGCGGTTCGAATCCCACGAAAATTAGACTGGTCGAAATTGATGGACAAATGATTGACAGGTATGAAGACTCAGTCAGAAATGAGAAAGTAAGTCTCAGAAAGTAGAATAAACAGGTAAGGTGAAAGATAGGAAAGGGAAAATGGGCCGTCGCGCTCTGTGCATTTAGCGAAATGTTAGAAGTGTCTAGTGGAAAGGCTGTGTGAATTTTCAGATGTCAGTGGTAATTTTGTTGGTTGATGGCTTGTTGAATCTGGGAAGAAAAAAGGAAACAGGTATAGCTTTTTCTAACCAAGGATCTGAAGGATTCGAGCCACACTGATTATTGAAAGTTTGTCTCTGCCTTTTTATAATGAGCAAGACATACGTTCTCTGATTACGCAAATTTCATATTGACATTTTCGAGGCATTTTGATGTAACTGACAAATAGTCCATTACAAACTGCCATATAAACAAAGCTCAACATTCTCACAAAAGTTGTCTTTTTGATTTCCCAAATTTCGTCGTAAGCGTTCACTTTCACAATAATTTATGTAATTGCAATTTCGGTCAGTCCACAGTTGGGTTCAACATATACGCGTGTTTTTATTCACGTGACCGAAGTGCCTACTAAAACAATCCGGGGGTAAGTGGCGAAGCAACACATCAGATTAATCGTAAAGTAAAGAAATATCTTTTGACATTGACAATCGAATATAATATATTGCATTATATTTCCTTTAATTCAAAAATCAAAAATTCATTTTGCATTCATTCGCGAAAAAAGAAAATAATAATAATGAATTAATATTACATACTAAGACGCCCCCGTCTTTTACTCTGGCCTAATTCCCGATCTCGGAACGTGAAAAACGCCCGTCCGTCCAATATCTACCTAATCAGCTTAAATTCACTTTAATTGTCCTTTGACTTTCAAAAAATAGTATTTAAAAATTATGAATTTATGATAATTACAAAAAGCAAAAAGTTAGATACTTCATTAGTGAAATATTCAATAAATTCCTAGTTTCAATTTTCACTGGGCATTTTTCTAGGGCTTCGTTTATAGCGCAATTTTTGCGTCAAACAAACTTTCTCGGCCGCTCGTAATAATTATGCATTGCCAAATTTGGTTCTCCATTGTCAAGACAGGATCGATGGTGACGTCACCTAAGCATAAAAAAGAAAGGATTCCGTCAGGTTTATGCATTTATTAATTTGCGTCAAATATTTAATTTGCGAGATATTCTATTCGCCGCGCGAGCGCATTTTTCGTAGACTAGTCGGAATACTTTCTTTTACTCGCGGGATTGATGGTAACTTTTCATCTTCGTTTTTTTTTAAATGAAGCACAACCGAAAAAAAATGAAACTTCAAAAAGTTGCGTATTTCCAGTGAGTAAACGATTCTGACAATTAACAAAATTGATGATGATGATTTTTTTTCGGTCAGGAAAATGTCTCGTATTGGGGGTTCTAGTCTTGACCCCTAAGCCTAAGCAAGATTGAAGCGTTTGGGTAAGCGAGACAAAACTCCAAAAAAGCTGGTGTTTTGAAGCGTTTCCGTGCGATCGAAATATCGCTGTTTGTGACGGACTGACAAAAATTTATTTATTTATTGATAAATTTTCTCCCTACTCTATGGTAGAGCATCTTCAGATCTAACATAACTCATAAAAAAATGGCCAATGCAATATCGTCATTACTTGTGAAAATATACTCGAGTGTTCGACATGAGTGAGATATTGCTTCAATAAATTTGATCCTCTGGGAGCCAAACTGGTAGGCTAATTCAAGCGACATATTGTTTCACGTTCAAGAAATAGAATTCAAATTTCCGCAATAGACATCACCGGTGTTTCTTCGTTGGATTTAACATTCAAAACCATAACTATATTCCATAAGTCAAGTCTGCCAATCAATA
Source organism: Clytia hemisphaerica (assembly GCF_902728285.1). Classification (NCBI taxonomy): domain Eukaryota; kingdom Metazoa; phylum Cnidaria; class Hydrozoa; order Leptothecata; family Clytiidae; genus Clytia; species Clytia hemisphaerica. The sequence goes on along the minus strand of NW_027104322.1, from coordinate 293,820 downwards.
TCGCTGCTATCACTGTACGAGTTTGTTCATTAGTGTTTTTACTGTAAATGTCGATTGAGTCGAAATAAGAGTCAACACAAGTCACGAACGACACTTTAGTTAAAACGGAGCCATAGGTTTTCTTTGAGGCATCTTCACTGTGGAAAATGGCTAAAAATGAATAAAATAACACGTTTAGCTAACGAAATACGAAATACAAATAAAGTACAAGTCAAGATATAAAGAGATACACAAGTAGATTACAAAGACTACATAAAGATATAACATATAAAGAAGAAATAGACACTTACTAAAAACACTGTGGCTGAACACACACGTACGCTTCGTCAGATACTGTCAACTGACACTCACAATTCCAATACGTATATTTATAACACATCACAACAACTCATACAACAACTAGACAATCCTCAAGGGACGAACACATAACTATACACACAATACGGTACTATACATTACAATACGCAACTCCCTAGACACATAATATAGACAATACACGTGAGACTAATACAAATTATATAGTAATCATTTACAGTTTCACTACGAAAGTCCTATCAAATAATAAATCTAAGTACAAAGGAAGCGATGAAAACGAACGTAAAACTAAAAGACAAATTAGCTGCATTTTGGCAGTTACACCTATCATATAACATCTAGCATCTTCAGACATTTCATTAAAAAATTATTTTTATTCCCTAGATAAAAAATTAATTAAGTTATTCTTATGAACAATAAAATCATTAATAAAAGACAATAAAATGATTATAAAAGATTTTCCCATATGTTGGATAAAAATTTAATTTCTTCTTTTTTATTTAATAAATTAGTTTTGTGTTCCTTAATTGCAAGTGCCTCTTTGAATTTTCTCATTTTGAAGAAAATTTATCAATAAATAAATAAATTTTTGTTGTTTCTTGCCTGTGACCCATCCAAATACTCAAGTTTTAATAATGGAAAGGCAATCACTGAAGAGTTTTGTAAATTTATGACAATGTAGCTCACTTTGAATCCTCCACATTTGAGTTTTAGGCTTCCTCACTCTTTTTTGATAGGATAATTCAGAAAATTCAGTTAATTGATCCATTTCTATCAAATTGTTTTCTTCGCAATTTTTAACCAGACGGTTGATCAAACGTTCGATTGTGATCGAAGTTAGTGGTTGTTCGATTACTTCGATCATTATCGATTATTTCGATAATGGAATTTATCGATTAGTACCGTCTGGTTTTAAGAGTGTTTGTTTAAGAGGTAACTTGCATCAGTAAGAGGGAAACTTGCATACCGTGACCACTGACCTTTATATACCCTGGACCAAGCTTCTCAATCCCAGCCAAGCAAAATCTTTGATTGGAGTTTTTTGAAAATTGGTACCCTAATGGCGGCACTACTCGATAGCGGTGTAAATGCATCGAGAGCGCTAGGTCTACTTTTCCTCAAATTCTTTTGATGATGTAGCTGCGTTAGACATTAATTTTTAACATTGCAATGGCTTCTCCTCGGGTACCAATTCCAAAAATACTCCAATCAAAGATGGTAGATATTATTGGTCCAGGGTTATATAAAGGTCAGTGACCGTGACTGGCCCTAAATCTGACAGCCCTGGGCGGCAATCAAAATTATGTTCTATTCGGGTCCTAAAACATCTTTAAATCCAGTCGGTCGGTCGGTCGGTCGGTCAGTAGTAAATTTTGTCGGATTTTTAAGATCTAGTAAATCCTGATGAATCAAGTCGGCAATCAACAGAATCTTATGCCGCCATCTTTAATTTGCCAAACTAAATGTGCGCACGCATGTGTTAACCAGTCAGGGCCTCATTGGTCTTTTATAATATTAGTTCGGATAGAATAAAAACATACCTGATCAACACAACCAAACATTCTGTCTTGCGTTTACTCTTTCCTTCCCAACAACTTTCGTTTTTGAACATATAAAAAATTTTTTGATTCTGCGCATGTATAGTTTGTTTTGGTTTACCCAATTGAGATTTTCAATATGGGGACTACACAGGCTGTTTTGTTTAACAATAAACGATGTTTAACGATTGACGATTTTTATCTTCAGTACTTTTTTATTCAATTGAGCATAACTAACTTTCGATCTAATGAACCGAATTTAATAAATAACCCATCAAAATTTAAGTTTATCTTTCTTCTTTCCAATGGAATAGGAATGGTTTTTAGATTTCAAGAAATTAGTTTTAAAGAAAGAAACTTTTTTTGGCACACCCGGTATTACTGCAATCTTATCTATTAGCTTTCTAATGTTTATCGTTATTAAGCTTTCTGTTCTGTGTGACTTATATCCTGCTAATTGAAAAATGATCAAGAATGACCAAGAGGATTTACAGTTTTAGTCCCAATGACTAAAAATATTTATTTGCAGCCCTGTACCTACGTTATTTGTCAAAACTGATTGTATGCTTGAAATTGAAATCAAGAGTACTATCATACGTCTTGAACGTACGGAATGCAGTACTTGTCCAATTTATTCAGGGCAAAGACAACTGACAGTTTTTCAAGTTTTTCTTAACATTTACATAATGTAATCCTCGTGTAAAATTTAAAATCCAAAATTTGGCCAAAACTCCTAGGAACAAAAGGAACGAAAATTGGTCAAAAAGAGGATGTTTCGCAAAACTTTTTTCTTGCGAAAATGTTCATTTTCTAAGTAGGTATATATTGATAATATATTAATTTATATTTTAGATAATAATTTTTTGAAAATATCTTAGTTAAAATTAGAAGTCAAATATTTCATATTCCAACATGGCCGAAGAAACGGGAACACCACCATACATCTTTCCCATCTTTTTTACCTCCAAAACACAAGAAATTTTCTCATGTAAAGCAGATGAAGAAGTGACAGAGGAAAACCCTCATAAAATCATAACAAAAGAACAAATTCAACAAGATTTCAAAGATCGTGCTGCCATCTCTGACTTTCATCCTGCAAAGAAGATTGTTGAAGTGAGTTTTACTTCAGGGGTGAGGGGAGATTTTAAAGTTTTGACGGTTCATTTTCTTGAAAAATTTGTGTCCATTTTTAAACTCGAACTCAAGTTTCTGGGCTTGAAAGGGTTGAATGCTGAGCAGAAAGTAGGACTCCATACTTAAAACAATTGAAATCTATATAGATCTGCTGATGTTATTATAAGACACATTGATAAGACAGATTAATTTCAATTTTAGGAATACCCATCAGATGAGCTGCTGATTGTTTACGATGCAGCTTTCCAGTATGGACAAAATTTTTATCTCATCATTGATGAAGAAGAAAAACAAAAAATTCTAAATGTAAGTTACACAGTGTCTCATAAATCTTTTCAGTTAATTAGCCTGTACCAAACTCTTCTTTGTAATAAAAGAATTGCAAGGTATGGTTTGTTATTGTTATACGCACTATTCAGTGTCTGAGATGTTTTTCCCAAGTTGCTTTTACGTTGCCTTTGTGGTGTTTTGCTTTTAGCATGTAAAGTTCTTTAACCAACTGGCATTACTTTATCTGCCTCAACTCCTACGAATCCAGAAGAATCTGTTTTTTGATGATCTAGTACTATTAAGTTGGTATTAACGAGACACAGAGTTCGTTTAACCAGAACAGACCGGCACACAATAAGATTTTTCAAAAATCTCTTTGGCTGTTCATGGTTGAAGAGGCTAGGTTTTAGTAAAAGGTTTGATAAATTTATTAGCCACTGCAAAAGTCAATTATTGATATTATTTCTTTACTCTGGTATTGCCCCAGAAATTGCCTGAATGGCAATGCTTTGAAACTGAAGAAACTTTGACCGATTCATTGAGTAAAATATGTAATTGTTATATACACTGTATTTTTTTTTTATACTTTTAGCCACCAGAAGAAAGTGGAGAGCTTGGTGAAAATGGAGAAGAGGAACCAGAGATAGCAATACGGATCGGTTTGCGCACACCACAGCCATGGATATCCATGGGTAGTGAATTTGAAGTGGAAGATGAAAAAGTTGTAGAAACTGATGATCGAGTGAGTCCTATCTCAACTTGCATCAAACCTTAAAGGGATAACCAGATAAAAAAGAAATTCAACCAAAAGATTCCTTTCATAGTCCTTAGTAGAGCCTCCAAATTTTACTGGCTTTTTGCTTTTCAAAGTCAAGATATTTTTAGGTTGTAGTTTTTGGTTTCTGCTTGAATGGGCTGTTCCAGAAAAAAACAGCAGGTCTATCCCTCCCGGACAAGCATCAGTTGACCCCCTGGACATTCAAAATTACCCTCAAGCAGAGCAAGTCTACCCCCCCCCGGAAAAGGCAAATTTGGAGATTTTTCACTACCCTCCCGGGCACTATATCCTCCACACCCCATGTACGAACATTTTCTGGAAGACCAGCAATGCAACAATTTAATTGTGAGATACTTGTGAGAAATTTTGAATCGTCATATATCGATTATCCCCCACTATGTACATGGATTGGATCTTTTGCCTGGATAATGACAGCGAACTAGTTGTTATTTATTTTAACGTATCTGTGTATCTTTGATATACTTATACCAGGTTTGAAAAAATTCCTGGCTACCCTGTTTTTAATCTTTCCTCTGTTCTTTTATTTAGGTGAAACTGACCATTACACGTTCTCGAAAAGACTTTGGATGTCCAGTGCAGTTTGAGGATCGTATCGAGGATGAACATTCAAGAGACATTGTTATTGATTGTCTTGCGTTTGAAGATTCTGCATATTCTATTGTTAAGAAGGAGATGGACGTTGGCACACAGGTATGTTTGGTAGCTTCCAAGGACTACTTAGTCTACATGTATGCATTTGATGTTGGTTGGTTTTGGCGTTACAGTCCTGTCAACTTAGTCTACACAATAAATTGGGAACAATGTTTTTGACGATATCGTTTGCAGACCGTAATGTACAAAGTAAAGAACAGGTGTTCTTTTTATAAATAGGAATTTCCCACCTCATATTGTTCTAATCCATATGGAGCTGGCGAAATATTGTGGAAAACTTTTCAACATATTGCCAACAATTAAGCTAGGATGGGGCTAAGATTGATCTTAAAACTTAACATTTTACATCATGCCAGGTGTGTTTTTCTGCTTTTATCGTGATTTAAATAAGTTAAAGATATATAATGTAATAATGTAATAATGTAATAATGTAATAATGTAATAATGTAGTATCAAGCTCGATACACCTATCAATCCTTTAGGCGCGAGAAGTTTGGGTTCGAGCTTACCTGGAAAAAATTACGTTAAAATGTCTGAAGTTGTTGCCTCATAATTCTCATAAAAAATAATTTCCGACGTAAATAAATTACCAGTCTCCTCAAAAATCGACCGCGCTTTTAAGGGTTGTTAGGTAAATTGAAATTTACTTTCGAATCATTGTTTCTTCATAGAACACGGCTGATTATTTCAACCAAGAATCGCAAACAGAATGGTAAGAATTACTGATGTATTATTCCCAATATGGGGGAATGCTAATCATAAATAAAATTCACGTCCGGTCCGAGAGTTACCCCAAATTTGGGGTAACCTATTTCATTTTTTTAAAGGTTTGGAAATCCAATGTTTGAATTAACTTCTAGCCATTCAAATTTCATGAAATTCAAAGATCTCTCGTATAAATCAAGCTAATCACATTTCTAAAACTCTAAAACACAAAGACGGGGGTAACTCTCGGATGGGAATCTCATACACGACGAACATTCAAAACATATTATTAGAGGGGATGCGTGTAGCCTACCTTGTAACACGTTTGCAACTAGTTCGAATCTTTTATGTATAAATCAATACTTGTAAACGCTTTAGATCATACCTATAGTATTTCTTTATGGCTCACTTTTAATCATGTGGAATGGCTAGCAATCCCTGTGTAGTTCAAGTAAATATTAGTTAGATGACTTCTTTCCTCTCGGTTTCAAAGGAGAGTTATACCACTGATCAATATTGAGCTACTGTAGTGCAAATATAGATCACTCTGCTACTAAGAGTAGCGACCTCCCCTACCTTCGGGTAGATCAGTGAACTGTTATCAGATAGAATATATCTCACTGTTGGCTACTTCGTCATCTATTGAGATTTTCTTTGTTAAAAGTGATTATTGGTCGTAAAAACAGTTTCTCAAAATCTGATGCGTGGATAGAAATCTCTTTATAAGGGTGTGTTTGCACGGTATTTTTTCTCAGTTACGAAAATTTTAGTTTTGGAAAACGATTGATATTTACAAATCTATTTTAGCTTACAATCTGGAATTTTAGGAGCTGAAATTTAGTGATTCCTTCGATTTTAACTCCTAAAATTAAAAAATCTATTTTAGTCAATACGGAAAGAATAACTAATTTAGGTGAAAACTTGACACCCAAATTTCTTTTCTTAGGAGTGCGTTTTCAAATAGTTTTCAACACTGGTGAATCTATAAAATGAGCTGAATTCAAATATGTAATTCTTATTTGCATTGAGGGGACCGAAGTGCCCGAAATTTCCAGTTGAAAATAATCAAATTATGGGCATAATTTTTTGAGAATTCAAAAGAATCCAATCAAGCATGAGAAAATATGCAATTAAAATACGATAAGAACAAAGAAATGAGATTATCATTGCACACGTGCAATTGAATTCCCATTGCAACTAAGGGACCCCTTACAGACACGCTTCATTTTGAGGAAAAAAGCATGAATTCATTCTATCTGATAATAATCCTATGGGTACAGTGGAACCTCTAATTAGCGGACACCATCGAGTAAAGGGGTTATTGTCCGCTAATTGTGTGTCCGCCTTTTAGAAACTTTTTTACGAGGATTTGACTAGGAAACGGCCGGGGAAAATGAAATTGTCCGCTAATCAGAGGTGTCCGCCTTTTAGAGTGTCCGTTAATTAGAGGTTTTACTGTAGATGGCTAATCGAAAAAGGAGCTTTCGGGCGCAAACTTAATTACCTTATATCGAAATTTCCACCCTTTTTGTATTTATTTGTAGGCCACGACCAAAGAACGCAGCTGTCCAATGTGAGGCTAGACAAAACACAGATAAAGAAAATGACGTCATAATGAATAGTGATGATATTGTTGATTTCATGGACGAAGTCATTCCAAGGTCAGTTACTTTCTTCACTATTTTCTATCCATACACAATCTCTGATATTCATGATATGCACCATTGCAATGTCTCTTAACATTACATCACGGACCCAACAGCTGATTGGTTGTAAGTGACGTAAAACCCGTCAATACGTCACTTGCAACCAATCAGCTATTGCGTCCATGATGTAATGTTCGAAGACATTGCAAATAATCTTTGCCTCAGGCAATCATAACTTTACTCGATGTTTATTAGTGACTTTGTTGCATGAATTTTGTAATAGGAAAATCACGTATTGCAAAATATAACGCATTATTTTTTTGCAAACCTTCTGTAACACAATAAAAATATTCTAGAAAAAAATTGCCTGCAACAAAATCCTGCAACAGAATTGCGTTGTAGCCGCCTGGGAAACACATTAGTATAGCCTTAGCTTTAATATGTACTTTGTACCCTTTATGGGCTTTTTCTTGGGAAAATTATCCAAGACAAAATTATCTTGATGAAGCTTTTGAAAAGTAACCAAACATGCCCAAACCCAAGCATTCAGAATTTTTTTGAAAACAATTATTGTTGAAGAAAAATTTCAATATATCAATATAATCCGCAGACACGGATTGTGTTGAGCGGAAAAACAAAGCTTGCTCCTCTGCTATACGGAATGAATTCCTTGTTTCACAGGTTTGAATTGGCTTTGCAACAGAACGAAACTTTCAATGTTTTCATCAACGATTATTTTGAGCTTGGTGAAGCTGAAAATGCTTTCGGAACAAAATCAGATAATCATCTAAAGGTTTGTCGAGAAAAAGTTTGCTTTGTTTGTGTGTTTGTTTGAAGTTATCGTTTTTACTGACTTTGCTTCACTGAGTTACAAGTCGAAGGGCAAGTGAAACCACATTTCAGATAACGGATTGAGTCTAGTACTTTCTTCGTTTTCGCGTTTTTACATTTTTCTTACTTCTGGCAGTAACTGTTGCTTCCAAACCAGCGTTTGTATGAAAAACACATTCAACTTATGAAAACTTTAGCGGCTTTAAATCTTGCATAGGAGATTTGACTCAAGCCCTAACCTTTGGTCATACCTTAATGTTTTATTTCTCTGAAGCCAAAAGTGCTTTCAGAACAGAGTCTAATAACCATTTAAAGGTTTTTGATAGTTTATTTGTTTGTGTTTGCTTTAATTTTTAAAGGGGTTTAGACACCTCATCTTTACAGTTGGAACTAATCCATCTAGCCATCTAATTAACATTGAAAACGTCTGCTTTGAATTTTCATTGTAAATGAAATCAAAGTCTTAAGCCTTTGGTTTATCTTCGTGTCTGAAAACTAGTTTCATATAGAAAATATTTACTCGTCACCAAAATAATAATCGACTTTCAAATTCTTGAATTACTTGACTTATATAATCTATGAGGATCATGGCGTTAGGATCGTTTTTCGCGTCAGTCACACTAACATTTTATAAACCCTGGACAATGATATATCCGTCATTATTTGATTGATGTTGTTAGAAAAGTAGTACCCTTATGGTAGCACAACTCGATGTCAATTCAAACAAATCTACCTTTTAAAGATGTTACCACTCACATGGACCATCTCAAGTCAAAACCCCCAAAAATCGCCTAACTTTTTCAAAAGAACTTTTTTGACTTTAACAAAGGATTAATAAATGAGGTTAACTTATTTTTATTTGCTACTTTACATGCTAACTCAAAATTTATTCAGGTTCACAATGATATATACATTATAGAGGTTAAGTGTTGAATTTAAAGAGATATTCTTGGTCAAAGTAGGGTTAAGAATATGAGGTTAACTTGCACTGAGGTTAACCTAATGGTCCTTAAAGATAGACCAAAATTGGTATGAAATGTGAGGTTAAAGTAAAAATAAATGATTGGGTTTTACTATTTAATGATTGGGCAACAAGGTAGGCTAGAAAAAATGAGGTTAACATTTCAAGTAGGGTGTAAAATTTGAGGTTATTTCACAAAAACACCCTAATTGTGAGGTTAACAATGATATTTCAGTCTAATTTTGGATATCAGACAAACAGTAGCCTATTATCAAAAACAACTAAACATGAAAAATTATATTTTGGTATAAAAAGTGAGGTTAACTCGTATATTAACTTGAGAGACACAAGTACCTGAGAAAGGGGTTGATTTTAAGCTTTCAGATAACCTCATAAAAAGGGAAAATTGTGTGATAAAAATAGTGGAATCCATTATTCAATGGTTGAGGAACAAGGAAAAGTAGAAAAAATGAGGTTAATATCTTATTTTGGGTACCAAAAGTGAGGTTGTTTGTGAATTGGGCTTATAGGGTTTTTTAATTCTTTGTTGTATACTTTAATGACTTATAAATCTGTTTTTGATATCAATACTGAGCTTAAAAGTAAAGCTTAAGTCTTAATTAAGTCTGAATTAAAAATCTTTGAGGTTAACTTTTTATCGTAGTATACCTTAAACGTTTTTCGTTCAGTTTGAAGGTATAAGCTAAAACATCCTACTTTTTCAGGTTGTTTAACCTCATTTTAAGAACCTTTTTGGTCTATTTCATATTTTTTTAGCTTAGTTACTTTATGAAAACTTTTAAAAAGTAATTTTGTTCCTGTAGCTTTAATAGAATAGAACTATTTAGGTCAATTAGAGAAGCAAATTTCTCACATTCCTTAACATAGAGTTCTAATTTTAACCTCAATTTTTAACCCTACGTTAGAGCAAAGATTGTCAATTTCATAAAAACCCTATTGATCTAAGTTTCTATTATCATTTTACTTTTGTCCCATAACTTAATACACATGCTAGCAGAAGATATGGTTAAGAATGTGAGGTTACTTGTTACCATTTTTTTAACCTCATGAATTGCACCTTCCTTGTGGGAAATCTCTAACCTTTTTTAAACAAGCTTGATATTTGAAGCCTTTTTGATGACTCCCTAATAATTTTTTCCCCAATAATTCAATAAGCGTCTCTATATTTTGAGGTTAACAAAAGTCTATAAATTGTCATATTAACCTCAAATAACAAACCTTTTTCAAGTTTTTTTTTCATATTTGGGTATAAGCCATCAATTATGACCAACCCTCAAAATTTCAACCTTTTTAGATAAAAAATGAAGATTATATGGCCAATTATGTAAATTTTCCACTTTTTCCTCAAAAAAATTAACTTTTTCTTAGGCGACATTGATTTGAGATTGTCCACATTGAGTAGCGGTTGTACCACTTTCAAGAAACTTTCATGAAAGATTTAGTTTGACCAGGATCGAGTGTCCAGGGTCAAAGGTCAGTGGCCATTCATCCTTTACCAGTTTTTCAATCTTTTGTGAATAACTTTGATCCAATACCAAGGCCGATGGAAAAGGAGTATTAAGTCAAATGTTAACCACATTTTTCTTGAAACCTATTCAATCGATACTTGACAACAAAGTTTGACTAGACTCCATAGAGTCGCGAAAAGCATATTTTAACTGTCATAGTGGTTAAAATGTCAAAATGTGAAAGTAAGAATAGTACTTGGCAACGAAATTTGACTAGATTCCTTAGAGACGAAAAGCATAGTGATTTGGATACATACAATCAATGTCCTCGTGTTAATAGTATCAAACTAGTTCAAGTATCAAACTAGTCCAGCTTCGGTGATTTTATCATTGATGCTTCTTAGAGAAAAACGATTTGAAAATCTTTTGTGATCTAAACCTTGCACAAAATTGCACTACAGCATTATCATTGTGTGGATTGCAAAATGCATCAAAGAAGCCATAAACACTCAGCCACCAGAATAATTAATTAGTATTTCCTTCACATCGATAGATAGAGTCGATATTTTAACGTGTATAGCTTAGTAATCTAGCACGTTACGGCAGTCTTTCGATTGTTTTCACGGGATCCACAGCCAGCCGGCTCGAGTTTCTATGATCTAAATGGAACATATGAAGGAGCGGGGATTCGAAGCGCGAACTCCTGGTTTGAGACGCCTTTGACCACTTTGGCCATTGCTTTTTGAACAAAATTCGTTTAAATTGGTCTCGATTGACTTGGTAAAATATCTTCGTGGTTAGAAGTAAAGAAATGGAATGCAAGAAACATCAAACTCAATTTCATCTAACCACGATAATTGTTTTGCTTCATTTTTTGAACTGTCATACTTCAGATAAGAATGTTTGAATCATTACAAGTTCAAATGGTCATGGTTCATATAAATTTTTCTTTTAAACAATATTTTGCCTCCTTAGTGAAGATGTTCATTTATGTTCTGATATAATATAAATGTTTTGAATTATTACATATCTAGAAAAGTTTCATTGTGGTTAGTAAAGAAAATCAATGCAATGAAAGCATCGTGATTAGAATATTTAACCACCATAATTCCTTCACAATCAATACAAGTTCTGATACAATATTTTGAATTCAACATTTATTAATGGATGAATTCGTATAAATTGGTCTCGATTTACTTGGTGTAATATCTTCGTGGTTTGAAGTAAAGAAATGGGATACAAAAAGCATCAAACTCAATTTCATCTAACCACGATAATGCTTTTATTTCATGTATGTTTTGAGGATTAAGTGTTTTGAATTATGACTGAAACATATCTAGAAAAGTTTCATTGTGGTTAGTAAAAGAGATCACAAATGCAATAAAAGCATCGTGATTAGAATACTCAACCACCATAATTCCTTCACATTCAATACAAGTTCTGATACAACATTTTGAATTCAACAGTTATTGATGGATAAATTCGTATAAATTGGTCTCGATTGACTTGGTGTAATATCTTCGTGGTTATACGTAAAGAAATGGGATACAAGAAACATCAAACTCAATTTCACCTAACCACGATAATGCTTTTATTTCATGTATGTTCAGAGGATTAAGTGTTTTGAATTATGACTGAAACATATCTAGAAAAGTTTCATTGTGTTTAGTAAAAGAGATCACAAATGCAGTGAAAGCATCATTAATTTTGAATTATGACTGAAACATATCTAGAAAAGTTTTATTGTGGTTAGTAAAAAAAATCACAAATGCAATGAAAGCATCGTGATTAGAATACTCAACCACCATAATTCCTTCACAATCAATACAAGTTTTGATACAATTATTTTAAATTCAACCGTTATTTCAAACAAAGTAAAATGTATCATCGTGGTTAGTGAACAAACATCACTATATAAAGCAGCAAACTTGGTACACGTAACCACGAGAATTCTTTATCCAAAACTTTCAAAATTTTAAATACCAGGAATTCTGAAACATTTGAACTTCAATCAATCGTTATCTCAAACTAACAAGAGAATTCCAGTGGTCAAGTGAGAAGGATCTAAATGCAATAAAAGCATCGACCTCAAGACACTTGACCACGGATATTCCTTTAGTCGTTTCTTTACATTTAAAGGACATAATTTAACGCTTCTCCTACCATTTTGCTACCAAAGTATTTTTCGAACCAAAGAAAGGAGAACTTTCTCGATCTCCCACGCCCTCCCACGCCCATGCTAAAAGCATTTAGCTCATGACACTTAACCAACAGACTTTTCCTCACTTTATTTACAACAACTGTTTTCCGGCATCTCTCATTGCTAGAATTAAAGAAGAAACTATTCATCAGAATGAATAATATTTCTACAAATCCAGCAACGAGTTCTTTATTTTGTCTTCGATTCATCTTCTTCGGGAGTGTTGTTATGTTTTCTAACCGACATCTCTCATTGCTAGAAAAATAAATTCACTAGATTGAATAATATTTCTACAAATTCAGCAACGAGTTTTTCATTTTTTCTTCGATTCGTCTTCTTCGGGAGTGTTGTTTTGTTTTCCAACTGGCATCTCTCATTGCTAGAATAAAGAAGAAACTATTCACTAAATTGAATAATATTTCTACAAATCCAGCAACGAGTTCTTCATTTTGTCTTTGGTTCATCTTCCGACAGTGTCTTTTCGTTTTCTAACCAGCATCTCCCATTGCTAGAATGGCATCCAACCAAAAATTACCTTGTTGTAACTAAGTTCCATCGTGGTTAGTTCATGAAATGGAATACAATTAAAGCATCCATTTTCAGATATCTAACCAGGATGAGGTGACTTAAAAGGTTTTAGTTTTACATAAGTGTTCCCAATTCATAGTAAGTAAGCCCGCGACTTACCATTGTCACTTCAACAAAGAGTTGCCACAGACAGTATCGCTCAAAAAGATACTTTAAAAACGTTTCCATCTTGCGACCCAGTCTACGACCAACCAATTTTTGGCAACTGCTCCTTTTCATGATAATCACATCAGTTGTAATCTGATAAGTGAAAAGTACGTTTTATATCATTGTTTAAATGATCCTTCCTTCACCATATCACTTCAACAGAAAATTGCCATATACAGTTTCTCACAAAAAGATACTTTTAAAAACGTATCATTTTTGCGTCCCAGTCTACGACCAACCATTTTTTGCCAACTTCTCCATTAATATATAATTCTCATCAAATGTAATTTGATAAGTGAAAAGTACGCTTTATATCATTGTTTAAATGATCCTTCCTTCACCATATCACTTCAACAAAGAATTGCCATAGACAGTTTCGCTCAAAAAGATACCTTTAAAAACGTATCTACTTTTGCATCCCAGTCTACGACCAACCATTTTTTGCCAACTTCTCCATTAATATGAAATTCTCATCAAATGTAATCTGATAAGTGAAAAGTACGCTTTATATCATTGTTTAAATGATCCTTCCTTCAGCATATCACTTCAACAGAAAATTGCCATAGACAGTTTCTCACAAAAAGATACCTTTAAAAATGTATCTACTTTTGCATCCCAGTCTACGACCAACCAATTTTTGGCAACTTCTCCATTAATATGAAATTCTCATCAAATGTAATCTGATAAGTGAAAAGTACGCTTTATATCATTGTTTAAATGATCCTTCCTTCACCATATCACTTCAACAAAGAATTGCCATAGACAGTTTCGCTCAAAAAGATACCTTTAAAAACGTATCTACTTTTGCATCCCAGTCTACGACCAACCATTTTTGCCAACTTCTCCATTAATATGAAATTCTCATCAAATGTAATCTGATAAGTGAAAAGTACGCTTTATATCATTGTTTAAATGATCCTTCCTTCACCATATCATTTCAACAGAAAATTGCCATAGACAGTTTCGCTCAAAAAGATACCTTTAAAAACGTATCTACTTTTGCATCCCAGTCTACGACCAACCATTTTTTGCCAACTTCTCCATTAATATGAAATTCTCATCAAATGTAATCTGATAAGTGAAAAGTACGCTTTATATCATTGTTTAAATGATCCTTCCTTCACCATATCACTTCAACAGAAAATTGCCATAGACAGTTTCTCACAAAAAGATACTTTTAAAAACGTATCATTTTTGCGTCCCAGTCTACGACCAACCATTTTTTGGCAACTGCTCCTTTTCATGATAATCACATCAGTTGTAATCTGATAAGTGAAAAGTTCACTGTATATCATTGTTTAAATGATGCTTCCTTCACCATATCACTTCAACAAAGATTTGTCACAGACAGTATCGCTCAAAAAGATACTTTTAAAAACATTTCCATCTTGCGACCCAGTCTACGATCAATCAATTTTCGGCAAATGATTCTTTTCATGATAATCACATCAGTTCAAATCTGATAAGTTAAAAGTACACTTCATATCATTGTTTAAATGATGCTTCCTTCACCATATCACTTCAACAAAAAGTTGCCACATACAGTATCGCTCAAAAAGATACTTTTAAAAACGTATCCATCTTTGCGTCCCAGTCTACGACCAACCAATTTTTGGCAACAGCTCATTTTTCATGATAATGACATCAGTTGTAATCTGATAAGTTAAAAGTACACTTCATATCATTATTTAAATGATGCTTCATCTTCATTTCTCTTACGTTGTTTTCGACCACCAAGAAAACTTAGTCCTATTCCATAAAGATCGACAGTTGAAATATCTTTAGATGCTATAAAACATACAAAGATATTTGACATGCAGATCGTTTTAAATTCTGTTCTATTTCTGTTTGTCTATAACCAACCAGTTTTTGGAAACTACTCCATCTCCATGACATTTCTAGCAGTTATAATCTGATAAGTGAAAATCGTCCTACCTTATATTCAATTATGGTTATACAAAGCTTTAAACCATTGATATTACCGCTTTATATCATCACTTGAATGAACCGTCAATCCCGCCCCATATGGTTTGAACCACTAGCCGTCACAGGCATCATTGCTATCAATGATACTTTGAAAGCATACATTTTTATGCAATCACGTCTATAACAACCAATTTGCTCCTTTTCCATGATATTTTTATCAGTTATAATCTGACAAGTGAAAATCATCTTACCTTATATCTAATTATGGTTATACAAAGCTTTAAACCATTGATATTACCGCTTTATATCATCACTTGAATGAACCGTCAATCCCAGCCCCATATGGTTTGAACCACTAGCCGTCACAGGCATCATTGCTATCAATGATACTTTGAAAGCATACATTTTTATGCAATCACGTCTATAACAACCAATTTGCTCCTTTTCCATGATATTTTTATCAGTTATAATCTGACAAGTGAAAATCATCTTACCTTATATCTAATTATGGTTATACAAAGCTTTAAACCATTGATATTACCGCTTTATATCATCACTTGAATGAACCGTCAATCCCGCCCCATATGGTTTGAACCACTAGCTGTCACAGGCATCATTGCTATCAATGATACTTTGAAAGCATACATTTTTATGCAATCACGTCTATAACAACCAGTTTTGCTCCTTTTCCATGATATTTTTATCAGTTATAATCTGACAAGTGAAAATCATCTTACCTTATATCTAATTATGGTTATACAAAGCTTTAAACCATTGATATTACCGCTTTATATCATCACTTGAATGAACCGTCAATCCCAGCCCCATATGGTTTGAACCACTAGCCGTCACAGACAGCTTTACGTAACAACCATACTTTGAAAGCATCCGCATTTTTATGCAAACACGTCTATAACGACCAGCATTTTTTCTGGTATTATTTTTTTGGCAATGCAAGGAATTTGAGGATAACTTTGTAATATTCCGATATATTTATGAAGTGACGGAGGAACTTTTCATTTTCATAATTTCATAATTCCCAGCATCAAAACCACTGAGTATCTTCAAGACAAACAAGAAAATCCTCAAATACATTATAGCATTGAAAACATTTTCTTTCCAATTAAATAGCATTTTGTGGTGTTTAGAAGTAGCAAGTGGTCAAGTGAGAAGGGTCTGAATGCAAAAAAAAGCATCGACCCGAGACACTTAACCACGGGAAATATCTTGTTCGTTCTTTACTTTGAAACCTCTTGTTAGCATGGGTGAGGAAAGCCATCGTGGCTAGATATTTGAAATATTATGAAGCAAAGATGTCATCAGAGCCCTTCAATTTTCATCTACTTTTATCTTCAAGACAAACAAGAAAATCCTCAAATACTATTAGCATTGAAAACATTTTTTGTCAGCCTTGAAAATATCTTTTCATTAATTATACGTATTAAGTGAAGTAAAGGTCGAAAACCTGTTTCTATCCAATTAAATAGCATTTTGTGGTGTTTAGAAGTTGCAAGTGGTCAAGTGAGATACGTCTGAATGAAAAAAAAGCATTGACCCGAGACACTTAACCACTGGAAATTCTTTATTCGTACTTACATTTAAACCTCTTGTTAGCATGGATGAGGAAAGCCATCGTGGCTAGATATTTGAAATATTATGAAGCAAAGATGTCATCAGAGCCCTTCAATTTTCATCTACTTTTATCTTCAAGACAAACAAGAAAATCCTCAAATACTATTAGCATTGAAAACATTCTTTGTCAGCCTTGAAAATATCTTTTCATTAATTATACGTATTAAGTGAAGTAAAGTCGAAAACCTGTTTCTATCCAATTAAATAGCATTTTGTGGTGTTTAGAAGTTGCAAGTCGTCAAGTGACAAACGTCTGAATGCAAAAAAAGCATCGACCCGAGACACTTGATCACGGGAAATTCCTTTGTTTGTTCTTTAATTTGAAATCTCTTGTTATCATGGGCAAGGAAAGCCTTCGTTGTTAGATATTTGAAATATTAAGAAATGAAGATGTCATCAAAATTTCCAATTTCATCTTTTCCACCATCAAAACCACTGAGTATCTTCATGGCAACCAAAACAGTTCCGAAATACAATTATAGCATTTTAAAACATTTTTTGTCAGCCTTGAAAATATTTATTTCATTTGTTGACTCACTATACTATTATACGTATTAAGTGAAGTAAAGTCGAAAACCTGTTTGTTTCCAATTAAATAGCATTTTTGTGGTGTTTAGAAGTTGCAAGTGATCAAAATGAGAAACGTCTGAATGCAAAAAAGCATTGACCCAAAAGTCAAGTTCACTCAACCGACAAAATGTTTTAGGTTTGCCCGACGATATTTTTCGTGCAATCAAGCTAAGATAATACACTTGTCTTTTCATAAGATCAGACTATATAAAAATAATGCTTTAATGGCCAAAATGTTAAGAACAAGTTAAGAACATTTTAAGGCTGTGCGGGCTCAAAAAGACCCAATTTCTTAGAAAATGGACAAAAAAATCACAAAATTACGAAAATAAGAACATGTTAAGAACAGTTTTAGGCTTAAAACTCAAAAAGTCAAGAACATCCGAAGGTCTTAAAAACTTTGAATGTTCTTTAAAAAAAAATACTTGTAGAATGGCATTCAACCAGAAATAACCTTCTTGTAACTAAGTTCCATCGTGGTTAGTTCATGAAATGGAATACAATTAAATCATTCATTTTTCAAACATCTAACCAAGATGAGGTGACTTTAAAGGTTTTAGTTTTACATAAGTGTTCCCGTTTCATACCAGGCATGATGCTTTATATCAGGCCGGTGTCCCTTATTGTTATACAGTTATGCAAACACCAAACTTTCTGACCTAACTAAAGATTCTTGTTTTACCGTGTTTAGGGTTGGAGGAATTATCGAATAGCAGTACATAAGGATCAATCTCCCTCACTACGGGAATGCCTTATTTGTTTGTTTATCGATTTTTGTTGAACAAAACAATGGTCAAAGCAAATAAAAGCACACTGAGTGACTTCTTATACATTCGTTAAATCTTACCTTATTATATCAATGGTTGGTTGCACAAAGCTTCAGGCTATTTGTATTACCGCTTTATATCTTTTTTTGGACAATCAAAGTCAATTCCCCACATTGCTTGAACTACAAGCCGTCATAGACAGTTTTGCTAACAATAATACTTTGAAAGTATCCAATTTTTATGCAAACACGTCTATAAGGAACTAATTTTTGGCAACTGTTCCTTTTCCATGATATTTTTATCAGTTATAATCTGATAAATGAAAATATTCTCAAATCTATAGACTATTAAATTTTACCGGGAAAATGCTTTTACATCGCTGATTAAAAATGATCCTTTATTCACCATTTCACTTCAACAAAGAGACAGTATCGCTCAAAAAAGACTTTGAACGTATCCATTTTTCTGCTAACCCGTCTATGACCAACCAATTTTTGGCAACTGCTCCATTAATATGATATTCTCATCATTTATAATCTGATAAGTGCAAAATACATTTTTTCCAGTACTAAGTTTGGCAATGCAAGGAATTTGAGGATAACTTTTTGATATTCCGATATATTTATGAAGTGACGGAAGAACTTTCCATTTTTATAATTTCATAATTCCCACCATCAAAACCACTGAGTATCTTCAAGACAAACAAGAAATCCTCAAATACATTATAGCATTGAAAACATTTTTTGTCAGCTTTGAAAACATCATTTTGAGTTGATTTACAATCGTATGAAATGAAGATTTAATCAAATTTTCAACTTTCATCGTTCGTAACCATCAAAACCACTGAGTATCTTCACACCAGCAAAAAAAAAATTCCCAAGTAAAATTATAGCATTGAAAACATTTTTTGACAGCCTTGAAAGTATTTTTCATTTGTTGACTTACTTTACTATTATATAACGTGAAAGTCTAACCAACGCGGCCTGTACAATATTGTTTTTCCTCTTTTTATTTCACGAGGGCAAAACTAAGGTATAGCAGTATAGTGTGTCCTGTTTTTACCTATTTGACCAATAATGCGCACAAATGCGACTAATCCAGACTCAGCATTTCTCTTCAATTGATCGGATATTCAGAGTGTGGGTCTTTCTGGTTTATTTTCCTCAATACCAGCAAGGTATAATTGACAGATCGAGCTTTCCCTGATCTTGAACCCGAACAAATCATTCTTAAATATAACAATTCAGCATTTGACTCTCACTTAGATGCTGAAGTAGTGCCCAGTTGAGTCTTTTAGCATGATTTCTATTTCCACAACATTATGTCCCATGAATTAACGATGGGAACATGAAATCATCATTGCTGTCTACGCAAGCATATACATTTTGAAAGTATTTGTCTCGTTATAGCCAGCAATGAGAATTTCACGTTCATTCATTCATCACGAGTTTTGAAATAAAAACTCAGTTTCATTGAATTCCGTCGAACTAATAAAGCAAAGTATCTTGCAAAGTATCGTGAATTACAATGCAAAAAGCGTTGATCTCACAATTATTCATTGACCGAAATACCAGAACTGAATCGAATATCACGATAAACTTTATCAATCATTTTGAGCTATAAGATCCAAAAACAGGGTCCAAAACTAAAACAAAGAATCATCGTTGTTAGCGTAGAGGAGACCGAAATGCAAAAAGCATCAGACTCAAAACATCTAACAACAAGGATTCTAGCCATGAATACTTCATTGTAGGAAGCCAGAATGCTTGGATCCATTTTCATCTTTTTCTCCATCAAAACCACTGAGTATCTTCATGGCAGCGAAAAAAGTGTTAAATACAATTACCATTAAAAACATTTTTGTTAGCCTTGAAAATATTTTTCTTTTGTTGACTTACTATACTATTATACGTATATAATAAGTGAAGGTCCAACCAATGTAGTATGTATAATAGTTCTTTTCCTCTTTTTATTTCAAGAGAAAAACTAAGGTATACGTTTAAAACCATATTTTAAGTTTAGTTTCCTTTTTTTACTTATTTGACCATAAATTACTTTTAAGAATTAAAGCTAATCCAGGCTGAGCATTGTTTTTCAATTGTTCCCATTTTTGAGGCATTTTTGTGCCTAATTATTCTTATAAATCGTTCTTATAAAAGCTTAACTACTAAGGAGCTATAATTCGTATCAGAAAGATTCACAATCCAGCAACTTATTTAGTCTTAAACCATGATCAGATACTCAGGATGTGGGTCTTTCTGATTTCGTCTGCAATATGTGAATGACAATTCAGCATTTGAGTCTGACTTAGATACTTACTTAAGTAGAGCCCAGTTGAGCCATTTAGCATTATTTCTATTGCCATAACATTTTTTCAATGAATTAAAAATGAGAACATGAAATCATCATTGCTGTCTGATAATATTGCATATACATTTTGAAAGTATTTGCCTCGTTATGATCAGCAATGAGAATTTCAATCATTTTCTGTAAACTTTCTCCATAAGAATCATTAAATCTTTGAGGCTGGGATAGTAATACTACACTATTGCTGCTAATTTGAAGTTTGCTTTTATAGACCAATAACCAACTCAACGAAGGACTTAAAATCAGACTAATAAAACAAAGTATCATCGTGGTTAGGTTAAGAAAATCAATATGCAAAAACATCGAATTCAAGACACTAACCACGAGAATTATGTCAATCATCTCGACCTTTGATCTAAATCTGATAAAAGTGAGTTTCAAGCTAAAAGTTTATACCATAATCTAACTAAGCATCTGCCAACTAAAATCAACTCTTCCTTATTCGAATCTTTCTGTAATTCGAATTTTTATTAGTCTCCCCAGCTGCGGGAGAGTGGTAAAATTACTTTCTCTAATTCGGATAAAATTGTGTTCCCTTGAAGATCGATTAGAGGAGTGTCAACTGTAATAAAGCTATCTTTTCTGGTAAGGGAAGAGCTAAATTACCGCCGATCAAAAAGTATTTTTTCAATCGATTCATATTTTGATATAAAAACAGGGATAATATTTTTTGAACATCTAGAGTTCTAACGATCCAAAAACAGGGTCCAAAACTAAAACAAAGTATCATCGTTGTTAGCGTAGAGGAGGCCAATATGCAAAAAGCATCAGGCTCAAATCATCTAACAACAACGATTCTCTACTATTGGATCCCTGAGAAAGTTATCTGAAGATATTGTGACATTATTTTCCATAGGGGATGCGAGGCTCGATTCTTCCAAAATATGAAAAAACCAGATAAACTTTAAAAACTTTCCATCTTTTTCCATCAAGCTACACTGAATTTATGTGAGTTTTAAAGCGAAAATAAACTCCCAAAGTAACAATGGCTAAGCACCATACAAGGCGGTGATTACGTAAGAGTATTCACTCATTCACCAGAATGCTTGGACTTTAGCATGAGTGAGGAAAGCCATTCCGGTTAGACATTACAAATATTATGACGTGAAGAACTCATCAAAACTTTCTAATTTAATTGTCACTACCATCAGAACAACTGAATATCTTCATGGCAACCGAAATGATCCCAGATACAATTAGCATTGAAAACATTTTTTGTCAGCCTTGAAAATATTTTTTCATTTGTTGACTTACATTTGTTATGGAGTGACGATGAATTCAGGACTTTTCATTTTTTTCTCCATTTTGTACAATAGTTCTTTTTCTGTTCTTATTTCACGAGGGCGAAACTAAGGTCTAGGTTTATTACCATATTTTGGGTTTAGTTTCCTATTTTTTACTTATTTGCCAAATAATTTGCTTAAATTAACGCTAATTCAGACTCTTATTTTTCGCATTTAAGGGCCTAAATATTTTATCAAATTGTTCTTATAAAAGCCTGACTACTAAGGAGCTTCATTTCGTACCAGAAAAACTCATTTCAAAATAACAGACTCTGGTCTTAAACCATAATCAGATACTCAGAATATAGGTAGTTTTGATTTCTTTTTAAATTCTTGTAACGATTTTTAAGCTTGTGAATCCAAACAAATCATCCTTGAATTACAATTCAGCATTGACTCTCACTTAGATACTTAAGTGGAGCCCATTCCCTTTTATCATTATTTTTTATTGTCATAACATTGTGTCCAATGAATTAGAGATGGAAACATGAAATTATCATTGCTGTCTGATAATATTGCATATACATTTTGAAAGTATTTGCCTCGTTATGATCAGCAATGAGAATTTCAATTATTGGCCCAGCGCAAGCGAACGGGCCTTTCAAGAGCGCTGTGGTGTGTGTTTGTTACCATTTGTTTACTAGACGGGATTTCAAAATATACTTCGCACATTTTACAGGCTAGCTAGTTAAAATCTTCGCTTAGCGGATAAGAACTAGTATTTTCGTGCGCACCTTCGTACGTTCTATCTTTTTAACTTCTTGCTTCTGAAATTTGGTTGGGAGAAATTGAATTTTGATCTTTGTAAAGTATACTCAAACGTTGGTCAAAATCTCTCTACTGTACTATGATATTTTCATGTGAAGTTCTGTGTGGTTTAGTCACCTCACAAATGTTGGTTGTTGGAACATTAAAAAAGAAAAGAAGAAGCTCTCAGGAAAAACCTAACATAATTTGACAACTGTGACATAACAAAAGGTAAATTTAAAACTTAATTTTTACTTACTGGTAACTTTGTAAAAGTATAACTGCTTTGGTGTGGCAAGGAAACAATTTTTACCTAGATACACTGCCACCAAGTTTTCAGAGCATGTCATGGCTGCCCCCAAGGAAAAATTATAACATTAAAATCCGGCCCCTAAAATCTGTGAACCCACTCAAAAAATCTTAAAAAGCCCGAAAAAGTGACAAAATAGGCCAATTTTCAGTGATGTTGCCCTTGAGACTTTAAAATTATCAAACCCAGGGGATGTCAATGGGCCATTCCAGTTTTTATTCCCAGACGGTGTCAATCGAACAACTTCAAACAAAAATCGCAATCGAACCAATCGAACGTAATCGAACGCGATCGAATAATTGCGATTCGATTGTCGAACGTAATCGAATCTTAATCGAACGGCCGATTCCTGGGTAATATTCTATTGCGTTCGATTGCGTTGTTCGAGTAATGTTCGATTGATAGTTGACTATGTTCGATTGGTTCGATTGATTGTCAATTACATTGGATTAATGTTCGATTACGATTATGTTCGATGACTTTGATTGCGATTAAATCAAATTGGATCACTCTGTTAGAGCTTTTTAGCGTGGACGGCCGAGTGCTTAAGTAACATACCAAAGCGAAAAAAATCTAATACAATTGAATCAATCGAACGTAATCGAATACAATCGAACGTAATCGAAGCAATCGAACAGTAGATCGTGGGTAATATTCGATTGCGATTCGATTGCGTTCGACAATCGAATTGCAATCATTCGATTGCGTTCAATTGCGTTCAATTGCGTTCGATTGATTCGGCGTTCGATTGGTTCGATTGACACCGTCTGGTTATTCGTTACCCCCCAATGGACGACATGGAATTTCCGTAGCAAATTGCTTTCAAGAAAGTCCGGAATTTCCGTAACAAATTTACAAAATACCTATCAAAACCGTGGAATTCCGTTACTGTAACCTAAAAAAATCATGGAATTCCAATACTTTCAATGCAAAATTAAGTAAAATTCATGGAATTCCGATACTTGCTCATTAAAGTTTGCCTGGAATTCTGTGCCAAAATTTATTTCAAAAATTGATGTCATCCATTGGGGGGTAATGTTTTTTTTCTGGAATGGCCCAATCGAAGTGACCGAAGTCGATCATAAGATGCTTTGTTTCAGACGGTACTAATCAAAGGACCCTCCCGGCGCTCCGGAAACATCCGGTGCAAAAAGTGCCGTTTTTTTCGTGCACCGGAACGTTCCGGTGCTTCCGGTGGAAGAATTCTCCGGATCAAGCTGCACCGGAACGTTCACGGTGCTTGGTGCATGATTTCCGCGATATAAATCCAATAGCGCTCGCTGTGCTAATCATGTAAAAAGTAACTATACGCACACGCGAATAATCCAAACGATGTTCCCATGTGTGATGCGGTCGTGGCTTCTTCATAACCTCGAAAGTCACATCTTGACTTGTTTCGTATTTTCCAGTCTCTGATTTGATATTTTTCTGATGTTCTGGGACTTTGTGAGTTATTTTCTATGTTTTTCAACTTGTTGAATGCTTGTTGAATGACTTACTGAAAGATCGCCACTATAATGCCTTATCCACTGCGCCACGGATTCATGCCGGACTATAGTTTCTCACGGCTATTTATATTGTATAAACCACAGACCATATTATATTAAGCAGTCTAATCGACATCCGAATACGAAAAGGTTGCTATGGCAGAATTGGGGTACAAATGAATGTGGGGGTTGGAAATTTAATAATTTTTCAAAAATGTATAGTCCGTGGGGGTTGGAAAATTTTTGAAAAATTAATACGCGTGGGGGCACGTTTATTAGGCACCTGAGAGTACACAGGTTCATGGTTGATCGAGACAAAAGCTGGTGTTTATTGTTTCTCACTTATTTTTTCAGATTGCAACCTATCAAACGTGGTACTTTTCTACAAAGAAATCGATCCCTTCAACTATCTTGATTCCAGGTGAGTAGCAATGAGAAATACCTTACATCAGATGATCGGCCGCAGCGACACAAGCTGAGTTTTTTCTTTACAACTGTTTACCTTATACAAGTGTCCGTGCGGCAAACTTAAAAGTACATATGCGTTCGTTAGGTTTTGAATTCGAGACCTGATGATGTATCTCCATTTTCTAGTTTGCCGTGCAGACACTTATATAGCTAACAGCCATACAGAAAAAAAACTCAGCATGCGTCACTGCGGCCGATCAGCTGATGTAAGGTATTTTTCATTATGTAATTTCTGCTGGACTACATTATTATTCAACAGAACGTCCTTTTTGAAAAAATATCTATTTTGTGACTATGTTTTAATAATAGCAGAGTCTGTTTCCAATGCCCATAATAGTGACTTAAGATTTAATCAATCTTTTGCTCAAATACACAATACTATCAATTTTTTCGTGAAATACTGCCATACTGTTAGAAAAAAGCTTGGCCCTGGTACTAGCTCTTGGAGATCCCTTTTGAAATTTGGTATACCTTTGCATTATGTGATTATGTTAAAAGTCGCAAAGTTTCATGAGATTTAAAAAAAATTTAAGGGAATTATAAGCAAAAAACTGACAGGGTGGTGTAAACCCCCCCCCCTCCGATATAAATACTAAATTTTATTCAATTTATTACTCTTCCTTTATTTTTAGGATTCGACAACTAACGTGTTGGTATCACCTAACGTTTCGGTATCATCTACGATTAAGCCCTCGTCGTGGATTGTTTACCACCTATTCATTCAGCCAAAGCCATAGCCAAAGCCAAAGCCTTTTACTGTCTAATTTATTTAATTCATAATTTATTATAATTGTTTGAATATAAATTGAAATCTCTACGAAATTTCTGTTGCATTTTACATCCCTAATACACCGTTTAATAAGATGATATCTATCGAAGCTTATCGGATTTCGATCGGCAACTTTGATTCTACCAGGCAATTTAACCTTCGTTCTATATATAGAAAATTAAGTCGAATATTCCCACCCAGAAGTTTATCCTCTAGCCCCGTCGGGGCGTTAAACTCGAAGGGGAAAAAACAATAGACTAGGGTCTACTCCTGTCAGAACTTTGCTTTTTGGTAATTTTGACCTGAATTCCTAAATTTCTGAAAAACTGCTCGAGGTTTACAGAGAGTTAATCCATTGATCAGAATACTATGATGTGAGATGAGAATAGAGCCATCCTAAGGAAGTCTAACTTTGGGTCAAAGGAAAAGGCTAAAGATTAGGAACATTTGAAGTTGGTCGAAATACCTAATGCCAAAAATGCTAAAAAAGTTTTAAATAATGGTCCGAAAACCGCCACTTTGTTGTTGACCTATGGTTAAGGAGTGTGAGATAACAAACAAAGTAAAACAGTAAAGTACACAGGTTCATTTATGTAGCAGATGAAATATATATTGGAACTGTTCGCATTAATGTTCGTAAATTGACGTTTGAACGTAATCGCATAGTTGTTTGGACGTGATTGTAACATTTCGTCGCATCAAAATAAGAAAGCCTTAAGTCCATTTTTGTAGTTTTGAGAAAATCAAGTTTAAAGGTTTGAAATGGCTGCCATTTTTGACCATGTTGGGCTAGCTAGCTGTTTTTTTTATATGAATATAAATGAAGAAAGATCTTTCAAGTTCTAAAGTATCAACATTGTCACTTATACCATTGCGGAGATATGAATGCTTCTTCATAGCATGTTTTTCGAGAATGGACTTAAACCTTTTTTTCTATGTAAATTTCCTTGATTAAAACTGAAAATTTGAAAAATTTCCAGTGAAAAAGTGTCTTAACTCCAAAATGGACTTAAGACTTTCTTGCTTTAAACTTTCTTAACTTTTTTGAACTCTTTAACTAAAACCTTAATCTAAAAGGTCCTAAAGTCCAACTAAAATGACAATGGACTTAAGACTTTCTTAACTTGAGAAAATTTCAAAAATAAAAATTCTTATTTTTCAAAAAACTTAAAATTAGGCCACTTTAGGTTGGTTTTTGATGGATTTAAGCCAAAAATTCGATAAAAAATGGGGTGTAAAGCATCGGTATGGTCATAACTCAATTTTTGAAAAAATGGACTTAAGGCTTTCTTATTTTGATGCGACGATTTGATCTATTCGTTTGTGTGCTCGTTTGCATACGTCATATGATGTTGAACGTCTCGACAGCGGTACATGAATAAAAATATAAAAATTGTAAAAGTTGATGTCCAGAGGCCTTGTAGAGAACCCAAGCCCCACCCAAGCTGAGCATTTATCACACTGGCCCAGTCTTTTTCGCCCGTTGTACCGACAAAAAGCCCGTTCGATTAAAAGGGCGAGAAAAAGAAAAATAATTTTCGCTCTATCTTCGAATGCGCAAAAATACGCAAGACTTCTATACAGTCGTGAATTTTGTTATCGAAAAAGGCTCCGACAGACTACTCTAAGAGAAAAGTCTTATGTCCGAAATAAAAAAAACACCAACGAGTGCAAACAATTAGAGCACTTTATTCTTTGAAGTGCAAAATTAACAGCAATCTCTGATGCTGGGCCTTCATGCCGCCAGGCTGCTTGTTTTCTGTACACTTCTTTCATAAAAGTCAGAAAACTACTAGTTTGACTTAAATAACATAGAAGTTTCCAGATGACCATGAATATTGCTTTTATTGAAAATGGAGTAAAGCTTCTTTGAGGCAAAGTTGCTAAGTCAAGAGAAAGATGTTTTTTCACCATAATTAATTACAAAATGAATCAAACTCATGTCGAACTGCATGACCCAATTTAAATACTTAACCACGATTATTTCTTTCACTTGTTCAAGTTTTGAAATACAAATAAAGTTAAAGTCAACAGTTTTATAAAATAAAGATAATCTTACCGTACCTTGCTGTACCTAGAGTTCTTGACGATACCCCGAATGCTTTTTAAGAATTCAAGATATTATTTTTATTTAATAAAAAAAATTGACGTCAAATAAATAAGTTTAAAACTTATTTGACGTATATTTGGTCGTTCTTTATACACTTTATAATTTGACACGTGTCAGCGAAATCTGCGTCATCAAAAAAAGGATATTAAGCATTTTAAATAAAAGTAAAGTTTATGTTCTACATTCACCTTAAAATCAGGTTAAGTTGATCTTTCCTCAAAACGAATGAAATTTTTAAAGCATGTTGCATGATGGTCAAGAAATGATTTTTAAGAAACTCGATCTGATGTGACAAAGTATCCCCATGGTTGGTGTGGAAAAAGAGATTGTTGCATGAAATCATCCCGAATTCAAACATCTAACCATGGTAATTCTTCTATTCGCCGCCAGTTTGAAAATATGGAACGAACTCTCGAGTTTTGAAATATAATTTGAATTCAATTCAAAAGTAAGTCAAACTCAAACCACAAGAATACCTTAACTCGTCTTGAACTTATTATAAAATTTAAATTCTTAAGGAAACCCCAAACTCAAATTTTCATGAATAGCACAGTAATCTAGGACATTTAGACAATCTTTCGATTATTTTTCACAGGGTCCATATCGACCATTTTATGAATTGAACGAAACCTTGGAAGAAGCGGGGAATCGAACCGCGAGCCCCTGGAATTTAAAGCTGTCGCCTTGACCTCTCAGCTATCGCTCCTCTTGGTGAGAGAATGAAAGTCTCTTCAAATATCTTACCATCACGAGATTCACTCGTCACAAGGTTGGACGACTTAAACTCAAATAAGCCACGGAGTTTCCTCATAGTTAGTGTCTAGAATCAGTCAGCTGCAAAAAAATCATCCGACTTCAGACAGCTAACCATGAGAAATTCCCAAGATATGCACCAAATTCACCGAATGGTAAAGTAGTCTTGCGAAGTTTTATCGTTGTTAGCATTTTAAAAATTCGGTTGCAAAAAGCATCGAAATTAAGACACTACCCACGAGAATTTCTTTATTTATCTCAAGTTTGGAAGTATGAACAAAATCCAACTTTTATGAATTAAAATCAGACTAATAACAAAGTATCATCGTGGTTAGGTTATAGAAAATCAATATGCAAAAAACATCGAATTCAAGACACTCACCACGAAAATTCTGTCAATCATCTCGAGTTTGGAAGCATGAACAAAACTCAACGAAGGACTGAAAACCAAACTAATAAAACAAAGTATCATCGTGGTTAGGTTATAGAAAATCAATATGCAAAAACATCGAATTCAAGACACTCACCACGAAAATTCTGTCAATCATCTCGAGTTTGGAAGCATGAACAAAACTCAACGAAGGACTGAAAACCAAACTAATAAAACAAAGTATCATCGTGGTTAGGTTATAGAAAATCAATATGCAAAAAACATCGAATTCAAGACACTCACCACGAAAATTCTGTCAATTATCTCGAGTTTGGAAGCATGAACAAAACTCAACGAAGGACTGAAAACCAAACTAATAAAACATAATATCATCGTGGTTAGGTTATAGAAAATCAATATGCAAAAAAACATCGAATTCAAGACACTCACCACGAAAATTCTGTCAATCATCTCGAGTTTGGAAGCATGAACAAAACTCAACGAAGGACTGAAAACCAAACTAATAAAACAAAGTATCATCGTGGTTAGGTTATAGAAAATCAATATGCAAAAAACATCGAATTCAAGACACTCACCACGAAAATTCTGTCAATTATCTCGAGTTTGGAAGCATGAACAAAACTCAACGAAGGACTGAAAACCAAACTAATAAAACATAATATCATCGTGGTTAGGTTATAGAAAATCAATATGCAAAAAAACATCGAATTCAAGACACTCACCACGAAAATTCTGTCAATCATCTCGAGTTTGGAAGCATGAACAAAACTCAACGAAGGACTGAAAACCAAACTAATAAAACAAAGTATCATCGTGGTTAGGTTATAGAAAATCAATATGCAAAAAACATCGAATTCAAGACACTCACCACGAAAATTCTGTCAATCATCTCGAGTTTGGAAGCATGAACAAAACTCAACGAAGGACTGAAAACCAAACTAATAAAACATAATATCATCGTGGTTAGGTTATAGAAAATCAATATGCAAAAAAACATCGAATTCAAGACACTCACCACGAAAATTCTGTCAATCATCTCGAGTTTAGAAGCATGAACAAAACTCAACGAAGGAGTGAAAACCAAACTAATAAAACAAAGAGTATCATCGTGGTCAGCTTATCGAAAACTAATATGCAAAAAAACATCGAATTCAAGCCACTAACCACGAGAATTCTGTCAATTATCTCGACCTTTGATCTAAATCTGATAAAAGTGAGTTTCAAGCTAATTCACAAGCTAACATCGAATTTCCGAATTTAAACTGTGCAATCAGACAGCACCTTTTTATGCAATGAGTATCTGATAGATATCGTAACACCGCATCAAAAGGTGTGTGATACATATCCATACACCTTCAGTATCTGAATTTCTGGAATTCACGCAACAACTATTTTTTTTCGAATTTCACGCATTCACGCAAATTTTCCCCGAGTTTCATGCAATAACCTGATTTTTCAGAAAATCGGAAAATGTTCGGGAAAAATCGGGGAAACATTGGATAATCAGGAAAACTGCACAACATCGGTGGAAAAAAAGGGAAATTCGCGTATTCACGCACAAAATAGCCCAGATTCACGCATTCACGCAATGAAAAAGTGGATTCTCACGTTCACGCAAGTTTTTTCAATTCACTCGTTCACGCATTTTTTTTTCAATTTTCACGGATCAACGCAACCCAAAATGCCCATTCACGCATTCACGCAAACCGCTGGCAGGGGCCCCATCGTGGTCACCAAAAATTTCCAATTTAATCATCACCACCATCAAAACCACTGAGTATCTTCATGGCAGCAAAAAAAGTGTCAAATACATTTATAGTATTGAAAACATTTTTTGTCAGCCTTGAAGATATTTTTTCATTTGTTGACTTACCATTATACTATATTATACATGTAAAGTGCAGTAAAGTCGAAAACCTGTTTTTATCCAATTTAATATTTTAAATGGTTTTTGTTGTGTTTAGAAGTTTCAAGTGGTCAAGTGAGAAGCGTCTGGATGCAAAAAAAGCATCGACCCAAGACACTTAACCACGAGAAATTCTTTATTCGTTCTTTACATTGAAACCTCTTGTTAGCATGGGCAAGGAAAGCCATCGTTGTTAGACATTTGAAATATTATAAAGTGAAGATGTCATCAGAACCTTTTCTTATATTATTTTACTATAACTAGAATACGGTTTCTTTATAATAATAACAATAATAAAAAATGGTGTCATGTTTAGAAGGTACAAGTCGTCAAGTGAAAAGGGTCTGAATGCAAAAAAGCATGAACCCAAGACACTTAACCACGAGAAATCCTTTATTCGTTCTTACATTTGAACCTCTTGTTAGCATGGGTGAGGAAAGCCATCGTGGCTAGATATTTGAAATATTATGAAGCAAAGATGTCATCAGAGCCCTTCAATTTTCATCTACTTTTATCTTCAAGCCAAACAAGAAAATCCTCAAATACTATTAGCATTGAAAACATTTTTTGTCAGCCTTGGAAATATCTTTTCATTAATTATACGTATTAAGTGAAGTAAAGTCGAAAACCTGTTGCTTTCCAATTAAATAGCATTCATTTTCATTTTATTGTGTTTAGAAGTTCAAGTGATCAAGTGAGAAACGTCTGAATGCAAAAAAGCATCGACCTAAGACACAATTCTTTATTCGTTCTTTACATTGAAACCTCTTGTTAGCATGGGCGAGGAAAGCCATCGTTGTTAGACATTACATTTATTATGAAGTGAAGATTTCATCAAAATTTATATTTTCATCTTTCTCACCATCAAAACCACTGAGTATCTTCATGGCAGCCAAAAAAGTTCCCAAATACAATTATAGCATTGAAAACATTCTTTGTCAGCCTTGAAAATATTTTTTCATTTGTTGACTTACTATACGGGTTTGAACAAAACCTGGCCCACCTCTCTGGCCCGGGCCATATGGCCTACCCTTGGCCTACCCTTTGGCCCACCTTTAAAGATTTTTTTCCCCGATTTTATTCTCGGACAACCAGGTTATAATGATATGTGTGCGTCGGGATGCGCTATAATTTCATTATGATTTCATCATAAAGCACGTTGGCGTTATTGCATCAGCCGTTTTACGACAAACAATTGGTCAAATCTTCTAAATGCTCCTAGAATTAAACGCTTTTTTTATAAGAATAGTGTACTTTGGATGAGGGTATTCTTAAGAAAGTGCCAAAATTGAGGGTAAAATATTCTTAACGTAGGTCTTGCCTGACCAAGCTATAACACCCTTAAAATTTTTATCTATGTCACTAGAAATCAGCCTGGTGGTAGCGCATTGTGCTCTTGCACTAGAGATCCCGAGTTCGAGTCGGGTTCGGGTCAACTTTAAAGTTTTTCGCCAGGTTTTGATATTGTTTGTTTTTTTGGGTGAAGATTCCGAAAAAAGGGGTCCGAAGTCCTGAAAAGTTGAAGAAACGGCGCTACGGGGGTTGTCGGCACCCGTACAGGACTTTACCAGACCCTCTCCCCTTAATCTATGTCAGGTGTATAAAATGCAGACTCAAAACTTTTTTATTTTTTTTTTTATTTCAGTCTCGTTGTTTTTCTAAATGCCAGAAAAACCAAAGTCCAACCTCAGAATTGGTTTGCAGATTTTCAGAATGATAAGAATCAAATCTTTTTAGAGTTGTAAGGTGGGCCATAAGGTAGGCCAAGGGTAGGCCATATGGCCCGGGCCAGAGAGGTGGGCCAGGTTTTGTTCAAACCCTTACTATACTATTATACATGTAAATTTTCCCCAAATCTGACTATGGGTTAGCCAAATATGTGAACGCCAAACTTAATTGAAAAAATGTCTCAATCTATTCTACTCCCCTCCACCAGATGAACGAATTTGGAAATAAAAGTGCAGTAAAGTCGAAAACCTGTTTTTATCCAATTTAATATTTTAAATGGTTTTTATTGTGTTTAGAAGTTTCAAGTGGTCAAGTGAGAAACGTCTGAATGCAAAAAAAGCATCGACCCAAGACACTTAACCACTGGAAATTCTTTATTCGTTCTTTACATTGAAACCTCTTGTTAGCATGGGCAAGGAAAGCCATCGTGGCTAGACATTTGAAATATTATGAAGTGAAAATGTCATCAGAACCTTTTTTTATATTATTTTACTATAAAGAATACTATACTGTTTCTTTATAATAATAACAATAATAAAAAAATCGTTCATCGTTCCTACCATCAAAACAACTGAGTATCTTCATGGCATTTACATTTATTTATGACGTGTTATCAAAAATGACATGAGAAAATGAAATCATCATTGCTGTTTAAACGTAGACTCTGCTAAATGACGTGCCCTACGTGCCCTACGTGCCCACGTGCCCTCATTTTTTGACGTGCCTTCGTGCCCTACGTGCCTTACGTGCTTTCGTGCTCGCGTGCCTTACGTGCCCAACGTGCCTACATGCTCGCGTGCCCTCTGAAATTTTACGTGCCCGACGTACCTACGTGCTTACGTGCTTACGTGCCCAAAGTTTTGACGTGCCCTCGAATTTTGACGTGCCCTCAAGTTTTGACGTGTCCTCAAGTTTTGACGTGCCCTCGAATTTTGACGTGCCCTCAAGTTTTGACGTGCCCTCGAATTTCGACGTGCCCTCAAATTTTAACGTGCCCTCGAATTTTGACGTGCCCTCAAATTTTAACGTGCCCTCAAATTTTGACTTGCCCTCAAGTTTTGACGTGCCCTCGAATTTTGACGTGCCCTCGAATTTTGACGTGCCCTACCTTGATGATTCATTATCAGAAGGAGTCTGCTAAATGATGTGCCTTACGTGCCCACGTGCCCTCATTTTTTTGACGTGCCTTCGTGCCCTACGTGCCTTACGTGCCTTCGTGCTCGCGTGCCTTACGTGCCCAACGTGCCTACGTGCTCGCGTGCCCTCCGAAGTTTTACGTGCCCGACGTGCCTACGTGCTTTCGTGCTTGCGTGCCCAAAGTTTTGACGTGCCCGCAAGTTTTGACGTGCCCTCAAATCACTCACTCATCACAAGGTTGGATGATTTAAACTCAAATAAGCCAAGGAGTTTCCTCATAGTTAGCGTCTAGAATAAGTCAGCTGCAAAAAAATCATCCAACTTCAGACAGCTAACTATCAGAATTTTCCAAGATATGCACCAAATTCACCGAATGATAGGCTAATCTTGAGGAGTTTTATCATTTTTAGCACTTTAAGAATTCGGTTGCGAAAAGCATCGAACTTACGACACTAACCACGAAAATTCTGTCAATCATCTCGAACTTAGAAGCATGAACAAAACTCAACGAAGGACTTAAAACCAAACTAATAAAACAAATATCATCGTGGTTAGGTTATAGAAAATCAAATATGCAAAAACATCGAATTCAAGACACTAACCACGAGAATTCTGTCAATCATCTCGACTAATGATGTTTAAATTTGATAAAATTGAGTTTCAAGCTAATTCACAAGATAACTTCGAATTTCCGAAGTGATGATTTACAAATATTATGAAGTGAAAAAGTCATCATAAATTTTCATTTTCTTACTTCCTACCATCAAAACAACTGAATATCTTCATAGCAAGCGAAAGTGCTCCAATACAATTATAGCATTGAAAACATTTTTGTCAGCTTTGAAAATATTTTTGATTTGTTGATTTACAAATATTATTTTATTTTATTTATAGAAGTGTATTTCTCAGGTCTATTGACCTTTATGAAACAATGTTACATCTTTACAATTTATAGGTTTTATTATTTTAATCCAGACTCAGCGTTGTTCCTCAATTGTTCTTATTTTTCCCATTTTTTGGCCTCAGTATCTTTATAAAATGTGTTCTTCTAAAAGACTGACTACTAAGGAGCAACATTTCGTATCAGAAAAGCTCACGTCAAAATTACAGATTTTAGTCTTAAACCATAGTCTGATACTCTGAATGTGGGTCTTTCTGATTCTTTTGTATAGTTCTTATTTTTGGTTTTTTAATACCCTATTTTACTAATTTGATCCTTAATTTGCTTTAAATTAGACAAATAAATTCAGGCTCAGCATTGTTGTAAAATTGTTCTTACTTACTAAGTGTCATCGTTGTTAGCGTAGAAAATGCCGAAATGCAAAAAGCACCAGACTCAAAACATCTAACAACAAGGATTCTCCTCAATGGGATCTCGACCAACTTCAACTGAGAAAGTTGGCTGCGAATGTTGTGATGGATTACCCTAACATTTTAACCATAGGGGAAGTGAACCTCGATTCACTACGCTGTTGCTACTAATTTGAAGATTGCTTTTATAGATCAATAAAGAGCTAGCTACATTTCGTATCAGAAAGACTCACAATCAAGTGACAGATTTAGCCTTAAAAACCATGATCAGATACTCAGGATGTGTGTCTTTCTGATTTCATCTACAATGTGTGCAGGGTATAATGGACAGATTGAGCTTTCCCTGATTTTGAACCCGAGCAAAGTATCCTGAAATGACAATTCAGCATTGACTCTCACTTAGATACTAAAGCATTATTTCTATTGCCATTACATTATGTTCAATGAATTAGAGATGGAAACATGAAATCGTCATTGCTGTCTACGAGAACGTTGCATTTACATTTAAAAAAGTATTTGCCTCGTTATGATCAGCAATGAGAATTTCAATCATTAAATCTTTGAGGCTGGGATGTTCTTATTCTTGAATACTTCGAGCCTGAAATTGTTCTTATTATATTGAGCTTTCCCTGATTTTGAACCCGAGCAAAGCATCCTGAAATGACAATTCAGCATTGACTCTCACTTAGATACTAAAGCATTATTTCTATTGCCATTACATTATGTTCAATGAATTAGAGATGGAAACATGAAATCGTCATTGCTGTCTACGAGAACGTTGCATTTACATTTAAAAAAGTATTTGTGTCGTTATAGTCAGCAATGAGAATTTGAATCATTTTCTGTACACGTTTTTCCATAAGAATCAGAAAATCTTTATTTAATAAGGCACGGCTGTTCTTATTTTTTGCACTGAGACTAAAATTGTTCCTATCCTGTTTTTATTTTTAGGGAAAAACGTTATTTTCCTTGTTCTTTTTAACTAATTTAAAATATGTCTTTAGACAAATATAAAGGAGCTTCTAAGAGGCCAAAACTTTACATTGAAACCTCTTGTTAGCATAGGCAAGGAAAGCCATCGTTGTTAGACATTTCATTTATTATGAAGTGAAGAAGTCATCTAAAATTTATATTTTCATCGTTTTTCACCATCAAAGTAACTGAGTATCTTCATGGGAGCAAAAAAAAGTTTCCAAATACAATTATAGCATTTAAAACATTTTTTGTCAGCCTTGAAAATATTTTTTCATTTGTTGACTCATTATATTATTATACATGTAAAGTGCAGTAAAGTCGAAAACCTGTTTCCATTCAATTTAATATTTTAAATGGTTTTTGTTGTGTTTAGAAGTTTTAAGTGGTCAAGTGAGAAACGTCTGAATGCAAAAACGCATCGCCCAAGACACTTAACCACTGGAATTTCTTTATTCGTTCTTTACAATTTAAAACTCTTGTTAGCATGGGCAAGGAAAGCCATCGTGGCTAGACATTACATTTATTATGAAATTAAGATTTCATCAAAATTTCCATTTTCATCTTTCTCACCATCAAAACAACTGAGTATCTTCATGGCAGCAACAAAAGTTTCCAAATACAATTATATAGCATTGAAAACATTTTTTGTCAGCCTTGAAAATACTTTTTCATTTCTTGACTTACTTTACTATTATACGTATTAAGTGAAAGTCTAACCAACGCGGCCTGTATAATATTGTTTTTCCTCTTTTTATTTCACGAGGGCAAAACAACTAAGGTATAGGTTTATTACCATATTTTAGGTTTAGTTTCCTATTTTTACTAATTTGACCAATTATTTGCTTGAATTAAAGCTAATCCAGGCTCAGCATTGCTCTTCAATTGATCAGATATTCAGAGTGTGGGTCTTTCTGTTTTTTTCCTCAATACCAGCAAGGTATAATTGACAGATCGAGCTTTCCCTGATCTTGAAACCGAGCAAATCATTTTTAAATAACAATTTAACAGCATTTTACTCTCACTTAGATGCTGGAGTAGTGCCCAGTTGAGTCTTTTAGCATGATTTCTATTTCCATAACATTATGTCCAATGAATTAATGATGGGAACATGAAATCATCATTGCTGTCTACGCTAGCATATACATTTTGAAAGTATTTGTCTTGTTATAGCCAGCAATGAGAATTTCACGTTCATTCATCCATCACGAGTTTCGAAATTAAAACTCAGTTCCATTGAATTCCGTCAGCTAATATAGCTAAGTATTTTCGTGGTTAGCTCATCGTGGAAATCAAGTACAGCGTCGATCTCACCACTATTCATTGACCGAAATACCAGAACTGAATCGAATATCACGATAAACTTTATCAATCATTTTGAGCTATAAGATCCAAAAACAGGGTCCAAAACTAAAACAAAGAATCATCGTTGTTAGCGTAGAGGAGACCGAAATGCAAAAAGCATCAGACTCAAAACATCTAACAACAAGGATTCTAGCCATGAATACTTCATTGTAGGAAGCCAGAATGCTTGGATCCATTTTCATCTTTTTCTCCATCAAAACCACTGAGTATCTTCATGGCAGCGAAAAAAGTGTTAAATACAATTACCATTAAAAACATTTTTGTTAGCCTTGAAAATATTTTTCTTTTGTTGACTTACTATACTATTATACGTATATAATAAGTGAAGGTCCAACCAATGTGGTATGTATAATAGTTCTTTTCCTCTTTTTATTTCCAGAGAAAAACTAAGGTATAGGTTTAAAACCATATTTTAAGTTTAGTTTCCTTTTTTTTACTTATTTGACCATAAATTACTTTTAAGAATTAAAGCTAATCCAGGCTGAGCATTGTTTTTCAATTGTTCCCATTTTTGAGGCATTTTTGTGCCTAATTATTCTTATAAATCGCTCTTATAAAAGCTTAACTACGAAGGAGCTATAATTCGTATCAGAAAGATTCACAATCCAGCAACTTATTTAGTCTTAAACCATGATCAGATACTCAGGATGTGGGTCTTTCTGATTTCGTCTGCAATATGTGAATGACAATTCAGCATTTGAGTCTGACTTAGATACTTACTTAAGTAGAGCCCAGTTGAGCCATATTTATCATTATTTCTATTGCCATAACATTTTCTCAATGAATTAATAATGAGAACATGAAATCATCATTGCTGTCTGATAATATTGCATATACATTTTGAAAGTATTTGCCTCGTTATGATCAGCAATGAGAATTTCAATCATTTTCTGTAAACTTTCTCCATAAGAATCATTAATAGTAATACTACACTATTGCTACTAATTTGAAGTTTGCTTTTATAGACCAATAACCAACTCAACGAAGGACTTAAAATCAGACTAATAAAACAAAGTATCATCGTGGTTAGGTTATTGAAAATCAATATGCAAAAAAACATCGAATTCAAGACACTAACCACGAGAATTCTGTCAATCATCCCGACCTTTTATGTTTAAATTTAAAAATAAAAGTGAGTTTCAAGCTAGTTCACAAGATAACTTCGAATTTCCGAAGTGTATACCATAATCTAACTAAGCATCTGTCAATTAAAGTCAACTCTTCCTTATTCGAATCTTTCTGTAATTCGAATTTTTCATTGGTCCCCCAGCTGCGGGAGAGTGATAAAATTACTTTCTCTAATTCGAATAAAATTTTGTTTCCTTAAAGATCGAATTAGAGGAGAGTCAACTGTAATAAAGCTAGCTTTTCTGGTAAATGAAGAGCTAAATTACCGCCGAGCAAAGAGTATATTTTCAATCGATTCAAATTTTGATATAAAAACAGGGATACTATATTTTAAATATCAAGAGTTCTAAAGATCCAAAACAGGGTCCAAAGTCTAAAACAAAGTATCATCGTGGTTAGCTCATTTAAAACCCAAGTACAAAAAGCATTGACTCCAAACATCTAACCACGAGGGTTCATTCAATCATTACGAGTTTTAAAATAAAAACTCAGTTCCATTAAATTCCATCGAACTAATGAAGCGAAGTATCCTCGTGAATTAAAATACAAAACGCATCGATCTCACAACTATTCATTGACTGAAATACCAGAACTGCATCAAACATCATGATAAACGTTTTCAAACATCCCGAGCTATAAGATCCAAAAACAGAGGGTTCAAAACTAAAACAAAGTATCGTCGTGGTTAGCGTAGAGGAGACCGAAATACAAAAAGCACCAGACTCAAAACATCTAACAACAAGGATTCTCTTCGATGGGATCTCGAACAACCAAGAAAGTTGGCTGAGAATATTGTCATGGATTACCCTAACATTCTAACCAAAAGGGGAAGTGAGCCTCGATTTTTTCAAAATATGATCAACCAGATAAACTTTAAAAGCGCTCTATCTTTTTCCAGAGTATTCACCTCTGAACGCCTAGCCATGAATACTTCGTTGTATTACACTCTTTATATTTGATAAGAACAATTTTATAAGAATAACTCTATGAGAACAATAAGGTTAAAATCCCCATAAAATAAGCACAATTTAAGAACCATGCGGATTCAGGAATTACTCAATTTCAAGCAATTTAGGGGTCAAATTAGTAAAAATTGTGTATAAAGCATAAAATACCCAATCTGCCTCGATTTCATCTTATAAATGAAAACATGATAAGAACAAGATAAGAACAAACTACCAACAAATAAGAACGGTTAAGCCTCATAAAAAAGCGAGTTTAGCTAGGATTTTTAAGCTGGCAAGGATAGGTGGTTAATTGAAAACCGTAGAAGGCTTTTACAGTTATTATAGAATGATTATTATCAGAGGAGATTTTGGTAACATACACGATTTTTACAACAAACTTTACAAGAACATATAAAGTATTCAACGGCCGAAATATTAAGAAGAAATTAAGAGCATTTTAAGGCTTCAAGAACCCTAAAACACCAAATTCTTTAGGAAAGCCGGCATCTGTCTCAAAATGTTGCACTGTGCTATTATCAATGCACAAAAAATGCGTCACGCACAAGTCTTTTTCGCCTCATTGCAATTAAAAAACATTCACAAAGGAATTTTATACATACCTTATCGGCCCTTTTTACAGCGGCCCTTATTGGCGTTATTTTTGGACTCGTGGCGTAATAAGGGCCGGCGTTTAATTAGGGTCGGTACAAAAAGGGCCGATAAGGTAATTTAGAATCTCTGGCCTGTGCACAATAAGTCAAAGTTTTTCTTTAATAGCCAAAAAATAAATTGAAAATTGAAAAATAAAGCTCAATACTGTATCTTTTGAGTTCTATCTTAAAATCGTTCATAAAAATACGAGAGATCAAAAATGAAACTCAAAATTTATTGAATTGAAAGGCGAAAGACAGCCATGATCATGAAGTTAAAACGAATATATTGCAAACCTGATTTTCTGGAACCATTTTGTTTTCCGTCTTGTTCTTGCTTCATATTCTTGCAATCCAAACAAAGTCATCAGAAAAAGAAAAAATATTACCTTTTTTCTGTTTTTCAAGTGACGTCAAATAATTTTTTCAAAGCTTTGACGTCAAATACTTACTTGTTGATTTTCCATAACAACTACCATCCTAGCCGAAAACGTTACATAATTACCAAAAGTAGTACCTTAAGGGAAAAAAAATTGGCGGGAGAAAACTTGTTGGATTTGGCGGATTTGTCTGAAATCCACCAAAAGTTCCCGCCAAATTTAATTTTTTTCTTTTTATGTCCGATTTTTCCCAATTTTTCCCCATTTTTCCCCGATATCAATGTTTTCAACCTGATTTCGGATTTAAAAAACTGTCATCCGCCAAATTGAATTCTCGCC
Source organism: Clytia hemisphaerica (assembly GCF_902728285.1). Lineage (NCBI taxonomy): Eukaryota > Metazoa > Cnidaria > Hydrozoa > Leptothecata > Clytiidae > Clytia > Clytia hemisphaerica. Next base: position 253,123 of record NW_027104322.1, on the reverse strand, counting down.
AAAATTAGCTTTTTCCCTGATTACAACGAGAACTTGATTCGTCCATCTTTGGGTGCATTTATAACGCACACATGCTCCACCAATTCCAATATTTAAACATTTTCAGTTCTTTAACAGCAACATGGTACCAGCATAAAAGTTTTGACTAAAAATCTTCATTGCAAACAGAAAGATGAGGTACAAACAAGGTATCTTACACAAATCTCTTTGCAACGAGAACTTCATTTATTCATCATTTTGGCCTCATTTATAATCTTTCAATAATTCTCTCAGTCATCAACTTCTTGATATATCTGAACAGAAGATAATCATTATTCAGAGAAAATGAACTTATGTTCTATATAGTTTGTTCTTATTAAAAAACGTGTATTACAGATACATTGCAACGAGGACTTTGTCCAGTCTACATTTGGCTAATTTATAACTTCCAATACAAAGTTGCAGACTTTAGACAAAAAAAAAGCTAGAAGAAAAGTAAAAATCAAACCTCAACATCAACGAAGAATTATTTATACTCCAATAACTTTTAAAGTCATTCTTGGAAATCTTCATTTAAAAGAAGATTCAAAAGATATAACACTTCAAAATCTACTGGGCAGTTATAAAACATTTAGAAATACTCCAATAGTTTGGTAAAAAGATTGATAAACTGACTTTTCGTTTTGATCATGTTTTATTTTCTTCCAAGAAACTTGGTTCTTCTTTTCTTTAGATACAAGAACAAAAAAAATTGAACAGATGCTTTCTCTGTTTAATTCTTTTAAAAATGATATGAAACTGAAAGCCATCGTTGCAAATGAAATCATCGAAATACAAAAAGTATCTCACACAAATATATTAGCAACAAGAATTAAATTCATTCATCATTTTGGATTCCTTTACACTGTAAAACTACAGTATTTCAACAAAATCAGTTTCAAAATTAGTTTCTCAAAAACTTTCAAACTGAAAGCCCTCGTTGCAAACATGGTTAGAGGAATACAAAGAGTATTTCACAAATAAATTTGCAACAGGAACTAAATTCGATCATCATTTTGGAATTCCTTTACACTGTAAAACTTTCGTCTTTCGTCTAAAAATGTTTCAATTAAAAGTGATCGTTGCAAAATGAGGTCAACAGGGTACAATATACACCTGACATTAATCCGTTTTAAACGAGAACTTAATTCGTTTATCATTTGTAACCTACAACTGCAGTCATTCAACAGAATATTTGATGTTTTTAACTAAAAACTTCGTTGCCAATATGAAATTCGAGATACAAAAAGTATCTGAAACTGTCCATTTGCAACGAGATTTCATTCAGTCATCATTTTGGTTCATTTATAAGCTGTCTTAAATCTGCATACAATAAAGTTTAACTGGAAACCCTCGTTGCAAAAGACATACCGGGAGGTACAAAAAGTATTTCACAAAAATCTCTTTGCAACGAGAATTTGATTAATTCATCATTTCGGTTCATTTATAATCAACATCAAGTCTGTATGAAATAAAATGAAACTGGATACCCTCGTTGCAAAAGATATCGGTTTGGTATAAAAAGTACTTAACACAAATCAATTGGCAACGAGAATTAGATTCATTTATTATTTTGGCTCACTTATAATCAGCATCAAGTCTGTATGAAATAATATGAAGGAAACCCTCGTTGCAAGAAATCCCGGGGTGTACAAAAAGTACTTCACACAAATCTCTTTGCAACGGGAATTTGAGTCATTCATCATTTTGGTTCCTTTATAATCAACATCAAGTCTGTATGAAATAAAATGCAACTGGAAACCCTCGTTGCAAAAGATGTCGGGAGGTACAAGAAGTACTTCACACAAATCTCTTTGCAACGAGACTTTGATTTATTCATCATTTTTAAATCAGCATCAAGTCTGTATGAAATAATATGAAGGAAACCCTCGTTGCAAGAAATCCTGGGGTGTACAAAAATTACTTCACACAAATCTCTTTGCAACGAGACTTTGATTCATTCATCATTTTGGTTCATTTATAATCAGCGTCAAGTCTGTATGGAATAAAATGAAAATGGAAACCCTCGTTGCAAAAAATTCCGCGAGGTACAAAAATTACTTCACACAAATCTCTTTGCAACGAGACTTTGATTCATTCATCATTTTGGTTCATTTATAATCAGCATCAAGTCTGTATGGAATAAAATGAAAATGGAAACCCTCGTTGCAAAAAGTTCCGCGAGGTACGAAAAGTACTTCACACAAATCTCTTTGCAACAAAAATTTGATTCAGTCATCAATTTGGTTCATTTATAATCAGCATCAAGTCTGTATGAAATAAAATGATACTCAAAACCCTCGTTGCAAAAGATGATGAAAAATACAAAAAGTATCTCACACAAATCTCTTTGCAACGAGAATTTGATTCATTCGTCATTTTGGTTCATTTATAATCAACATCAAATCTGTATGAAATAAAATGATACTCAAAACCCTTGTTGCAAAAGATGATGAAAAATACAAAAAGTATCTCACACAAATCTCTTTGCAACGAGAACTTCATTCATTCACTATTTTGTTTCATTTTTAATCAACATCAAGTCTGTATGAAATAAAGTGATACTCAAAACCCTCGTTGCAAAAGATGATGAAAAAAACAAAGAGTACCTCACACAAATCTCTTTGCAACGAGACTTTGATTCATTCATCATTTTGGTTCATTTATAATCAGCGTCAAGTCTGTATGGAATAAAATGAAAATGGAAACCCTCGTTGCAAAAAGTTCCGCGAGGTACAAAAATTACTTCACACAAATCTCTTTGCAACGAGACTTTGATTCATTCATCATTTTGGTTCATTTATAATCAGCATCAAGTCTGTATGGAATAAAATGAAAATGGAAACCCTCGTTGCAAAAAGTTCCGCGAGGTACGAAAAGTACTTCACACAAATCTCTTTGCAACAAAAATTTGATTCAGTCATCAATTTGGTTCATTTATAATCAGCATCAAGTCTGTATGAAATAAAATGATACTCAAAAACCCTCGTTGCAAAAGATGATGAAAAATACAAAAAGTATCTCACACAAATCTCTTTGCAACGAGAATTTGATTCATTCGTCATTTTGGTTCATTTATAATCAACATCAAATCTGTATGAAATAAAATGATACTCAAAACCCTTGTTGCAAAAGATGATGAAAAATACAAAAAGTATCTCACACAAATCTCTTTGCAACGAGAACTTCATTCATTCACTATTTTGTTTCATTTTTAATCAACATCAAGTCTGTATGAAATAAAGTGATACTCAAAACCCTCGTTGCAAAAGATGATGAAAAAAACAAAGAGTATCTCACACAAATCTCTTTGCAACGAGAATTTGATTCATTCATCAATTTGTTCATTTATAATCAACATCAAGTCTGTATGAAATAAAGTGATACTCAAAACCCTTGTTGCAAAAGATGATGAAAAATACAAAAAGTATCTCACACAAATCTCTTTGCAACGAGAATTTGATTCATTCATCATTTTGGTTCATTTATAATCAACATCAAGTCTGTATGAAATAAAATGATACTCAAAACCCTCGTTGCAAAAGATGATGAAGAATACAAAAAGTAACTCACACAAATCTCTTTGCAATGAATATTTCATTCATTCACCATTATGAATCATTTTAATTCAGTCATTATTTTGAGTTCATTCATAATTTGTATCACCCAGTCACTGCACACTATTTCCGGAAAATCTAAAAAGATAGTGATCACTCTAAATAATTTCGATGATTTTGATATTTCACACCAACTCATTTACTATGAGAGCTTAATTCATTCATCATAGGGCTCATATGTAAAGAGATTCCCTATTGATACATTAGAAGTCCTCGTATTAGATTGTGACGTGTTTCCCGAAACATTACATGTAAAAAATGACAAAGTTGGGAAGCAAACTCAAAAGCAACTGGGTTAAACGACTATCATTGATTGAGAAATAACCGCCAATATACATTAGAAGTACGCAAGTGAGATTGTGAGATGTTTCCTCAAACCTTTCATGGAAAAAATGATAAATTTATGAAACCCTCAAAAGGTACTGGGTTAAACGACTATCATTGATCGAAAAATGAAGACCAATGTACATTAGAAATAGCTCAGTGAGATTGTGAGGTGTTTCCTCAAACCTTTCATGTAAAAAGTGATAAATTTAGGAAACCACCTCAAAAGCTACTGGTTTGAATGACTAGCAGTGATTGAAAAATAACAGCCAATATACATTGTAATTCTCCAAAAATTCTTAAAACTCGAAAACTCATCAACAAAATCAAACAAACATGTGTAGTTCATTGCATATTTTTGGGATACATAACTAGCTTTGATTCGTAGAGAAATCAACAGCTAAAAATACCGAAAGAATACTTGACTACTAGAATTGACTACTGTTGCTGTTACACCCACCTATTACATTTAAAAGCCCTCATCTTCAAATCTACCTAAATAAAGTATTATTAAATTAAAGTACGAGGCTATTGGATAGATAAATATACATTAAGATTGCTCCAATATTCCTTAAGGTCCTTCTAAAAAGTTCTTCATGAAAATGAAGACTTTTGTAAAAAGAGTTAAAGGCTATTGGTACATATGACTAACAGTCATCAACTGCAATACTCCAATAGTTATTCAAGTCCATCTTGAGACTTTCCATTTAATGGCAGATTCAATATTTCAGAATCTAATGGATAAAATAGATATAAAAAAGATACATAAAGGTCATCAAGAATGCTCCAATATTTTTTAAAGTCCATCTTTTATGCTCTTTCAAAAATGAAGAGGCAATTTATACAAAAACTTCAAAAGTTATTGGTACAAATAACTACCAGTCATCAACTGCAATACTCCTTAGTTATTCAAGTCCATCTTGAAACTTTCTATTTAAGGGCGAATTCAAACTGAGACTTCAAATTCAATGGACAAAAAAAGATTTTAATGTCATTGATACATATGACTAACAGTCATCAATTGCAACTCTCCAATAGTTATTCAAGTCGAATCTCTTATGAGCTGGAGTTTTTATAAGATACTTCACTAATTGGTCATTTGAAGTGATAGAGATGACGCGTTCTTTAGAAAAAGTAACAAAATTGTTTTATTACTGGTTAACGACCAACCAAATCAAATAAGAGCTTGTAAAAACTCCAACTTGTCCCCTTTATATAAGAATGACAAATTCTAGCACAGAATTCGAAATCTAAAAACATCAAGGTCATCAAGATTGATCCAATATTTGGGTTACATAACTAGCTTTGATTGGTAGAGAAATCAACAGCTAAAAGGATAAAAAAGAAGTGACTCCTGAAACGTCAGCCAAAGATTCATTGAAGAAAAATCCTACTCGGAACTCTTTGTACAAAAAAAAAGCTGCAAAATAAACAGGAAAGTTAGAAAAAAGAAACATTAGGCTATTCTAATACTACCAAAAATCAAAGCAGTAACATTTCGCTGGTAGTTTTTAAAGTTAGTCTTTAAAGCTCATGAAAACATGAGAAATTAATGATTTAACTTCAAAAGCTACCTGGTTAGTTAAGCAGCTGTGATATGCAACGATAATTCTTCTCCAATAAACGGAAAATTAGAATTTCTCCAATAGTTTGTTAAGTCCAGTACCAAAAAATCTCATAGAAAAAAATAACGTTATCAGTTTGTGAGCTTCATAACCTACTTGTGGGCAATTTAAATTTTGAATTTCGATTTGATATTTTCCATTTAATGGCAGATTCAATATTTCAGAATCTAATGGATAAAATAGATATAATAAGATACATCAAGGTCATCAATATCGCTCCAATATTTCTTAAAGTCTGTCTTTTAAGTTCTTCATGAAAATGAATGAAGAGTCGTAATGAAAAAGACTTTGAAGTTTATTGGTACACAGGACTAACATCCATCAACTGCAATATACTCCAATAGTTATTCAAATCCATCTTGAAACTTTCCATTTAATGGCAAATTCATGATGAAAACTTCTAATGAGTTACATGACAAACAGTCATCAGTAATCAACAGTTTCAGATTTAAAAGACCGTTCTGAAACGTATCATCTGAGAATGACAAATTCAAGACGATGCTTCAAATCCAGCAGGGTATCTAACGAAAATAAATGATATCCTCAAACTGCTGTATGAATTTCAGCAGTATCAGCCAGAGATTCATTAAAGAGAAATCCTACTTGGAACTCTTCATACAAAAGAATAGGATGAGAAAGAAACTGTTAAAGTCAAAAACGAAACATTAGAGTATTCCAATATTACCAAAAATCAACAAAGAATGAAAAGTCAATGATAAGACTTCAAAACCATTTTAATTTATATAACTATCAGTTAACGACAATTCAACAGTAGCAATATAGAGACATCATAATACTCCCAATAATTTTTAAAGCCTTATCAAGTACATTATCATTAACAATGACATTGAAATGATGGACTTTAAAAATACTGGGTTAGATGATTAAACAGCTGTTACACCTATTATGTTTCAAGTCCTCATCTTCAAATTTACCCCAAAAAAGCCCCCAATAATTGAGCTCAAACGTCACTAGTTGAATGACGATGTTAATCGATCAATTTCAACAATATAATCAAAATACTCCCAAATAATTTTTAAAGTCTCGTCAAGCTCATTATCATTAGAAATGAAAATGGAATGGTGGACTTTAAAAATTATTCTGGTAGATGCCTAATAAGCTATTACACCCATTATTTTAAAGGACCTCATATTCAAGTTTGCCCCAAAAAGTCCCCCAAAAATATAGCTCACTAGATCAATCGATCCATTTCAGCAGTAACAATATGAACATCAGAATACTCCCAAATAATTTTTAAAGTCTCATCAACGCATTATCATTAAAAACGACGATGAAATGATCGAGTTTAAAAATCACTGGGTAGATAACTAAGCAGCTGTTACATCCATTGTTTTAAAGCCCTTTATCTTCAAGTTTGTTCATCATGACTCCTAAGTATTGAGCTCAAAAGTCACTAGATGAATGACAATCGATCTATTTCAACATCAAAACACTCCCCATTAATTTTTAAAGTATGATCAAGCATATCATCATTAGATATTGGTCTTATTCGCAGACTTCGCAAGTTTCTACCCAGGGATTCTCTTGTCACTATATACAAAACCTATGTTAGACCACACTTAGATTATGGAGATATCGTATATGATCGTCCTGGTAATTCCTCATTCTCTGAAAAACTCGAGTCTGTTCAATATGATGCTTGTCTTGCAATAACCGGATGCTTCAGAGGAACATCCAGAGAAAAAATCTACCTTGAGCTAGGATTTGAAAGCCTGGCAAACAGGCGGTTAACTAGAAGACTCGTATTTTTTTATAAAATAATAAATGGCTTTGCTCCTGCTTATCTTACGAATATTCTTCCTCCCCAGAGAGGAGAGGAAGAGCGCAATGCAGGGCGAAGGATAAAACCACCACTTGAGGCACCTTTCTGTAGAACCGAGCGCTATCGTGCCTCTTTCTTTCCTTTTTGCATAAATGAATGGAATAACCTCGGAGATCATATACGGAATCTTCCAACTATTAAGTCCTTTAAGCAAGCAATTCTCCAATTCCTCAGACCCAGTGCTAACTCAGTTTTCAAAGCTAGTGACAACAAGGGCGTGGTTCTCCTTAACCGATTAAGGGTTGGTTTCAGTCATCTTCGTGAGCATAAGTTCAGGCACAATTTTGCTGACACAGTCGACCCTTTTTGCAACTGTCGACAAAATTCAGTCGAAACAACACAGCATTTTTTGGTGCATTGCTCTGATTACTCTTACGACAGACTTGTTATGTTTGACAGCCTTCTTCAACTTGACATAACTTTGTTTCCATTTAATCCCAGAACATTGTGTAGAATACTTCTTTATGGTGACCCCGAATTTAGCGTTGTCCAAAATCATGATATATTGAGCATAACGATAAAATTCATCTGCGATACTGGACGTTTTGGGGGACCGTTATTCTAGTCTTATGCTCCAAGTGCTCTCCTAGCTCTTTCTGTTTATTTTTATTTTTGTTATCAATTATTTCTGTAGTTTTTTGTTGTCTTTTTCTTTTTTATATATTTTCTTTTTATATATATTTTCATTTCTTAGTCATTATTGCTCATTTTGTAAGCTCATTTGGGGTTCCTTCCTCCTGGCGGTATGATCTGGTGGTCCTTTTGCGGGAGGATAGGAACCTTTAGATTTGTACTATTTGTTCGTGGGATTATACTATAGATAAAAAAAAAAAAAAAAAAAAAAAAAGATATGAAAATGAAATGATGGACTTTATGATTTAAAAATTTTTCTGGTAGATGACTAAGCAGCTGTTACACCCATTGTTTTAAAGCCCTTATGTTCAAGTTTGTTCATCATGGTTCCTAAGAATTGAGCTCAAAAGTCATTAGATGAATGACAATGTTAATCGATCAATTTCAACAGTAGCAATATAGAGACATCATAATACTCCCAAATAATTTTTAAAGGCTTATCAAGTGCATTATCATTAACAATGACATTGAAATGATGGACTTTAAAAATACTGGGGAAGATGGCTAAGCAGCTGTTACAATAATCATGTTCAAGGTCCTCATTTTTAAGTTTGCCTCAAAATAAGTTGCTCAAGAATTGAATGATGCCTACACGTAACATTAAAAGTCCTTTTGTGTAAGAATAAAAGGTTCAAGAAGAGGCTAGTGCATAGATAAAAATATACATTAAGATTGCTCCAATATTTCTAAAGATCCTTCTAAAAAGTTCTTCATGAAAAAAAGACTTTTATATCTAAGAAAAGTTTGAAAATCTCTCATGGATCAAAACACTACCCTCAACATAATCTCAGCAAAAGCTGAACCATCTTCACACCCCAATTGCTCGACCGACAATACCAACAAATATGATACAAAACAGACAAAACATTCAAACAAACAATTATACAAATAAAATAAAAAGAGTTTAAGGCTATTGGTACATATGATTAACAGTAATCAAATATATTACTCCAATGGTTATTCAAGTCCATCTTGATACTTTCCATTTGATGGCAGATTCAAGATAAGATTTGAAAATCTAATGGATAAAATAGGTATAAGAAGATACACCAAGGTCATCAAGATTGCTCCAATATTTCTTAAAGTCTGTCTTTTAAGCTCTTCATGAAAATGAATGAAGAGTCGTAATGAAAAAGACTTTAAAGACCATTGATACACAGATAACCAACATCCACCAACTGAAATACTCCAATGGTTATTCAAGTCCATCTTGATACTTTCCATTTAATGGCAGATTCAAGATAAGATTTGAAAATCTAATGGATGAAGTAGATATAAGAAGGTACTTCAAGGTCATCAAGATTGCTCCAATATTTCTTAAAGTCTGTCTTTTAAGCTCTTCATGAAAATGAATGAAGAGTCGTAATGAAAAAGACTTTAAAGACCATTGATACACAGATAACCAACATCCACCAACTGAAATACTCCAATAGTTATTCAAGTTCCAACTTGAAACTTTCCATTTAATGGAGGATTCAAACTTGGACTTCAAAATCCAATGGATAGAAAAAATACATCAAGGTCATCAAGAATGCTCCAATATTTCTGAGAGTCCTTCTCTTACGCTCTTCTAAGAATGAAGAGGCAAATACAAAAACTTTCTTATTGATACAGATAATTTAGAGACTGTTCATCTAACGTTTCCAGATCATCTAAAAAGAACGACAAATAACTATTAAAAAGCGACAAAAAGAAGATTCATTCCTCTTTGATTGTCACGGGAATTAACTGCATGTGGTTGAAAAGAACGGCAAATTACGCATGCGTATTAGTCTCTATTTGGGTGAGCTGGAAACATTACATGAACTAACCATCTTTACAATCACCCACTGCAATTATCCAATAGTTATTCAAGTTCATCTTGAAACTTCCAATTAAAGGGCAGGTTCAAATTGAGACTTCAAAATCTTATGGATAAAAAAGATACATCCAGGTTATCAAGAATGCTCGCCAATAGTTATTAAAGCTCCATCTTCAAACTTCCCATTTAAGAATGGCAAATTCAAGCAAAGGACTTCGAAATCTAATGTGTTGCATGGCAAACAATCATTAAAAATCAACAGCAACTGTTCTGAAGATATACATAATAATGCTCCCAAATAATTTTTAAAGTCTCATCAACGCATTATCGTTAAAAATGACGATGAGATGATCGAATTTAAAAATTACTGGGTTAGATGACTAAGAAGCTGTTTTGTTTCAAGCCCCTAACTTCAAGTTTATCCAAATAGTTCCCTCGTGAATTGAATGACAATGTTATCGAGCCTACACGTAACATTAACTGTCCTTTGTGTAAGGATAAAAGGTTCAAGAATAGGCTATTGGATAGATAAAATATGCATTAAGATTGCTCCAATATTTCTTAAAGTCTGTCTTTTAAGCTCTTCATGAAAACGAATGAAGAGTCGTAATGAAAAAGACTTTAAAGTTTATTGGTACACAGATGACTAGCAATCACCAACTGCAATACTCCAATAGTTATTCAAGCTGATCTTGGAACTTTCCATTTAAGAATGACAAATTCACACTTAGACTTCAAAATCTAATGGATGAAAAAAATACATCCAGGTCATCATGATTGCTCCAATATTTCTGAGAGTCCTTCTTTTACGCTCTTCTAAAAATAAAGAGTCGTGAATACAAAGACTTTAAAGGTTATTGGTACAGATAACAGTGATCAACTGTAATACTCAAATTTTTATTCAAGTTGATCTTGAAACTTTCCATTTAAGATTATAAGATTCGTGATGAAACTTCAAAATCTAATGTATAAAAAAGATATACCCGAGCCGTTAAGAATGCTCCAATATGCGCCTTTTACGCTCTTCTAAAAATGAAGAGGCAATTTATGCAAAAACTTTAAAAGTTATTGGTATAGATAACTAACAGTCATCAGCTGCAATACTCCAATAGTTATCCAAGCTCATCTTGAAGCTTTCTATTTAAGGAAGAACACCAAATTCAAAATCTAATCAAATTCAAAACCCAATGCATAAAAAAAGATAGCATCAAGATCATCAAGAATACTCCAATATTTCTTAAAGTCCATCTTAGAACTTTCCATTTTAGAATGGCAAATTCATGATGAAAGCTTCAAAATCTAATGGGTTACATAACAAACAGTCATACAAAAATCAACAGTAACAACAGTAATTTAAAAGACCGTTCTGAAACGAATCATCTGAGAATGACAAATTTAAGACGATGCTTCAAATCCAACAGGGTACCTTAAACGAAAATAAATGATATACTCAAACTACTGTATAAATTTCAACAGTATCAATATAGATATCAGAATACTTCCAAATAATTATTAAAGCCTTATTAAGCGCATTATCATTAAAAATGACAATGAGATAATCGACTTTAAAAATTACTCATGTAGATGACTAAGCAGCTGTTACACCCATTATGTTTCAAGTCCTCATCTTCAAATTTACCCCAAAAAGGGCCCCAATAATTGAGCTCAAACTTCACTAAATGAATGACAATGTTAATCTATCGATTTCAACAGTAGCAATATAGAGACATCATAATACTCCCAATAATTTTTAAAGCCTTATCAAGTGCATTATCATTAAAAATGACATTGAAATGATGGACTTTAAAAATACTGGGTTAGATGATTAAGCAGCTGTTACACCCATTATGTTTCAAGTCCTCATCTTCAAATTTACCCCAAAAAGGGCCCCAATAATTGAGCTCAAACTTCACTAAATGAATGACAATGTTAATCTATCGATTTTCAACAGTAGCAATATAGAGACATCATAATACTCCCAATAATTTTTTAAAGCCTTATCAAGTGCATTATCATTAACAATGACATTGAAATGATGGACTTTAAAAATACTGGGTTAGATGATTAAGCAGCTGTTACACAACCCATTATGTTTCAAGTCCTCATCTTCAAATTTACCCCAAAAAGGCCCCCAATAATTGAGCTCAAACTTTACTAAATGAATGACAATGTTAATCTATCGATTTCAACAGTAGCAATACAGAGACATCGTAATACTCCCAATAATTTTTAAAGCCTTATCAAGTGTATTATCATTAACAATGACATTGAAATGATGGACTTTAAAAATACTGGGTTAGATGATTAAGCAGCTGTTACACCTATTATGTTTCAAGTCCTCATCTTCAAATTTACCCCAAAAAGGCCCCCAATAATTGAGCTCAAACGTCACTAGATGAATGACAATGTTAATCTATCGATTTCAACAGTAGCAATATAGAGACATCAAAATACTCCCAAATAATTTTTAAAGCCTTATCAAGTGCACTATCATTAACAATGACATTGAAATGGTGGACTTTAAAAATACTGGGTTAGATGATTAAGCAGCTGTTACACCCATTATGTTTCAAGTCCTCATCTTCAAATTTACCCCAAAAAGGCCCCCAATAATTGAGCTCAAACGTCACTAGATGAATGACAATGTTAATCTATCGATTTCAACAGTAGCAATATAGAGACATCAAAATACTCCCAAATAATTTTTAAAGCCTTATCAAGTGCATTATCATTAACAATGACATTGAAATGGTGGACTTTAAAAATTATTTTGGTAGATGACTAAGCAGCACCCATCTATTACACCAATCTATTATATTTCAAGGCCCTCATCTTCAAGTTTACTACCTAAATAAGTATTGAATAATAATGTTATCGAGCCTACACGTAACATTAAAAGTCCTTTTGTGTAAGAATATAAGTTTCAAGAAGAAAATATACATTAAGATTGCTCCAATATTTCTTAAGGTCCTTCTAAAAATTTCTTCATAAAAAATGAAGACTTTCTACAAAAAGACTTTACAGGCTATTGGTACATATGACTAACGGTAATCAATTACATTGCTCCAATAGTTATTCAAGTCCATATTGATACTTTCCATTTAATGGCAGATTCAATATTTCAGAATCTAATGGATAAAATAGATGTAAAAAAGATACATCAAGGTCATCATGATTGCTCCAATATTTCTTGGAGTCTTTCTCTTACGCTCTTCTAAAAATAAAGAGTCTTAATGAAAAACTTCAAAAGTTATTGGTACAGATAACTACCAGTCATCAATTGCAATACTCCAATAGTTATTCAAGCTGATCTTGAAACTTTCAAATTTTAATGTCACATTCAAAATCTAATCAACTTTAAAAGCCAATGGATAAAAAAGATACATCCAGATCTTCATGTTTGCTCCAATATTTGTTTAAGTCCGTCTTTTACGCTCTTCTTAAAAAAAATGAAGAGTCGCGAATACAAAGTTTGTTGGTACAGATAACAATCACCAACTGCAATACTCCAATAGTTATTCAAGTTCATATTGAAGCTTTCTATTTAAGAATGATAGATTCAAACTGAGACTTCAAAATCTTAGGGATAAAAAAAGACACATCCAGGTCATCATGAATGCTCGCCAATAGTTATTCAAGTCCCATGCAAACTTCCCATTTAAGAATGGCAAATGCAAACTGAAGGACTTCAAATTCTAATGTGTTACATGACAAACAATCATTAGAAATCAAATCAAAGTTTGTTGGTACAGATAACAATCACCAACTGCAATACTCCAATATTTCTTAAAGTCCATCTTAGAATTTTCCATTTTAGAAGATGGCAAATTCATGATGAAAATTTTAAAATCTAATGGGTTACATAACAAACAGTCATCAGTAATCAACAGTAACTCCAATAAGATTTAAAAGACCGTTCTGAAACGAATCATCAGAGAATGACAAATTCAAGACGATGCTTTAAATGCTACTTGGTAAACTATGAAAATATATGATATCCTCGACTGCTGCAAGCGTCTTAATTTCTAATTTTTATTGGTACAAATTATATAAGAACAGAAGGCTTTACGAAATCTAAAATACCCAATTTCTCAGGAAATTGCACAAAAATACTCACAAAATCGTGAAACCAAGAAAGTTATAAGAATTTTTTAGGTTTAAACTTAAAAAGTGAAGAAAATTCAAAGACCTTAAAGATTTTGTATATGTTTATAAAACTTTGTCTATGTAGCGATTGTTGGCCAATAAACTTTCCAAAACACGACTTACAATATTTACGAAAGATCCTCGTCCTCAATTCAATCAAGAAGATGCTAATTGCAAAAAAGTCAAATTTATTTTTAAAATTTTCTTCTGCACAAAATAAAATTGAAAATTGACGTCAGATTTTTTTATCACTGATGACGTTGCTGAGTGTTGTAAAACCCTTTTTAAGATCTCCTCTCTATGAGAGAGTCTTATTGAATTATATTGATGATGTAATGTTTTCTACAGAAAGACCCCGGTTTTTGCCAGTAGTTTTTTACACAACTTTTGTCTAGTTTAAATTTGCCGCTACTGGCTAAAACCGGAGTATTTCCGTAGAAAACTTTACGTCATGAATATCATGAATTGAATTCCATTGTTCAAAATCATAGAATGTCTTCAGTCATCGTTTCAGAAAACAACAGAGTGAGATTCCATAATAAAAACCGCCTCTACAAATTCTGAAACAAAGCACAGGACGATGGCTTTTAAAAACATTGTATTTTCCATCATTTCAAAAATTAAATCTACTGGAGACTTCCTAAGAAACAAACGCCAGGTTTTTTTCTTGGGGAAGCACCCTACTAGGCGGAGATTACATAAAATAATAAAGCCTGGGCGCTTAGCCATAATTACTCAAGCCTGAGCGCGTAATCAAAAAAGCTATAAAATAACTGCAAATTGTCTTCTTGAAAAAGAATCTAAAAGATATTTTACATCTACGTCTAGACGCTTAACCAACACCATGAAAACTACACTGGAGTCCAGACCAGTGGGTGGTCAAACAATTTAAACCAAATTCTTGTTGTCTTCATGGCTAAGATCATACAAGGCGGTGATAACATAAAATATCCACGCATAGATGCTTAGCCATGAAAACTACACTGGAGTGTCAGACAACTGAATCACGTCCAGACCAGTGGGTGGTCAAACAATTTAAACCAAATTCTTGTT
Organism: Clytia hemisphaerica; assembly: GCF_902728285.1. Classification (NCBI taxonomy): domain Eukaryota; kingdom Metazoa; phylum Cnidaria; class Hydrozoa; order Leptothecata; family Clytiidae; genus Clytia; species Clytia hemisphaerica. Next base: position 238,063 of record NW_027104322.1, on the reverse strand, counting down.
GTCTTCATGGCTAAGATCATACAAGGCGGTGATAACATAAAATATCCACGCATAGATCCTTAGCCATGAAAACTACACTGGAGTCTCAGACAACTGAATCACGTCCAGACCAGTGGGTGGTCAAATAATTTAAACCAAATTCTTTTTGTCTTTATGGCTAAGATCATACAAAGCGGTGATAACATAAAATATCCACGCATATATGCTTAGCCATGAAAACTACACTGGAGTCTCAGACAACTGAATCACGTCCAGACCAGTGGGTGGTCAAACAATTTAAACCAAATTCTTGTTGTCTTCATGGCTAAGATCATACAAGGCGGTGATAACATAAAATATCCACGCATAGATGCTTAGCCATGAAAACTACACTGGAGTTTCAGACAACTGATTCACGTCCAGACCAGTGGGTGGTCAAACAATTTAAAACAAATTCTTGTTGTTTTCATGGCTAAGATCATACAAGGCGGTGATAACATAAAATATCCACGCATAGATGCTTAGCCATGAAAACTACACTGGAGTTGCAGACAACTGACTCACGTCCCGACCAGTGGGTGGTCAAACAATTTAAACCAAAGTCTTGTTGTCTTCATGGCTAAGATCATACAAGGCGGTGATAACATAAAATACCAAGCTTGAACGCTTAGCCATGAAAACTTCACTGGAGTTGCAGACAACTAACTTACGTCTTGACCAGTGGGGGGTCAAACAATTTAAACCAAATTCTTGTTGTTTTCATGACTAAGATCATACAAGGCGGTGATAACATAAAATATCCACGCATAGATGCTTAGCCATGAAGACTACACTGGAGTTGCAGACAACTGACTCACGTCCCGACCAGTGGGTGGTCAAACAATTTAAACCAAAGTCTTGTTGTCTTCATGGCTAAGATCATACAAGGCGGTGATAACATAAAATACCAAGCTTGAACGCTTAGCCATGAAAACTTCACTGGAGTTGCAGACAACTAACTTACGTCTTGACCAGTGGGGGGTCAAACAATTTAAACCAAATTCTTGTTGTCTTCATGGCTAAGATCATGCAAGGCCGTGATTACATAAAATATCCACGCATAGATGCTTAGCTATGAAACTATATCTTATTTCCACCTCTAGGATCATTTAAATGACCAAAAACAGGAGGACCGTAACTTCTCATAGATTTTCAATAGTTCTTGACTTTTAAGTCGACAACTTTCATGATATTACGAAAGGAATTGACATAAAATTCAAAAACAAATTGATATTAAAATGAAACACAGTTTTCGAAATATATTGTCAAATCAAATTAAATTGTTGGCTACAGATTTATATAGATATTAAGCTACGCATACGTTTTGAAGTTCATTCGGTTATTTTCGGTTATTTTTATGTTTGAAGTCTAAAATTATTGCTTTGATGTTATTATTTTGTGTAATTTCTATCCATCTTGCCCTCACCACATTAATGTTCCTGTGGTCAATAAATTTTGGTTCATTTTCGGTTATCCTGTCTTATAGTAATTAACCATTTATCGTGACTCTAGGATAATGCAAAAGAAAAAAATATTCATACAACTAAACCTTAGTATTCTCGCTTGTACGATACGAGACTTTTAATCTACTCTAAGCTTCAAAACAGGGACGACACTGAGTGTTCATGGATAAGCATGACAACACTTCGGCTACATAAAATATCCTAGCCTGGATGCCTAGCCATGAAAAGACTCCATCCAGTCTGGATCAGAGGTGAATAATTAAACAATTTAAAACACAGAAGATAAAAGATGCTCACGGCTAAGCATATCTAGACATCGGCTACATAAAGTACTCACACCTGAACGCTTAGCCATGGAAACTCTGTCATATCTGGATCAGAGATGATGAAAAAATCAACGAAAAAGCTGCGAAGTCCTCAAGGCTAAGCATCGTTGAAGCCTTTGATTACATAAAGTATCCACGTCTGGATTCTTAGCCATGATAAAACACCGCTATGTTTTGACAACGAGTAATCAAAAATAAGTTACAAAATAACTACACGTTCTTTTCATGGTTAATCGTTGTTGAGGATATTTGTTATATAAAGTATCCACGTATGGATGCTTAACCATGATTAAGAACTCCTTCGTGTCTGGATCAAAGGTGAGCAAAAATTTTCAAACAAAGAAGTCATGTCACGTCACTTATCCGTGATAAAAACACCGTCATGTTTAGCTCAGAGGTGAAAAACAATTTGAAACAAAAAAGACACATAGAGACGCTGAGTGTTCATGGCTAATCATCGTTGAAGACTTTGACTAGCCTAAAGTATCCTAGCCTGGACGCTTAGCCATAACAAAACTCCGTCGTCTCCGGAGTGGAGAAGGAGTAATCGAAAAAGTTTGGATCAGAGGTGAAAAACAATTTAAAACAAAAAAGACACGTTGAGACACTGAGTGTTCATGGCTAAACTTCGTTCAAGAGATTACATAAAGTATCTTCGTCTTGACGCTTAGCCATAACAAAACTCCGTCGTGTCTGGAGTGGAGAAGGAGTAATCGAGAAAGTTTGGATCAGAGGTGAAAAACAATTTAAAACAAAAAAGACACGTTGAGACACTGAGTGTTCATGGCTAAACTTCGTTCAAGAGATTACATAAAGTATCTTCGTCTTGACGCTTAGCCATAACAAAACTCCGTCGTGTCTGGAGTGGAGAAGGAGTAATCGAGAAAGTTTGGATCAGAGGTGAAAAAACAATTTAAAACAAAAAAGACACGTTGAGACACTGAGTGTTCATGGCTAAACTTCGTTCAAGAGATTACATAAAGTATCCTAGCCTGGACGCTTAGCCATAACAAAACTCCGTCGTGTCTGGAGAGGAGAAGGAGTAATCGAAAAAGTTTGGATCAGAGGTGAAAAACAATTTAAAACAAAAAAGACACGTTGAGACACTGAGTGTTCATGGCTAAACTTCGTTCAAGAGATTACATAAAGTATCTTCGTCTTGACGCTTAGCCATAACAAAACTCCGTCGTGTCTGGAGTGGAGAAGGAGTAATCGAGAAAGTTTGGATCAGAGGTGAGAAAATAATTTAAAACAAAAAAGACACGTTGAGACACTGAGTGTTCATGGCTAAACTTCGTTCAAGAGATTACATAAAGTATCCTAGCCTGGACGCTTAGCCATAACAAAACTCCGTCGTGTCTGGAGTGGAGAAGGAGTAATCGAAAAAGTTTGGATCAGAGGTGAAAAAACAATTTAAAACATGGCTAAACTTCGTTCAAGAGATTACATAAAGTATCTTCGTCTTCGTCTGGATGCTTAATCATGATTAAAAACCCAGTCATGTCTCGATCAGCAAGTAATTGCAAAATTAACGAAAAAGCCATGAAAAAACATCGGCATGTCTGGATAAGTGAGTAATCGAAAAATTAACGTCTTCGTGGCTTAAAGCTTTAAATAAGAGTGATATTGTTTGCTTACTCATCAATTTTGATTCACAAGCTTTTTCACGTTGGATGGACACGAATGTGGAGCAAGATTAACCAGAAAGAGGAAAAAATAACACTTTTTTTGTTTTTATCAGCTTATTATTACAATAACAGACACTGTCCGACATGAAATATGTGTCTGATATGAAACGGGAACACTTATATAAAAATAAAACCTTTAAAGTACTCACGTGATTTACAATATTTGCAATATATAAAGTTTAAACGATCCTAATCATCAATTCAATCACAAAGACTCTAACCTTTACCTTCTACTCTTCAAAAACTAAAATCACTCAAGTTTTCTTTTACACAAATGACATGGAAAATTGACGTCAGATTCTTTTATCAATGATGATGTTGTTGAATGTTTCAAAATACTTTGAAAAATTCAAAATGGTATTTGTAGCTTTCAACAACGCCAATCATTAAGTCATGCGTGTAAAACAGGAAGTAGTTACACCTTTTATAAACGCGCCCTCAAATAAACGCCCCTCCTTTAAGGATCAACTTTCTATGAACGCCCCCTCAAAAAACGCCCCCTTCGAATACGCCTCCCCCGTAGGAGGGACGTTTATTTGAAACAAGTAGCAGTAAGGAAGTATGATATGAAGAAAAACTTAGGCATACAACAATAATTGTATTTTTTTGTATTCGAACTGAAAAATTTAAAATTTGCCTAAAAATCCTAGATTACTGGGCTATCCACGTAAAATATTGACTCTATCTATCTAATAATGCAAACAAATCGACAATTCGTTTCCATTTGCTTTGCTAGCTAATGGTGATTCTCAGAGATGCATACTTTTATCTCAGAATAACCGAAAAGAATTTCAAATGAAGCGAAGTAAAGTAATTTCTAAAAACACCTCGAAATCTTTACTCAAAAGCGCGAGCACGAGCACGAGCACGAGCAGACTCTGCATATAATTTTTTGATCATTCCAAACATAAACTGCCGTCTGACTTTAAACCACAAAAAATTAAATGCAAGGCGTTTCTAATTATACAGAGTAACCACATCTAGAGCATTACCCACGAGAACTATTCATGTCCTGGAAATTTAAATAGAAACATTCAACCAAAACATTAAAATAAAGGAACCATGGAGTCACAATAGCTAATTATCAAAAGACTTTAGCTACATAAAATACCCACGTCTCGAACCTTAGCAATAATGAGACCTAATGCAAGACGTGTCAGATTCACGATGAAATGAAAATGCATATAATGCTAATCTGAGGACACTCGACTTTTACAAAGATTTCAAACGACCTCCAATATAGTTTGACCCAGAATCCAACAATGAAGGCTCGCAAGACAACGAGTCTATACATTTTTCAAACCTGCTGTGACCTTTAAAACGGAGAAATCACGTCGTCATCATGGCTAAGATCATACAAGGCGGTGATTACATAAAATACAAAGCCTGACCACTTAGTCATGAAAACTACACTGGAGTTGCAGATAACTTCTTCACATCCAGATCATTGGGTCAAACAATTTTAAATAAAAAAAGACACATTGTCATCATGGCTAAGATCTAAAGGCGATGATTACATAGAGTATCCACGTATAGACGTTTAGCCATGAAAACTACACTGGAATTGCAGACAACTAACTCACGTCTTGACCAATGTGTGGTCAAACAATCTAAAACAAAAAAGAAGTCACGTTGTCATCATAGCTAAGATCATACAAGGCGGTGATTACATAAAGCATCCACCTATAGACGCTTACTCTTAGGTGCCAAATAAACGGGGGGGTTCGAATAAATGGGGGGGTTGGAAAATTTTCGAAATTTTAATAAACGGGAGGGACCTAATAGCCGGGGGGGTTGGAAATTGTACTTCTGAAAACCCAAAAATAAGGTAAATATAGGCTAAAATCAGGCTTTTTGGAGCAAAATAAGGGGACTTCTTTTTGCCAACTGAAAATATTCTTAAAAATTAATAAACGGGGGGGGTCCTTATAAGGTCCGGCGGGGTTGGAAAATTTTCGAAAAATTAACAAGCGGGGGGGCCGTTTTATTTGGCACCTAAGAGTAGCCATGAAAACTGCACTGGAGTTGCAGACAACTTCTTCACATCCAGATCAGTGGGTCAAACAATTTTAAATAAAAAAGACACATTGTCATCATGGCTAAGATCTAAAGGCAATGAGTACATAAAGTATCCACGTATAGACGTTTAGCCATGAAAACTACACTAGAGTTGCAGACAAGTTATTCACGTCCAGACAAGTATGTGGTCAAACAATTTAAACCAAAATCACGCTGTCTTCATGTCTAAGATTATTCAAGGCGGTGATTACATAAAGTATCCACATATATGAAAACTAGCCTTGAAAGGTACACTGGAATATTGGGTGGGTCGCCAAACATTTTAAACCAAAGTCTCGTAGTATTTATGGCTAAGATCACGTCTTTACCAGCGTGTGTTCAAACAATTTAAACCAAAAACAAATCACGTTGTCTTAATGGCTAAGATCATACAAGGCGATGATTACATAAAGTATCCACGTATAGACGCTTAGCCATGAAAACTACACTGGAGTTGCAGACAACTCATTCACGTCCAGACCAGTGGGTGGTCAAACAATTTAAAACAAAAGAAATCACGTTGTCTTCATGGCTAAGATCATACAAGGCGATGATTACATAAAGTATCCACGTATAGACGCTTAGCCAAGAAAACTGCACTGGAATTGCAGACAACTGACTTACATTCAGACAAGTGTGTGGTCAAAAAATTCAAACAAAAAAAATCACGTTGTCTTCATGGCTAAGATCATACAAGGCGGTGATTACATAAAATACCAAGCCTGAACGCTTTTAGCAATGAATACTACATTGGAGTCGCAGACAACTTCTTCACGACCAGACCAGTGGGTGGTCAAACAATTTAAACAAAGTCACGATGTCATCATGGCTAAGATTATACAAGCCCGCGATTACATAAAATGCCAAGCCTGGACGCTTAGCCATGAAAAGTTTGTTGAAGAGTGTCTAAGATGAAGATATTTTCCTCATGTGTAATACTGAATTTATATCTGGTTACACAATGTCAAGTTGTCTTTATAGCTTAGCATCATACAGCCTGGGTTATATAAAATATCCTAGCCTGGATGCTTAGCCATGAAAACTAAGTCGTGATTACAGTCAGGTTTTGTGGATTAAGGCTAAAATTCATTTGACTCTAAAGACTTGAATTTACAACGCAACAACAGTTTCCGATCGGTTAAAGGTAGCCTAGTTAACTAAGCCCGTATTCACAAGGCTAAGACACATGGCTAATGGCAATATTGCGTTTTCGGCGCTTTAAAGATTCTTATATTTACGGATTTTAAGTTTGCCTTGGAATACTAGTTATTCATTCACAACTTCCCATCAGATTTATCACAGTGACTGAATTAAACTAGCTTAGATTTCTAGGCTAGGTTAAATGTTGGTTGTGTGTAAAAATGTTACTTAATCCCTGGTGAGATGTCATTGTTTTTCAAAATGGTAGGCAGATCGGTGTGAAATAAAGAATATGCATTGTAGCTAGAAAAACCAACTCTTCATCTTACTTCACGAGTTCAGCATTTCTAGCAACGAAGTCTTCTTTTGTTAACAAAATACACGTTATTTATAAGAAAAAACTATATAAGAACATAAGACTTCGATGCCCGAAATGTTAAGAACAAATTAAGAACATTTTAAGGCTTTGTAGACTCTAAAACGGCCAATTTCTTAAGTAAATTGACAGAATTACTCACAAAATGGTAAACATAAGAACATGTTAAGAACATTTTTAGGCTTGAAACTCAAGAAATTAAGAACATCCGAAGGCTCCAAAAGTTTTGGATTTTCTTATAAATAAAACGTGTATGTAGTGATTGTTGGCCGCAATAAACTTTTCGAAAACACGACTTACAATAATTTCATTACAGAAATATCACAAAACTCCGAGCTCCACAAATTAATTAAAATCCTTACCAGATTACAATAAGCAAGATCATAGATACACTCGCAAAATAAATACTTACTTTCAGTAAAAGGAAATGAGCCAAACACTTTAAGCAGCGTGATGTTTATGAAGTGTGAATGTGCGAATAAGAAAAACTAATTTTTTGGATTAAAAAAGTATTTGACGTCACAACAAATCCTCGAAATTGACGTCAGTTAATAATATCTGTGTGTGTCAAAACTCGGGAATATAGCACACAAAACTACTTGCAAGACAGACTTTAGCTTTATCGAAAAAAATTTTCAGCTTTTTAGCTAAAAACAACTTTTGAAGCAAGCTATTCTTAGGGTTGCAGTAGCTTATAAATTATTGAACTTTCATGGCAAAAGTATCATGCGCACAAATATCTTGCCATGAGTGACTTGAGCTATGCTGAGAATTGTATTTTCTTGAAGAGGCCAGCTTTCTTTTCTATTTGATCACAAACTACGAATAAGTTTATTGGAGCAAATGGCTGCTTATGCAACAAAAGCCCTTCCATTTTCATTTTCCATTAACATGAGCATAATCATAGTAAAATGCAGTGTTCTTTGGGGTCATGACCAGGATGAAGTAGGAACTCAAATGAATGAAAATAATTCTTCAAATCTGGTCACGAGAACCCAATTTCTTAAGGAGGCCCGCTTTCTTTTCTTTTCGGTCACAAACTACAGGAGCAATCGTAGTTTACGTATAGTCAGTCCATGGTGCCGATAGGGCACTCATTAAAAGCGTCCATACCTTAATTAATGACCTTATGCTGAACCTAAATGTTCTCAATTTCTAGCAATTTAGGGGTCAAAGTAGTAAAAATTGGGTATAATGTCTAAATTACTTCAATTGCATCCTATAAATAAGAACAGGATAAGAACAATTTGAGGCTCAAAGTGCCAGAAAATAAGAAACAGCCGAGCCTCAGAAAAATTTCACTGGTTCTTAAAAAAAAGTGTAATACTTTTACGTTAAAAATTACTAGTCCCAAAAAGAAAGTGTTTTTCTTAACGACAAAACTATTATTGAACAATTCGAAAGAAAACCTCACCAAAAACAAAAACAGCACTTCAAAAACTTGCAAGAAGTCTATTAAACTTACACAATTTCAGTTGATGTTCAAGATGAGCTCAATATGATAGTGGCTGCAAGAAAGCTTGAGATGAGTGAGCGAATTTGTTAAGTCGTTAAATTTCTTTTTGTTAAAAAATATTTGACGTCACATAAAATTTTTGACATCATACTTTCTTTCTCCCTTTATTTTAGAATTCGAGAAACCGAAGTATAACTAATGTTCTGAAAGCAGACTATTGCAAATACTTATTAGCATAGCCTATACCAAAATCATTTTTCAAAAAGCAAGGAGAAAAAAAACCCTTAACAAAAGGGCGATACAGCGTAGAGCCATCGTGGCTGGTTGAAGAAGCATGCTTCTTGAAATGAATGTGCTTTTCCCATCTAGCCAGGAGAACTCTGCTTTCTTTCAAACCTTTCCTCTATATTGTCTCTCAACCCCCAAAATATATTTTAATGATGAGTGATGCACCTTCAGAGAGCTATCGTGGCTAAGACTCAAAAAGGAGCCCTTTCATTAAACGGATGGGCGTTTTTCAATCTAGCCAGGAGAACTCAGCTGTGTTTTGCTGAAATATTTCTAATTTCTATTTCAAAAACAATTAAAAGTAAGAGCAAAAATTCGTTTAAAAAAAATAAGCCTCTTTACGCCTCTATGCTTTGCCAGAAGATACCTAATATCTTAAAACCATCATGGCAAAACTCAAAACATGGCAGAAACCAAATGATAAGAATGATAACTTAATACTTTGAAAACAGACTGTTGCAACTACTTATCAGCCTAGCCTGTACCAAAATCTTTTTTCAAAAAGCAAAGAGAAAAAACCTCAACAAAAGGTCTTAAGTCATAGAGTCCTCGTGGCTTAATAAAAAAGGATGCAATTCATTAAAAATAATACGCCTCTTTCATACTAGCTAAGAGAACCCATTTTTTACTTTTTTTAAGGACACTCCTAATTGTGTTTTATCTGGTACCAGATGTGGAAATATGCTACGACACGCTTTGCTCTAAAGGTCGGGCATATTTTAACATCTGGAAGGTTTGCATTACGGGATTTGACTTGACCGCGTTTAAACATTTTGTGAGGAGTTTGGAAACGATCAACATAACAAGTTAGCATCTAATTCCTATCGGATGCGAGTGCTAAGCAGAAAATAATAACAAATCTGATTCGCATCAGATTTGTTATATTCTCTAGGCTAGCACCATATTCGATATTAGCACCATATTCGATATGGTTCGGAATCATATTCATGTACTAGTAAACAAACATAAACAGTCCCTAATTTAGCTTCATTTACATGAAAATACAACTTAAAACATGAATTTATTGCTTTTTCCTACTTACCTAGACATACTCGATAAATATTACACTAACCTTCATAGTTTTCAGGACCTCAAAAGTGAGTTTTCAATGTGCTCTGTAAAATTACAAAATTGGGCTGTTCTGTTGGTACACAAAAAGTGAGGTTAATCGTTAGTAAGATACAAACTACCTATACAGAAGTCTGTAGATCTTTCTGAAGACAAAATCATCTGTTTTGTACACATATTTGTACTGCTGCTAGAGACTTTGACTGACTTTGACTGTTGTCGGTCAGTCTGTTGTATTCAGTTGTCTGGCGGTCAACAGTCGTTTTGATAGGACCGCACAAGATTATACCAACATGAAAACTTACTGAAAAAGCATAAGGAACATACCTGTTACTGTTTCTTTATGATTTTGAGTTTGGATTTGAGAAAAATCAGTAAAAATCAGTCCACCAAAACAAACAAAAAATAATCAACATTTGTGTGCAAAAAACAATCTTTAAAAGGTTGGTGCATTTACAGAAATTACACTGAATACTAAAAGTAATACTAAAAAAGTATAAAGACATTTATATTGTAAAAAAAATCCACCAAAATAAACCAAAAACAACCAAAATCTAACAAAAGTTCTTCACTACTTGCCCCTCTTGAATCCGAAATTTGCTTTGTCATTGAAGCGCCAAAGCTGTAAATAAAATTAGTTTTTGACAGTCGGCGCAGCAGACATTTTCATGCTAAATTTTGTTCAGTCGGGACGAACAAAATTCTTGACCAAGCGAAGATATAGCCATTGAACCCGACTGTTGTCGGCACATCAAAGGGCCACTACTAAACCTCTCCGATGGTATATTGGTCCGCTCCCTTTAGAGCTTTAGCGTGGGCGGCCGCCAATACGCCATCGGAATATCAGATAAAATTGTGTTATGCTTAAAGTCATCTGGCTGTTACATCATTGAACCTTGGTGGCTCAACTTCGAGAAAGACTTTCCCATGGAAAGAAACCATCTCTTCAGATTTTAGCCAAGAAAACTCAATTAAGGCTTCCATGTCTTTTAGAATCTCTTCCTGGACTAGAGAAAGATTTTAATTTTTTTTCAAATGAAAAGAAACCGTCTCTTCCTGGAATAGTAAAATATTTTGAGTTTTTTAAAATCTGTATGCGTAACGTTTAAGGCTCTTCCAATCTAGCCAGTGGATCTCAACTATGCTTTGCCCGAAGATAACTCAACTTAAGCTTCCCTGTCTTTTAGAATCTCTTCCTGGACTAAAAAAACGATTTCACGAAAAAGAATATGCCTCTTCCATGAAGCCAAGAGAACTTGTTTCCTTTTTGGACCTACCTCCGGGTACCCCGGTGGAAGTTCTATAAATTAACCCATGTCCGTCCGTTCGTTCGTCCGTCCGTCTGTTACCAGCTTTTCTCAGGCTCATTAGTTTTTTCTGATTTTTTGCACAATGATGCAAAATGGCAATGCCCAGAACGTGACGGAGCCCGATTTTTGAGAAAAAATTTATTTGGGCAAATTTGGGCCAAAAACTACCTAAAAATAGGGTTTTTTGGACTTTGTGCAAAATCCTGTCATTACTTTTTTCTGATTTTTTGTACAACGATGGAGGGCAAGATTCTCTAAAGAATGGCTGAAGTGGTTTTTCCCGGAAAATTCTCATTCGCCTTAAAAAACGGATTTTCAGTATTTTGGGGAAATTCCCTTTAACCAAATAAGAAAAAAAGCTTTCCTCAATGTTGACTCATTATTTTTTTCTGATATTTTGCACAATGATGTAAAATGGCAATGCCTAAAATGTGTTGGAGCCCGATTTTTGAAAAATAATATATTTGGGCAAATTTGGGCCAAAAACTGCCTAAAAATAGGGTTTTTTGGATTTTGTGCAAAATCCTGTCATTACTTTTTTCTGATTTTTTGTACAAAGATGGAGGGCAAGATTCTATAAAGAATGGCTGAAGTGGTTTTTCCTGGAAAATTCTTATTCGCCTTAAAAGACGGATTTTCGTATTTTGGGGAAATTCCCTTCAACCAAATAGGAAAATATAGCTTTTCTCAATGTTGACTCATAATTTTTTTCTGATTTTTTGCACAATGATGCAAAATGGCAATGCCCAAACAAAATGTGACGGAGCCAGATTTTTAGGAAAATTTTTTTGGGCAAATTTGGGCCGAAAACAGCTTAAAAAATTTTTTGGGCCTGAATGGTTAAAGTGATTTTCGTATTTGGGGAAATTCCTTTTTACCATTTTACATTATTCAACACACAAGCTTTATTTTTCCATTCTGAATTTTTGTACAATTAATGTCACTTTTTTCTTATTTTCATCTGATGTTATAATCATTAGGTAGGTCCATTCAGCATGTTGCTTGTTTTAAGGACATTCATAATTGTGTTAAGCTTTTTTAAGTCATTACATCATCGAGTTCTCGTGGCTTGACTTGGAAGAAAGCTTTCTCATGAAAGAAAGCGTTTCTTCAAATTTTAGCCAAGAAAACTCAACTTAAGCTTCCCTGTCTTTTAGAATCTCTTCCTGGAATAAAAAAAGGATTTCACGAAAAAGAATACGACTCTTTCATACTAGCCAAGAGAGCTCGTCTTTTACTTTTTTTTAGGACACTCCTAATTGTGCTAGGTTTAAAGTCATTTGACCGTTACATCATTGAGCCTTGTTGGCTTAACTTCAAGAAAAATTTTTCCATGGAAAGAAACCGTTTCTTCAAATTCTAACCAAGAAAAGTCAAATTAGGCTTCTATGGTTTAAGAATCTGCTCAGAATTTCTATCCCGCATTAATTAATCAAATGTTTAGCTATGTTTTGCCGGAAGCTTCCTAATTCCTCTAATACTTCAAAAACAGTTATAAAAGATCGATATGTCAGAGTCGTCGTGGCTTAATAAAAAAGGATGCTATTCGTTAAAAAGAATACACCTCTTTCATGCTAGTCAAGAGAACTCGTTTTTTAGGGACATTCCTAATTGTGTTCAGCTTTTCAGTCATTACATCATCGAGTCTTCGTGCCTGAACTTTAAGAGGAAGCTTTCTCATGAAAGAAAGCGTTTCTTCAAATTCTAGCCAAGAAAACTCAACTTAGGCTCTCCTGTCTTTTAGAATGTTTGCTTGGAGTAAGAATGATTTCACGAAAAAGAATACATCATTGAGCCCTCGTGGCTTAACTTCGCAAAAGACTTTCTCATGAAAAGAAAGCGTTTCTTCCAATTTTAGCCAAGAAAACTCAACTTAGACTTTCTTGTCTTTTAGAATATCTTCCTGGACTAGTAAGAGATTTCAATTTTTTTAATGTATGCGTAACGATGATGTTCTTCCAATCCAAATTGATTTGAAATTAGTGAACCCTCATAGCAAAGAGACAAATCAAAATAAAAATTACCGCTATCACAAAGCCACTTGCCAGGACAATCTTGGTCTCTTTTGCGAAACGTATTTTGTAAAACACCTTTTAAAGCTAGTTTTCCTCCTCCATGGCAAAAGAATCGAGCCAAATTACGAAGAGCATCGAGCACAAAGTTTATTGCCATGAGAGAATAATTGATATCGTCGGAACTTTGTAACACAATTGACTTCATAATCTAATTTTCCATTAACTTGAACATAGTAAAATAAAGTGTTCTTTGGGATCATAACCAGAATGAAGCAGTTAGATTCAAATGAATGAAAATAATTCTTCAAATCTGATCACGATAAAACCCAATTCCTTTCTTAATCCTTCTTCACCAGAATGGAATAGATATCGATAGAAACTAACGTGACCACATTCATAAAAGAACAATGTTCAAATGTCTGCAAACGTTTATCATTACCAAAAATGCTTATGGTTATGACCCGAATGAAGCAGTTAGACTCAATTGAACAAGAAAAGACTTCCTCATATCCGGTGGTCGATAATATTATGTTTCTAGAAAAGCGCTGTTCTTCTTGACGGCTAAAGCATTATTGAAAGAAAAGAACACATTCACGTTTTTTATAAGACCAAACTTCATAAGAATATTTAGATGTTCTTATAAAAAACTTATATACAAACAAGACTATGAAAACCCATGGAGGTATAAAGAAACAGGAGAAGTATGCTATTGTAACCATGCTCGCCCTACGATTAAAAAAATTACGAGGTATGCATGCTCATAATCTCATATATCGTGCATTTTTAATGAGCTCTTTTGTTGATAGGTGAAATCTTATTGGCTAACTTAAGTGTTGGAAATAAGATGAGACGAGATTCATTGTTTCTGACATTGGTGTAAGAAAATATTTGGACTAAAAAAGGTCCTGTAAACTTTGCAATCCTTCATCAAATAACAAGATTTTTCGATCAACATTTTCTTCAAGTTGAACTCTATTGCTTAATACTTTCCTCCAAAATTCTCCAGCGACTTTTTGTCTACAAGTTGGGTCTGAAATTGTGTGTGCTTATAAAGAACTTTTCATTTTCTGGCTAGAGAAAATATTTTTTCAAAGCAAAATTTAATGGATGCCAAAATTGAACGCAAACTTATTTCGTGGAGCTAAATTTTATTTTATTCTCGTATATTAGAAGGCTAGAAATCTTCGATGCTGATAGTAAGAATGTTCAGAACAGACTTGAGTTCTACTAAAAAGTCGTATTTCGTCGGGCGAGCCTAGAATTTCTTTTGATTTATTACATAAAAGAAATCAAAAGACTTTAACGACCAATTACCGACAAATTCATCTCCTGTCTTTCTTTATACCTCTATGGAAAACCTAACCAAAACCTACAACAGCGATTCCAATATTGTCATAATTCTAAGCGAGTCTAATCTTGCACGATTTCTGTTGATGTTCAATATAAATTTAAGATAGTTGGCTGAAAATTGTTTTGATTTCTTTTCGTTAAAAAATATTTGACGTCACGTAAATTTTGACATCATACATTCATTCTCCTTTTTAGATTTCGAGAAACCAAATGATAAGAATGATAACTCGATACTTTGAAAACAGACTGTTGCAAATACTTATCAGCCTACCTGTACCAAAATCTTTTTTCAAAAAGCAAGGAGAAAAAATCTCAACAAAAGGTCTTAAGTCATAGAGTCGTCGTGGCTTAATAAAAAAGGATGCAATTCATTAAAAATAATACGCCTCTTCCCATGCTAGCTAAGAGAACTTGTATTTTACTTTCTTTAAGGACATTCCTAATCGTGTTAGGCATAAAGTCATTTGGCCTATACATCATCGAGCCTTCATGGCTCAACTTCGAGAAAGGCTTTCCCTTGAAAAGAAACCGTTTCTTCAAATTTTAGCCAAGAAAACTCAATTTAGGCTTCCATGTCTTTTAGAATCTCTTCCTGGACTAGAGAAAGATCTTAATTTTTTTTCTAATGCAAAGCAACCGTCTCTTGCTGGAGTAATAAAATATTTTGTGATTTTTTAAATCTGTATGTGTAACGATTAAGGGTCTTTCAATCTAGCCAGTGGATCTCAACTATGCTTTGCCCGAAAATAACTCAAATTAAGCTTCCCTGTCTTTTAGAATCTCTTCCTGGACTAAAAAAAAACGATTTCACGAAAAAGAATACGCCTCTTTCATACTAGCCAAGAGAACTCGTTTTTTAGGGACATTCCTAATTGCGTTAGGCTTAAAGTCATTTGGCCTAAACATCATTGAGCCCTCTCGTGGCTGAACTTTGACAATCAATGTCCCATAAAAACAAACCATTTCTTCAAATTCTAGCCAAGAAAAGTCAACTCAAGCTTTAATGCTATTGGAATCTGTTTGGAAACTTTGAACTTATTTTTTAATATTTGACTTACACACTCGAAAGAATTCTCTCAGTCCTGAGTAGTTTCCATTCAAAAGATTAGCTCGACTTAGAGAGATTGATTTTGGATAAGCCAGATGCAAAGAAAAATCGTACCTATGATTCTAGCATTTAATGCAAAAAGACCTCGTAGCAGTAAATTCATTTATAGAGACCTCGTCGAAAGTTCCCAGATGCCTGTGCACTTAATGCATGGACGCCTTTGAGAATCCAGCGACGAGACCTTCCTTGAAAACTTGTTTCTTTTGCATTGTCTCAACCCTTCAGTGAAACATCGTAGAAATAGCTAGAACAATATATTCAAAGCAAAGAGAATTCGTAGCGACGGTTCTAAAGTTTCACCATTGCATTTAAGGGCTCTGACCATAGTCGGAAAATTGATTTTAGTATCTGAAAACAAAAGTTTTAGGTTCTTTAACACTTTCAACAAAGAATTACCTTTATAAATTGCTTTTTAATCAAATCCCTTCAGAGTAATTAAGAATTTAATTGCAGAAATGACGTTATGAACTTTAAAAAGACGTTAATAATATGTTGCATCACCTTCTTTTATAAAAAGTGTTAAGTTTTAATGGGTAATTAACCTTTTTGTTTTAAAATTTCTTTACACTGTCCGCAAAGAATTGAACTATTTTAAATTTTGCGGAAAATTTTTGTAAAAAGATGTGTCAAAAGTTGTGACTGTTTTTTTAAGCAAAATCCAGATGGAAAATTGATGAAAAACCACTATTTTGAAGATTTCGAGACAAAGAAGCATTTACAAAAATTTTCCGCAAAAAATTTCATTGTTCGGTAAAAGATACACCATCTACTGCAAAAAAATTTTCAAAATGTTTTTTCTTCGCCGAAACTAAGCTCTTCAAAGTTGAAATACTCTTCCTCGCAAAAGTCTTCATTTTCTTCGTCATCAAATTTTTTCAATGCAACTTTTGAATTTTCAGATTCAGGAATAGTTTGTCTAAAAGAAAATGTATAACATGCCATAGTTTTGTTGGTTACATCAGTCAGAAAACACATTTTAAACACGTCAATTATGAAAAATTCACTATGGTCAGAGCCCTTAATGCATGCGTTTTTGAGAATCCGGCGACGAGACCTTCCTTAGAAGTTTGTTACTTTTTGCGTTTTCTACACACTATAGAGAAAATTCTACATCAAAGCATTCTAGCAAAGATACAGATAGAACAAAATATTCAAGATAGAGACCTCGTCGAAGGTTCCCAGATGCCTGTGCACTTAATGCATGGACGCCTTTGAAGATCCAGCGACGGGACTTCCATGGGAACTTTGTACTTTGCATTGTCTAAAACCCATAAAGTGAAACATCGCAGAAAAAACGGGGAACAATATGTTCAAAGCAAAGAGAATTCGTAGCGACGACTCTCAAAATCCACAATTACATTTAATGCATGCGTTTTTGAGAATCAGGCGACGAGACCTTCCTTAGAAACTTATTACTTTTTCATTAACTCTACCCTTCGGTGAAACATCGCACAATATACTCAAGACAAAGAAAAATCGTAGCTATGATTCTAGCTCCTCATTGCATTTAATGCATGGACCAGAGCGACAAAACCTTCCTTGGGAACTTGTTACTTTTTCATTAACACTACCCTTCAGTGAAACATCGCACAATATACTCAAGACAAAGAAAAATCGTAGCTATGATTCTAGCTCCTCGTTGCATTTAATACATGGACCAGAGCGACAAAACCTTCCTTGGAAACTTGTTACTTTTTCATTAACACTACCCTTCAGTGAAACATCGTGTGATATGTCAAGACAAAAAGAAATCATCTCTATCTCTTCCTAATCCCATTTAATGCATGGATCTTTGTGAATCCAAGCGACGAGACCTTCCTTGGAAACTTACTTTTTTCGTTGTCTAAACCCTATAGAGAAACACCGGAGATAAGCTGAAACAATATGCTCAAAACAAAGAGAAATCGACGGGTCCGACTCCAAATGTATTTAATATGTATTATATAATTGGAATCTCTATTATTCACTGTATTTTGATAACAGATAATAATGCCAAGAGAAGCGGGTAAGTAGTCAATGTCAAAAGCCTGAAGAACTTAAATTGAACTTTATTGATGCTACTCGGCAAACTTTGTTCATTTTGAACGACTAAAATGTTTACTGCAAGAGAATAATTACCTGAAAATTTTTGAATACAAGACCAACGAACCAAATATTTCTATACCCGTTATTTTTTTTAAGAAACACACTTTTAAGAAACATGAATCTCAGAATGCCTAAAAACTAAGAAACATCTAAGAAACATGCTGAGGCTGAGAATGAGAAAAAAACATTTTTTAATTCGGTTTTTTAAAGAATCTTCCAATCCAGCCTTCCATGAGACTGATTATGTCAAAAAGTTTAGAAACATGTAAGCAACATTCAAGGCTCAAAAGGCCGATTTCTTAAGAACATTGAGGCTGCTTGGTAAAACTAGTTTCTTAAAAAAAAACGTGTATCCTTTTCTATTTCTGCCTGTCTAAAAGTTGTAAGTTAGCTCACGATTGGCTACAAGAAAGTTGTGAATTCTAATCATTGTTTTTGTTAAAAAATATTTGACGTCAAGTAAATCTATGATGTCGTATTATTTAACGGTAAAATCAGAAAACCACCATGGCAAATATTTGGTCAAGGCGTTACATACATAAAGTACCAGCTTCACAAAGTGAAAATTTCCCTCCCTCATATCCAAGACAACTCTTTACAGAAAAGCATTTTCAGTTTATGTCAAAAACTCTCTTTCATTATCATTTGAAAGTTAAATCTAGAAAACCACCATGGCAAAATGTTGATCCAGCTGTACATACATAGAGCATCAGCATGGCCAAATATTTGCCATGGCGGACTTCGTTCAATATTTTTCGTGACATTCTTGTCAATTTGGCAACAAGCGATATCAAATGATAGACTCACTTAAAATATATAAGCCTTTCCCTCCCTCATATCCAAGACAACTCTTTACAGAAAGGCATTTTTAATTATTGTCAAAAACTCTCTTTCATTATCTTTTGAAAGTTAAAATTAGAAAACCACCATGGGGAAGATTCGCCCGAGGCATACATACATAAAGCATCAGCATGGCCAAGTCTTCGCCATGGCGGTCTTTGTTTAATATCTTTGCTGACAATTAATTGATTTTGGCTTTGGGTGGATTTATTTTTGGCGATTGCCTCAGGAGTTCAGTAGAATTAGACGAAATTTCACTGAAACCTGGACAAAATTTCCGGGCTGAAATTTAACATAATTTTTTGATACCTTAAGGGAAGAAATTTTCGCGGAACATATTTTCGGGGAATTTAATTTTTCGACAAAGCCGCGAAATTATTCCGCAAAACACCAATATTCTCATGATTTAAAAAATCACTTACAAAATTGGTCTTTTTAGGGTAAAATAGGCCATATTTCAAACCATAAATCCTTTCAACCGCGAAATTAAATTCCGCGAAACTTCCGAATTTTGAGCTGTGAACCGCGAAAATTTCTTCCCTTAAGATAATATTCTTGTACAGTATCTTCAAAAAAATCATTATTCATAGAGTAATTGTTGTTCAGTATGGCTAAAATCATTGTTATAAAGGGTTATATCTTCTACAGTGACTTAGCATACCTTAGGGTGTACATGATATATTGTGGATTTGTGTGTCAGCCACGAAATATAATTTTTACAAAAAAATCTGTAGAAATCCTCGAGGAAAAAGAAAGAATTTCGGTGAAAGTGAACCACAACCGCGAAAATAAGTTCAGAGAAATAACTTCGACCTTAATAATACATGACAAAGGAATTAAATTCAAATCCTCATAAAATCTGAAGAAAATTTAATACAGTTGACGCTTGGCTATAAACAAGACTATCATTTCACCCATGCAAAAAGAAAAGTTGGTACACGATGCTTAGCCAATCTCCTTGGCAAAAATAACAACTCATATCAAAACCCTTGAAAATTGAATACAGTTGACGCTCTTTAATTCGACGTTCTACTATTCGATAGGCTGCCTTATTCGATGAAATTGAAAGTCACTGTCAAAGAGAAACTCTCATAAACGTAGCTCCCTTATTCGATAAGCTGCCTTATTCGATGAAAATACAATTCCCCTTTTAGATCGAGTTAGAGAGTGTCAACTTTAGTCTTAAAATAAAACACACATTTAAATACCATAGCATTCAAATCATGTATAAAATATCAAACTCAAAGTGAAAAATTACTGACTTTCACAGAAATGTGTTCTAGATACAAGACTCTCTAATAAAACCGCTCAGGAAGGTTTTCACTGTACAAGGTCTATACAAACCATATCGGGGTCTGGACCCCATGTTCCTAGTCTTATTTCAAATGCATTAAATAATGATAAGCATAAGCAAATTACATCGCACTGAACCAAAAATCTCTACATACTGCTGCTGTGCCCGTCTGTTTTTGTGGAGAGCAGAATTATTAAACTGAAAAGTTGTTTTTGATTGATAGTTTTTATTGAAAGCTTATGAAAATTTTGACGTCAGATTATATTTGAAATGAACATTTGCGTGATGTGACGTCAATTTTGAATTGGCATACTTTAAATCCGGCTAAATTTTCCGATGGAAAGATGGATCGAAATTTGCGTAACAAATAATTGATCCGACAATTTTAGTTGCAACACCCCTTCAGGCCAAAGGAGAAATTACTCCCCCGCTTACCGTTCCCATCGCAGGAGTTTGTGTATGTGTGTTTTTCAGCGATGGAAACGATAATTTGTCTAGATCCTGATCTATTGAGGACGACGGGAAACAAGCACTTTTGGCGTCCGCGATTTTATGGTTATTGATATTCTCAATTATACGGGTTGTTCCAAATCGCTTCAGTCACTTCGTGGTCCTCTAAAGTCAAAATACATAAATTTGCTAATGTTTCATGCTTAAACTCGCTATTGCATAGAGAAAAATCTCGAGTCGAGTCAAATAAAATCAAAATATCACTTCTTTTTCATAGGAGTATCAATCATTCACAGATTTACAATTCAGCAAGAACAAGACAGTGCATGATATACAATGGCATCCACACATAAAAGGTACGTCAACTTAGGCTACGGGCATTCAATAGCGGATTCGTGCTCCTATATACTACCCGCGGTTTTGCAGAGTTCTGCGATTCATACTAGCGTTAGCTTTCATTTTTAATGACATCATTGGCATCCACTGATCTCTAACTACTTGACTGGATCGGGCTCACCTTGAAAGGAAGTATGTCTAGTTTTAGGACTGACAAGTTTTGTTTTCAATTCTAGTCTTCAACAACGCGATCCGCAATATTTTGAAATTCGAACGTTAGAAAATTTAAGGTTGATTAAAAAACAACATGGCGGGTTAGTCGACTTCAGATCTGGACACACACTTAAACGGGAAATCTGTGAGCAGTTAGCTTATCTAGTGTGTGAAGGAATATGATATCTGTGATGTCATCACTGTACAATTTGACAGCAGTCCGTAAAATATACGGACGTATTGAAACCCACTTTGTGTTTACCGGATGGTTGTAAGATCTACTGAATAGACTAAGTTAACATTTTCAAAAAAATCTTCTTACATAAACCTGATAAAAAACCTGTATTCTATTTTACTCGAGACTTTTTCCGTCGTCGAAATAGTTTTAGATACTTTACAAATTATTTGCCTTCTTGGTATTTTTGCAGTTATGATAGCAGTATGAAGCACGTTTCTCTTGTCAGTTAAAACTAAAAGATTTGACATACAGTTGACGCTCTCTAATTCGAGGTTCTAATATTCGATACACTCCAGTATTCGATAATATTGAAAATTACCGTCAACAAGAAACTCCCATAAACGGCGCTCTAATATTAGATACAATCCTTTATTCGGCAAAAATTGAATTAGAGAGTGTCAACTGTTCAACTGTTCGGAACTTTCTTACTTTTATAACATGATTTTATGAAAAAAAAATTGTCTATATAAATAATTTCACAGGTGTGATTGCAGTATCTTGTACGGAGCACATGTCGTTTTACGAGAGGATCGATAAAACAACACGAGCTTCTCAATCACCTTCGTTAATCCTTATTTGTCTATATATTTTCACAGGTGTGATTGCAGTATCCTGTACGGAGCATATGTCATTTTACGAGAGGATCGATAAAACAACACGAGCTTCCCAATCACCTTCGTTAATCCTTATTTGGAGTTTTGCTGACCCTATACATCCCTTGGTAAGCAGTTGTAAAAAATTCTTTCGTCTCAGACAGATTATTTTCTCAAAGAAGTATATAAAGAGGCTTTCATGTCTCTAAATTCTCCAAAATTTCAAGAACAGTGTGTGCTAATTTGCTGTGTAAAATCCATTTTCGTCTCAGAAAAGAAACCTTTGGCCGATGGGTAAGATCTGATATATTGATTGATTAATTTTGAGACTGAACTGTTTCGTCTTTTGAGGATTTCAGATGTTAATCAAATTTTATAAATTTAATAATCTGCAATAGACTGTAACACACCGAGTAGTAGCTGGGAATGAATACCATACACTTACTGAGTATTTTCTGATGGGATTTTTGCTTATGTGGTGTAAGTTTGAATAGAGAGTATGGATCTTCAGTAGACTAATCGAGTAGTGACACTGCTCTGAAAACTCAAATCAAATTTCCAGGGTTAGTAAAGCTTAGCCATCTTGACAAATAGTATTTCCTTTTGTTTTCAGTTACTACTGGAAGCGCCAGACGATATTTTGTGTTTCAAATTCAATCCATCTGATCCAAACATCGTTTGCGCTGGATGCTTCAATGGACAGGTCGGTTTGAGGGACATAAAAGTACTGACGAAATTTGTAAACAAACTGTATACAGCAGAATACAATACTAAAACAAATGTCGCATGTCAAAATAAAAAAATAAAACAAATGTGGCTAATTTTGATCGTTCAATTGTTTTACAAGTTTGTTTTGGACTATCTGTTTATATCCCTTTAAGCGTGTTGCTTTTCATGTTTTTATGCTTTATCTTTACAAATAGTCCAGTGGTGAAATTTTCTTTTTTTCTTTCAACCTTTTCAAACAGTACCAAAAAGGTTTTTATTTAATTTTTTTATGATATGGCCCTTGGGAATTCAAAACCAGATTTTGCTATGCTTTATTCAGCATTGAAGGGCACCTTATTTTGGCCTAGTGAGCCCTTGGAAAGTCCTCAGTTTTTTATTGACAGAAACAGATTGTACCATCTAACAGAGTTTGAAGAGCAGATCTCCAAAATGTGCGTTTGTCTTATTTGGTCGACTAAGTTCCCTAAATATTAACTTAAATATTAAAATGCTGCATCAGCAATTTTTAGAAATTTTGCTTAGAAGAACTTTCCCAACCAGGAGACAATCAACCTTAAAATATAAACATCTTTAGCTTCTAATTCATGATATACGCCTTTGTAATGTCTTCTGATGTTACATCACGGACCCAACACCTGAATGGTTGTAAATAACGTAAAATCAGCCAATACGTCACTTTCAACCAATCAACTGTTGGGTCCTTGGAAGAGAGTGCAATGGTGCATATTATGAATAGGGTTATATAGACAAAGGCTATATAGAAAAAGGCTAATCTGTGCTACTATTTCATTGATATGTCTACAGATTGTGCTGTGGGACATCAAAAATTACAATGATTTATTGGTCAACCATAAAACACACGGACAAGGAAGTAACCCCAACCAAAATATGTCAAATCTGGTAATAACCTTTTATGTTTTAAGTGGCTGGCTCCGAAAAATCCTTGAGCTTTTAGACAGCTCAAGAATTGTTTCCACGAAGGGAACATAACAAGAACAGTACCAAAGAGGAACAGGAAAATTGGATAGATAATTGAATCCATGTCGTTGATCTTTTTATGTTCTATTTTCGCACGCAAGATTCAATTCGTGGTGAACCCAGTACATACACAGTATAATCACTTTTTAAAATAAGAAAAAAAACTTAATTTGAGAGAAATTCACTTGAAATAAGTTAAATTCCCTGAGGGAAGATTCTTAGAGTTTTCCACTAAGTGCACTTTTAAGTGGTTCACACATTGAGATTAAAGCCCGAAGGACTAGAGTAGAATCTCTAAGCTATATCCCAGGCAAGAAAAAGTGAAGCCACTTAGCTCCATCCAAAACGCGCCTAGAACGTATCTAGCGGCTGCTTTGTTTTAGAGGACTGCATTTTTTGAAATCTAGCGATAGATTTTAGTTTCAATCCGACGTTTGTGTAAAAACCACGTGCGGGCGTTCTGGAAGGAGTGTCGAGTCTAGCCCTTTGGGCTTGGAAGTCAATGGGTTCACTCAAGGTAAGTGGTAGTTATGCATAGGATTACACACTCAATATAAGTATTTCTTTCTTAGTCTCATTCTTAGTTCATAAACTCCCTCTATATAGTCAAAAGACTTGAAAAAGATATTTCAATTTGCCACTCCAGATTTCGTCCTATTAAGAGTATTTTATAGAAGATAAGGTGCATCATGAAATTTATTGAAGATATTGTTTGAAGTTACTATCCTGATTTTCCTGAATGGAATTAACATAAATTTCCGTTTTTACATGTTAAGACCTCATGATGAATTTATTTCCTCTCATACTCTGCAGCCATCTTTCTACAATACGAATACAACGGAATTATCACCGAAAGTTCGTTATTGTGCAGTTTCCAGTATCGAAAATTCACATCGTATGCCCATCACTGACATACAATGGATTCCTGACCATATTGAGGTAAAGTTTTGATAAGCAGTAGACTCTTGCTTATTTGAATCTCTCCATAATTCGAAAAAACAATAATATTCCCCGTTCGAGTTCGAATTAGTGAGAGTCAACTATAATTCTCCTTTGTGAATATTAGGGATACATACACTACACACTATGATATATAGTCAATCGATTGGTGTGTGTTGTCAATGTTTTCCATAATGTTGTAGTTATAATATATTCTAAATATGCTGTTTAGGGGGGGGGGTGGTTAAATAAACCATTGTGGGCGAAATGGTTTTTGCCCCCCTTATTCTGATTGGCACGCCGGTGGCCATGATTGGGTAATCTGATCTAGACGGTAAGTTACTGGGAGCTGAGAGTAGGTGTAGCGCTCCACCTCAGCATTTAACCTCCTAGGTCTAGCGCAAATAGAAAAAAGGATAGACAGCCACAGGATAAATATGCTTGCTTTACTTACATTTACAGATTGGCCGCATGGGAGTCGTTTTAGAAAACCGATTGCGTTATTGTTCTCAAATTATGACGGCATCGTCTGACGGGTAAGTTTTTTGACGTGGACGCTCTCAAATTCGATTTTCAAGGGGAATCGGATATTATCGAATGAGGGAGCGTATTGAATAGTAGAGCGTATTGAATAGTAGAGCGTCGTTGACGACAGTTTCTTGTTGACGGTGATTTTCAATATTATCGAATAGAAGAACTTCGAATTAGACAGTGTCAACTGTATAATAGTTATCGCACAAGTAGTGACAGTGCTAGATGCAAGCATATTGATATGGTAAGAAGAATTATTGTGCTGTAAAAACATCAAAGTATATGGGTTTATTTTTATTTAGACATGTTTTGTTTTGGGACACGCGTGCGTCTAAATCAGGCGTCGCTCGAACACCAATGCCAGAAAACACGTCTTCCAATCGAGTAACGACTTTCCAACATCTTGATTTGTCATGGAAACCACTTTTAAAGGTGAGAAAATCATTTTTTGTTTTTGCTGATAGATTTCTAGGCTGGGATATATTCTTGCAAAGTTTCACGTTTTTCCGACTCTTTAGATTTAAGAGGGGTATATAACATCTTGAAAGAGAAACGTGTAGGGTTGTCAAGAAATTGCAATTTTTGTCAAATTACGCTCAGAGCATTCGTTCTTTCGGACACTATTGAGGAGCAAGCTCATGCTAATCTGCTCATCTGCTGATTTTACTTGAAACTTTTATTTTTTGTCACTCTGGTGACAACAGCGAGTGCAGTGCAGCGCAGCGCAGTTGTTGAATTCTCACTCAAATTTAAAAGAAGTGAGCTGATTTTTGCTGAAGAAGATAAAGGAAGCTGCGCTCGTTATACTCATTTACCTGAGCTCTACTGACGAGTCTTTGCAAGGATGAAACAAATGTCTGCGGGTAGCAGTGACTTCAGATCTATCTATGAACATTCCAATTCTAGGTGACCGCCCATCGATTGCGTGGCTCAGGCGAATGCAGTCCTGTCAAATTCATTATCGATGAAGTGCAAAGTTCCGCTAGACGGCCAGGTTAGTGTCTCTTATCCCTGTGATTTACTCAAGTTTTCATTGCGTGAAGTTTTAACGTTCATCTAATAGTAAATGTGCCTTCACTATTTTGCAAGGAAATTTGAACAAAATATAATTGAATCTCTGCATTCTTGTCGCGATCTTTTTAAGTGGAGCAATTATAGACAGCCGAGCCGGCTGGCCGTGGATCACTTAAAAAACAAACGAAAGACTGTCTGAAAGTCCTAGATTGCTTGGCTATCCACGTGAAAAATCGATTCTATCTATCTAGGTTCCCAATTTAATGCATACTGAGAACCAGTTTAACCCACAAATATCTTATATAAAACACTACATATTGAGCTACTCTATAATTCTCAAGCAGCTGCAGCTGAAGCAAAGTAAGTCAGCCATCTTTGCTGAAAGTAGGCCACAATAAACCACACTATTGGACATTTTTTATGACTTCAAAATTTCAAAGATCTCGCAAGCTTAATTGTGACGTCACTTCATCCAAGATGGAGAATTATTTTGTTTCAAAGTGTTTTGTATAAGATATTTGTGGTTTAACCCCGATTCCTGGTTCCCGGTTCTTTCGCCGTACGAAAAATATAATTCTCTTTGGTTCCAGATATCCCTTTAACGCAACCTGTCGAAGAAGAGGATAATAATTTCACATCCTTCAAGAAAAAAGATGAACCCAAGTCACTGGATAACATCAATTCCAAATTTTACGTTGCTACAGAGGTATTCTAAAAAAATACATTTGACTCTTTTGGCAAGTGTGTACCTTCGCCCTGGTCAGCCGTTACAATTTGAGGAGAATAGGGTACCACTACTCTGTTGAAGGAGCGTTGTTAGATATCTCAGCCATTGTAGTAGTGTGATTACATTCTCTTGAAAGCCTGCGAGTGCGTACGCACTCCCGCTCTGTTCGAGTGTAATCACCAAGCATAATGATACCTTTGTACCGCGTACATAGGATCAGCAACGCTTGGAGTAGTGCTATGAGTTCCTACTCTAGAGAGATGGAGTCCTGCTTCGAAAGGAATAGCACCCATCCCTGTAATCTGGAGATGAAATACCTATCTATCTATACCACGGACTTAGAACATAACCTTCAAGTCTATGGCTGACTTCTGAGGCAATAAAATACTGTGCCGTTAATGCAAAAAAAATTCAGTAGACAGATGCTATGGGAATTTGAGAAAGTTTTCTATTTGGTCCTTCATTGATTTCATCAAGATCTTTATTGCTTTGTTTAGGATGGTGAAGTGATTTATTTGGACTGGAAACCAACTAAAGACATCGACACTGGAAAAATTGTTTGTAAGTAAAACCAGAAGTTGATTTTTTCTTCACTTTTCATTTTCATTTTTCTTTTTTTCCAACTTTTTTTTGCTTGATAATATTCCACTCACAAATATCTTTTCAATGAGCACAAAATAACTTGATTCGAATTCTATCAAAAGTTACAGCCATTTTTGTGTCAGCTGCAAATTATTTTGAGATAGACTTTACTTAACCTTTTCCAATTATAGAAGCCTGTATAAGCTCTAGTTTAGACGGCCGGCTTTTTGCCATGTCTATTCTAATTCAACTGTAATCTGGCAGTTAAAATCTTTGCTTGAAAAAGATTGACGGAAGTTAAAAGAAGGCAACGCTACAGCCAGTAGCTTTAGCGTCATTTTACTTTAAATCTTCCATCCCTTCAACAGCAAATCGTCCAGAACATTCTTTCGATGCACACGATAGCACCATCAACACTTTACAAAAATCTCCTTTTAACAAGACTATCTTCTTGACCGTTGGTGGATGGACTTTCTCAATCTGGAAAGATGGCGTCACGGTATGTTTGAATATGTATAGTGTTGGCCTGTCAAAACCGCAGTCGATGGCGGTCCGAAGGCTCCCTTCTCTTTAGCTGTCTATTGAAGGTTTGGGGCACCACTCCTTTCCCATCACTTTTTGAAAGCATGGAGTGATTAAATCTGTCATGTTTTTTAATAAACTACTTAAACTCGCTTTTAAAACAGGATCAGAGGATTATAAACTTTTTTTTTGTTTCGTAAAATACTTCTTTCAATTTCGTAAAATGTTTCTTTATACATCGTAAAATGTTTCTTTCAGCTTCGTAAAATGTTTCTTTCAGTATCGTAAAATCTTTCTTTCAGTTTGGACCTTTGATACAATCATACCCCCACGACTGTAAACTGACAAGTGGCATGTGGAGCCCATCTCGACCTTCCGTCTTTTTCATCGGAAAAGCTGACGGAAATATTGATGTTTGGGATCTCCTTGATAAGTAAGTTCACACATTGTTCTCCTTTCCCCGTTTTCGTTCGTTCGTTCACTCTCAGTCAGCTCTCAGATAATCGATAGTACGAAAACTGTAAGGAGATAGTATCAGTATGTACATACCTAAAAATATATATCCCTTACATTATTTTTTGCTTATTTTATATTTGTCCGAAATAGTCGCCTAGCAATTTAGTTTTATCATAGGAATACCAAGTGGGTAAAAAAACGCCCCTATTTTTCGATTTTTGCCGTACAAATTTCTATCTAACAAAGACAAATGAAATTTTCAGGGAAGATTCAAAATTAAATTTTTTACATTTTGTGAAAATTATACATTTGTATGTTCATTTAAAATGACTTTATGACAATTTCGCTGATTTCCGTCAATTTTTCACTGTTCACAGATTTTGATAGTTGAATCTTCCGGTAGCAGATGATCTGGAGTTTTTACAACGTCGGCTAAAGATTTCTTCCTGTGTATTTTACCGAACCATTTCTATATTCGTGATATTATGCTGTACACCTCCACAAAATACATGTACCCTCTAGGTCCCGAAGGTCCCGAGGTCCCGAGATGAGAATTCCTGCAAAAAATAATTATATATGTATATGTATATGACCTTGGATAAATGAATATTGAAGAGGGAATAGTGTTTCTACATTTACATTACATGTCTTATTTTTGCCAAATCTTAGTCTTTTGTTTAATTTTAGGGTGAGCAAGTAAATGCTTTTCTTGCTGTTCTGTAAAATTCAAAGTATTTGTGTCTTATAAAAACCCCAGACTGACCCTCCGGTAGTATGCATTTATTATTCCCGAATGTTTTTTTCTTTTTCTTACAGGAGTCACGAACCGTTTTTAACGCAGAATGTTTCGCCTGTTCCAATAATCACTGTTTCTCCATTCCAAATGTCACGTGAGTTTGATCTCGTTAGAAATTACCTATATTTGTCGTAACCCTTTATAATTTCATCCAGAACGGGTCATTGATGGACAGAATCTGAGCTTGTTCAAATTAAAAGAAAGAGGCTTTGATTTATTATTTAGAATTTTATGTTTCATGCCGCCCGTATGGACAACAATCTTGATAAAATGTATTTATATACCATGGTAAATTAAATTTGACGAATTAGGCCAACATTTTTACCTCTGGTGATTTTTTTACGGGCGCCTTTTTAACCGGACATAAGCAAAACCCAAGGACTCCCCCTTACGGAATTCCATTAGGGAATTTATGTATTTTCACTGTGGAAGACGGTGGAGTAACTTAAACGATTTGGAAAAATCCACAGTTTGGAACTGCAAAATCGAGGATAGTTAAATGCTTATTTACCTTAGTCCTCAGTTGATCAGGATTTAGACAAATCAGAAGTTACACTCTCTGCCAAAGAAAAACACACATACATAAACGCGCCATTATATCGTTACGGACGTTAGATGAATGTTACTTTGACGTTAAATTCTGTTTTCATTCCAGCCAAACAACAATTACTAGCAGCTGGTGATGAAGTAGGAACACTACACGTCATGGAAGTTCCTTGGAATTTGCGATATGCTACTACCAATGAGGTACCAACCGCATTATTTTGATCAGATCAGATCCCGCCTGTAATTCTGCTCAGTACGAGAGGAGCCGCAGATTCAGACAATAAAACTTATCGGAGTTTTCGATTTTTCTAAAACAGTGAGGCATTGTGGGGTTGTTTCGGGAGTATTACAATAGAATTCCCTCGATGAAATCCTAAGAGATTTCTATTGTAATACCCCCGAAACAATCCCACAATACATCGCTTTTTTAGAAAAATAAAAAACTCCGATAAGTTTTATTGTCTGAATCTGCGGCTCCTCTCGTGATGAGATCTATTGGCATTTGCACTTGCTTGAAAAGGTAATAAGGGGTGTGCTATGATACAGGGGTGTTGTATTGTGATACAGGGGGTGTTATGATACAGGGGTGTGCTATGATACAGGAGTGTTGTACTGTGATACAGGGGTGTTGTATTGTGATCATGAGAGTGCTATGATAAAGGGGTGTTGTACTGTGATACAGGAGTGTTGTATGATACAGGGGTGTGCTATGACACAAGGGTGTACGTTGATACAGAGATATACTGCAATACAGGGCTGTAATATGATACAGGGGTATTGTTCTGTGATACATAGGAAGTAATAAGAACGATGGCTAATATTTTAAGTGGCTGGCCATGGAATAATGACTCAGCTTATATGCATCTGAGTCATTGTGCTCCCCACAAATCAACAACAACAGGAACGCTAACCAGTTTAGATAATAAATAATGAATTTCTAATTGAAGATATAAGTTTTGATTTTTGTTTTAAAAGATATGAGGGATTGGCATTGTTTCATCTTTAAGGGTAGTAAGTACTTTGATACATTGTGTAACATATGTATTGAAAGACCTGTCTAATTTTTATGCTTCTTTTTTTATTTAGCTCCATGCATTTGAACATTATTTGGACCGAGAAGCAAGTCGCCTTGAATTATTGGATAAAACACGTGGTCAAAACTCGCTCCCAACCTCCATCAAAGTGGATTCAAAAGCAGTGAGTCAAATAGAATGCGTCTTTCCTAGATCTTCTGTGGAAATATGTATGATGAAAAACAAGTCTAATTTCCAGATTCGTTAATCTGGGTGGGGGAGTAGAGTGGAGTGAGACATTTTTCAATTAAGTTTGGCGTTGACATATTTGGCTAACCCATAATCAGTTAAGGGGAAAATTCAGTAACAACCGATAGTATCCCGAATAAATGAAGTAGGAAAAAAATATAAGTAAAACATTGTACTGTACATTGTTAGAACGATGTTTCGACGCTTACTTGTCTTTTTTAGTAGGAAAAGACAGATAGCCGCCAAGCTAAAAGACGAAAATTTTTACATTGGTCACATAGCTGGTTTGCACATTTAAAATCTATATTATCTATGTTAGGAATGATAACCGAGTGGTGGCAAGTAAACAAACAAAACAAAAAGCATAAACGTCTAAGCATCATTGCCACAATCCAGGGGAACCGGGTTTGGGTTCCGGCACCATCCAATAAATAGTAGCGAGTTTATGTATCTGTGTTTTCTGCGACGGAGACGGTCAGGTTCTAATTTGTCTACATCCTGACTGACTGAGGATGATGGTAAATCAGCACTTTTACCGTTCTCGATTTTGCAGGTCAAGAAAGCGGGTTGTTCCAAATCGCTTCAGTCACTCTGCCGTCCTCAAAAGTGCAAATAAATACATAGACTCGCTACTGTAAAACCCTTTACCAATTAGCTGTGACGTATGAACTTTTATCCTTTTTTCCCCATAGGGACATGTCCAAGAAACTGAAGAGGAATGGGATACGAGATCAAAAGCTGTGAGTTTTCATTATTTCATTACACTTGAATTTCCATAATTCGAAAAAATAAGCCTTTATAATACTATAATTAGAAAGAAAAATTGCATAATTTCAGTAATTTCTCATGGAAAATTGGCCATATGGTAATGATATTATTGCCATATAATATATGATATTATGACCAAATACCAAACTTCAGGGGAACTCAGGGGTACAATTTGATAATTAAATTAAATTCTTTCATAGCAATATGCTGAATATCTTGAAATGGAGAAAAAGCTTTTGACCGAAATGGGATTGCTGGTTGAATCTATGGAGTAAAGAAAGAGACAAAGTGAAAGAGAAGAAATTAATGTAAATATTCAAAAAATTGTTGATACGTAATTTAACTTGTTTATATGTTGTATGGATCAAGGTAACCTGACTTTCTGAATTTCATTTATTGATCGTGTTTTTGATTTTGACGGTTTATTGATTGTTTTTGGTTCTGACGGAGACCACTTAACTTCTTCGTGTCATATTATATAATATGGAGTTTTTAATTTGAATGGTTGTGTTTCTTCATAAATCTTTGGATTTATTGGAATATAATGGATGTTCTTTTCGATTTTTTTTCATCCGAACATTCCTACTTTGAAAAAGGATGATTGATTTTAATGGTTTGATTTGCGATGGTTGGACGTTTAATCTCAACCAATCACCGCCGTTAATACTGTTCCAGAAAGTTTTTTTCATCTAAAAACAATCAATGATGGATCCTCTGTATTCACCAGAAATGACAACGACGAGAAAGAGACTCATGAAATCATTTCAAACGTGGTCAAAGAATACTAGGTCTTTCATTTCTTTTATTTCAATTCTTATTTCGGGAAATTCCCTAAATGTAATTTTTAGGGAAACAGAGCGATTGGATTAATGTTTTTTTATAGATTTTTTGCAATTTGATGTAAAATTGTAATATTTAAAATCTGATGAAGCCCGATTTTCAAAAGATAATTTTTTTGGGCAAATTTGAGACAAAAAGTGCCTAAAAATGAAAAATATTTTATCGTCAATACGGAAATCTATAAAATATTTATTCACCCCAGTATCTACGTTTATAAGTCATACGACTTTAACTATACTTCACAGGTCGTTATTAATTTGAGCTTTGATACTACGCTTTTTTACTCTCTTGCTATTTGTCCTATTTGTATCTGATTCTCATCATCCGGTAGGTCCATTCAGCATGTTGCTTGTTTCTTTCCTTTAAAGAGAATGATTTAGATATTTGATGATATCAATGATAATTTTATGGGTCTCTCCTGAAAATCTCACAAAAATTAATCTAGAGGAAAAGAAGTTATGATTAAAAGGAGTCTTTATTTACCGTTTCTCTGCTGGGATTGCGGAGTTTTACCTATTGTTTTTACGCTCTCCCCCGTAGTTTCCCGCGTTCTCTAAAATCAAAACAATGGAGAAGTGTTTGGACGCGTGCGTAGTCGACACTACTAAACGGTGTATTACAATAATATATCGATAAGTCATCAATTTCTTATCGATTATCAAAACGAAGAAAATTATATCCTATGAAAGATTCGGTTATTTGCATCCATCTTTTGTTTCTATCGATGGGGGTCGGGATCAAAAATCCGAAATGAGTAATGAGTCGTCGGGCATAGAAGTCATCGTTGAAATTCCTCTGATGGAACTCGAGACCGGCCGGCTTTCAAGACCAGTCAGCCACAACGAGTGTTCAAAAGTGTGACTGGCCAAACGGGAAAGAAAATTGGTCAAAAAGAAGATGTTGCGTGAAATTTTTTCCTTGCAAAAATTTTCATTTTCTAAGTATATATTGATAATATATTAATTTTGATTTTAGATACTAATAATTTAAAAAATATCATAGTTAAAATTAGCATTCGAATATTCCATATTTCAACATGGCAGAAGAAACGGGAACACCACCATACATCTTTCCCATCTTTTTTACCTCCAAAACACAAGAAATTTTCTCATGTAAAGCAGATGAAGATGTGAGAGAGGAAAACCCTTTTAAAATCATAACAAAGGAACAAATTCAACAAGATTTCAAAGATCGTGCTGCCATCTCTGATTTTCATCCTGCAAAGAAGATTGTTGAAGTGAGTTTTACTTCAGGGGGGAGGGGAGATTTTAAAGTTTTGCCCACAATCTTCACCTTTACGGTTCATTTTCTTGAAAACTTTGTGTCCATTTTTAAACTCGAACTCAAGTTTCTGGGCTTGAAAGGGTTGAATGCTGAGCAGAAAGTAGGACTCCATACTTAAACAATTGAAATCTATTTAGATATGCTGATGTTATTATAAGACACATTGATAAGACAGATTAATTTCAATCTTAGGAATACCCATCAGATGAGCTGCTGATTGTTTACGATGCAGCTTTCCAGTATGGACAAAATTTTTATCTCATTATCGACGAAGAAGAAAAAGAAAAAATTCTTAATGTAAGTCGCCCAATGTTTCATAAATTTTTTGATGTAGATATTAGTTAGCCTGTACCAAACTCTTTTTTGCAGGAAGAGCAGTGCAAAGTATGTTTTGTAAATGTTAAGCACCTTTCAGTGTCTGAGATATTTTTTTCCCAAATTGCTTGTTGCCTTCGTGGTGTTTTACTTTTAGCAAGCAAAGTTCTTCAACTAAAACTGACATTACTTTATCTACTTAACTCCTACAAATCACCTGTTTTTTGATGATTTAGTACCATTAAGTTGGTACTAACGAGACACAGAGTTCGTTACTAACGAGACACAGAGTTCGTTTAACCGTAACAGACCGGCACACGATCAGATTTTTCAAAAATCTCTTTGGCTGTTCAGGGTTGAAGAGGCTAGGTTTTAGTAATAGGTTTGATAAATTTATTAGCCACTGCAAAAGTCAATTATTGACATTATTTCTTTACTCTGGTATTGCCCCAGAAATTGCCTGAATGGCAATGCTTTGAAACTGAAGAAACTTTGACCGATTCATTGAGTAAAATATGTAATTGTTACACTGTATTTTTTTATTCTATACTTTTAGCCACCAGAAGAAAGTGGAGAGCTTGGGGAAAATGGAGAAGAGGAACCAGAGATAGCAATTCGAATCGGTTTGCGCACACCACAGCCATGGATATCCATGGGTAGTGAATTTGAAGTGGAAGATGAAAAAGTTGTAGAAACTGATGATCGAGTGAGTCCTATTTCAACTTGCATCAAACCTTAAAGGGATAACCAGATAAAAAAGAAATTCAACCAAAAGAATCCTCTCATAGTCCTTAGTAGAGTTTCCAAATTCTGCTCGCTATTTGCCTTTCAAAGTCAAGATATTTAGGTTGTAATTTTTAGTTTGAATGGGCTGTTCCAGAAAAAAACAGCAGGTCTATCCCCCCCGGACAAGCATCAGTTGACCCTCTGGACATTCAAAATTACCCTCAAACAGAGCCCCCCCCGGACAGAGCAAATTTGGAGATTTTTTCACTACCCCCCCCCCCCCCCGGACACTATATCCTCCACCCCCATGCACGAACATTTTCTGGAATAGCCGAATGCAAAAATTTAATTGTGAGATACTTGTGAGAAATTTTAAATCGTCATATATCGATCATCCTCCACTATATGTACATGGATTGGATCTTTTACCTGGATAATGACCACGAACTAGTTGTTATTTATTTCAACATCTGTGTAACTTTGATATACTTATACCTGGTTTTAATGAAAAAATTCCTGGCTACCCTGTTTTCCTCTGTTCTTTTATTTAGGTGAAACTGACCATTACACGTTCTCGAAAAGACTTTGGATGTCCAGTGCAGTTTGAAGATTGTATTGAGGATGAACATTCAAGAGACATTGTTATTGATTGTCTTGCCTTTGAAGATTCTGCTTATTCTATTGTTAAGAAGGAGATGGACGTTGGCACACAGGTATGTTTGGTAGCTTCCAAAGACTACTTAGTCTACATGTATGCATTTGATGTTGGTTGGTTTTGGCATTACAGTCCTGTCAACTTAGTCTACACAATAAATTGGGAACAATGTTTTTGACGATATCGTTTGCAGACCGTAATGTACAAAGTAAAGAACAGGTGTTCTTTTTATAAATAGGAATTTCCCACCTCATATTGTTCTAATCCATATGGAGCTGGCGAAATATTGTGGAAAACTTTTCAACATATTGCCAACAATTAAGCTAGGATGGGGCTAAGATTGATCTTAAAACTTAACATTTTACATCATGCCAGGTGTGTTTTTCTGCTTTTATCGTGATTTAAATAAGTTAAAGATATATAATGTAATAATGTAATAATGTAATAATGTAGTATCAAGCTCGATACACCTATCAATCCTTTAGGCGCGAGAAGTTTGGGTTCGAGCTTAACTGGAAAAAATTACGTTAAAATGTCTGAAGTTGTTGCCTCATAATTCTCATAAAAAATAATTTCCGACGTAAATAAATTACCAGTCTCCTCAAAAATCGACCGCGCTTTTAAGGGTTGTTAGGTAAATTGAAATTTACTTTCGAACCATTGTTTCTTCATAGAACACGGCTGATTATTTCAACCAAGAATCGCAAACAGAATGGTAAGAATTACTGATGTATTATTCCCAATATGGGGGAATGCTAATCATAAATAAAATTCACGTCCGGTCCGAGAGTTACCCCAAATTTGGGGTAACCTATTTCATTTTTTTAAAGGTTTGGAAATCCAATGTTTGAATTAACTTCTAGCCATTCAAATTTAATTAAATTCAAAGATCTCTCGTATAAAACTTACTAATCAAGCTAATCACATTTCTAAAACTCTAAAACACAAAGACGGGGGTAACTCTCGGATGGGAACTTCATACACGACGAACATTCAAAACATATTAGAGGGATAACACGTTTGCAACTTGTTCGAATCTTTTATGCATAAATCAATACTTGTAAACGCTTTAGATCATACTTATAGTATTTCTTTATGACTCACTTTTAATCATGTGGAATGGCTAGCAATCCCTGTGTAGTTCAAGTAAATATTAGTTAGATGACTTCTTTCCTCTCGGTTTCAAAGGAGAGTTATACCACTGATCAATATTGAGCTACTGTAGTGCAAATATAGATCACTCTGCTACTAAGAGTAGCGACCTCCCCTACCTTCGGGTAGATCAGTGAACTGTTATCAGATAGAATAATATCTCACTGTTGGCTACTTCGTCATCTATTGAGATTTTCTTTGTTAAAAGTGATTATTGGTCGTAAAAACAGTTTCTCAAAATCTGATGCGTGGATATAAATCTCTTTATAAGGTTATGTTTGCACGGTATTTTTTCTCAGTTACGAAAATTTTAGTTTTGGAAAACGATTGATATTTACAAATCTATTTTAGCTTACAATCTGGAATTTTAGGAGCTGAAATTTAGTGATTCCTTCGATTTTAACTCCTAAAATTAAAAAATCTATTTTAGTCAATACGGAAAGAATAACTAATTTAGGTGAAAACTTGACACCCAAATTTCTTTTCTTAGGAGTGCGTTTTCAAATAGTTTTCAACACTGGTGAATCTATAAAATGAGCTGAATTCAAATATGTAATTCTTATTTGCATTGAGGGGACCGAAGTGCCCGAAATTTCCAGTTGAAAATAATCAAATTATGGGCATAATTTTTTGAGAATTCAAAAGAATCCAATCAAGCATGAGAAAATATGCAATTAAAATACGATTAGAACAAAGAAATGAGATTATCATTGCACACGTGCAATTGAATTCCCATTGCAACTAAGGGACCCCTTACAGACACGCTTCATTTTGAGGAAAAAAGCATGAATTCATTCTATCTGATAATAATCCTATGGGTACAGTGGAACCTCTAATTAGCGGACACCATCGAGTAAAGGGGTTATTGTCCGCTAATTGAGTGTCCGCCTTTTAGAAACTTTTTTACGAGGATTTGACTAGGAAACGGCCGGGGAAAATGAAATTGTCCGCTAATCAGAGGTTTCCGCCTTTTAGAGTGTCCGTTAATTAGAGGTTTTACTGTAGATGGCTAATCGAAAAAGGAGCTTTCGGGCGCAGACTTAATTACCTTATATCGAAATTTCCAACCTTTTTGTATTTATTTGCAGGCCACGACCAAAGAACGCAGCTGTCCAATGTGAGGCTAGACAAAACACAGATAAAGAAAATGACGTCATAATGAATAGTGATGATATTGTTGATTTCATGGACGAAGTCATTCCAAGGTCAGTTACTTTCTTCACTATTTTCTATCCATACACAATCTCTGATATTCATGATATGCACCATTGCAATGTCTCTTAACATTACATCACGGACCCAACAGCTGATTGGTTGTAAGTGACGTAAAATCAGTCAATACGTCACTTGCAACCAATAAGCTATTGCGTCCATGATGTAATGTTCGAAGACATTGCAAATAATCTTTGCCTCAGGCAATCAGAACTTTACTCGATGTTTATTAGTGACTTTGTTGCATGAATCTGGTAATAGGAAAATCACGTATTGCAAAGTATAACACATTATTTTTTTGCAAACCTTCTGCAACACAATAAAAATATTCTAGAAAAAAAATGCCTGCAACAAGAGCCTGCAACAAAATCCTGCAACAAAATTGCGTTGTAGCCGCCTGGGAAACACATTAGTATAGCCTTAGCTTTAATATGTACTTTGTACCCTTTATGGGCTTTTTCTTGGGGAAATTTATATATTGCTAGGGAGAACCAAGACAAAATTATCTTGATGAAACTTTTGAAAAGTAACCAAACATGCCCAAACCCAAGCATTCAGAATTTTTTTGAAAACAATTATTGTTGAAGAAAAATTTCAATTATATCAATATAATCCGCAGACACGGATTGTGTTGAGCGGAAAAACAAAGCTTGCTCCTCTGCTATACGGAATGAATTTCTTGTTTCACAGGTTTGAATTGGCTTTGCAGCAGAACGAAACTTTCAATGTTTTCATCAACGATTATTTTGAGCTTGGTGAAGCTGAAAATGCGTTTGGAACAAAATCAGATAATCATCTAAAGGTTTGTCAAGAAATAGCTTGCTTTATTTGTGTGTTTGTTTGAAGTTATCGTTTTTACTGACTTTGTTTCACTGAGTTACAAGTCGAAGGGAAAGTGAAACCACATTTCAGATAACGGATTGAGTCTAGTACTTTCTTCGTTTTCGCGTTTTTACATTTTTCTTACTTCTGGCAGTAACTGTTGCTTCCAAACCAGCGTTTGTAGGAAAAACACACGCAACTTATGCAAAATTTAGCGGCTTTAAATCTTGCATAGGAGGTTTGACTCAAGCCCAAACCTTTGGTCATACCTTATATTGCTTTGTTTCTCTGAAGCCGGATTTGCTTTCGGAACAAAGTCTAATAACCATTTAAATAAAAGAGGTTGTTTGTGTTTGCACTTAGTTTTTTTACGGCCGAAGGCTGGAGGCAAATCTTCTCGAGCAACAAAAGGTGAAACTTTAAGATTTGCGCCGTATTTTAAATGACAGATTGAATTTAGCACATTCTCTTTCTTTGCGTTTTTACATTTTTTTAATTTTGGTGGTGAAAACCAACAAACAAACCAGCGTTTGTAGTAAAAACGCACGCAACATATGAAGAATATTTAATTCAATTAACATTAATTAAGGTTCGGAAATTTGGTGTCGCATGAAATGAACTTCCATCTTCATGTCTATGAATCAGATTCATACAAAAAACCTTCTGAACAAATCCATCGAACTATCTAAAAATAACATTTAAAACGTCTGCTTTGATTTTTCATGGTACATGAAATCAAAGTCTCGAGCCTTTGGTTATTCTTTGTGTCTGAAAACTAGTTTCATGCAGAAACTATTTACTCGTCTTAGAACACCAACATAACAATCACCCTTCAAATTCAGAATTACTCAACTAATCGGTGTAAAATAGGTGGTAGATTTAGAACGCCATGCTGAGGATCCTTTTTCGCGTCAGTTATGAACCCCTGGACTAAGATATATCCGTCATATCTGATCGGTGTTTTCAGAAAGTGGTAGCCTAATGGAAATGCTACTCGATGTGGGTCAATTTACAATTAAATTAAATTAAATTGAATGAATTGAATGAAATTTTCCGTTTAAGAATACTTTCACCCACATTGAGTAGTGGCACCATTAGGATACCACTTTCAAAAAAACTTCGATGAAAGATTTTGCTTGACCAGGATCGAGTGTCCAGGGTCAAAGGTCAATGGCCATTTATCCTTTACCAGTTTTTCAATCTTTTGTGAATAACTTTGATCCAATACCAAGGCCGATGGAAAAGGAGTATTAAGTGTTAACCACATTTTTTCTTGAAACCTATTCAATCGAGACTTGACAACAAAGTTTGACTAGACTCCATAGAGTCGCGAAAAACATGTTTTAACTGTCAGTGGTTAAAATGTCAAAATGTCAAAGTAAGAATAGTACTTGGCAACGGAATTTGACTAGGTTCCAAAGAGACCTAGCCTAGTGATTATATACAATCAATGTCCTCATGTTAATAGTGTCAAACTAGCCCAAGCAAGTATCAAACAAGCCCAGCTTGCACAAAATTGAACTGCAGCGTTATCATCGTCGTGGTTGGGTGTGAATTACAAAATGCATCAACCAAGTGGGCACAACGTATTTTGCACGTCTAATATACGTTTCTAGGACGTCCAAAGGTCTTAAAGCCGTCCATTGAATGTCCATAAGACGTTTTGTGCCCATGGGGAAGCAGCTATTAACACTTAACCATCAGAATAATTAATTAGTATTTGCTTCACATCGATAGATTGAGTCGATATTTTAACGTGGATAGCCTAGTAGCTTTCGCAGTCTTTCAATTGTTCTCACGGAGTCCACGGCCAGCCGGCTCGGATATCTATGAACTGAACGGAACTTATGAAGGAGACGCCTTGGACCACTTGGCTATTTCTTTTTGATTAAAATTTGTGTAAATTGGTCTCGATTTACTTTGTATAATATCTTCGTGGTTAGACGATAATTCTTTTATTTCATTCATTTAGGTTTTAGTAAATAATTGTTTTGAATTATGACTGGAACATATCTAGAAAAGTCTTATTGTGGTTGGCAAGAAAATCACAAATGCAATGAAAGCATCGTGATTAGAATGCTCAACCACCATAAAACGAGTTCTTCATTTTGTCTCGATTCATCTTCTTCGGGAGTGTTGTTTTGTTTCCAACCTATATCTCTCATGGTTACTAGGATTAAAGAAATAGTTTTCATTAGATTAAATAATTATCTCTACAAATCCAGCAACGAGTTCTTTATTTTGTTTTTGGTTCATCTTAACAGCAACTGTTTTCCAACCAGTATCTCTCATTGCTAGAATTAAAGAATTAGTTTTCGTCAGAATGAATAATATCTCTACAAATCCAGCAACAAGTTCTTCATTTTGTCTTCGATTCATCTTCTTCGGGAGTGTTCCTTTTTCTCATAAACTAACGTTTATCAAATATTCAACGAACAATGAGCTACTGCTTGGAATGAATTTCGTATTTAAAACGTAAAAAAAGATTTGACGTAATCAATCTTACAAAAATTGACGTCGATATAAAGAAGAAGTGAACTTGACTTTTGAATTTCAACCGACAATATGTTTTCGCTTCGTGCGACGATATTTTTCGTGTTATCTAGCTAAGATAATACACTTGTTTTTTCATAAGATCAATCTATATAAAAATAAGGCTTTAGATATTAAGAACAAGTTAAGAACATTTTAAGGTTGTGCGGGCTTAAAAAGACCCAATTTCTTAGAAAAATGGACAAAAAACTCACACAATCTACGAAAATATGAACATGCTAAGAACATTTTTAGGCTTAAAACTTAAAAATTTAAGAAAATCCGAAGGTCTTCAAAACTTTTGGATGTTGTTTAAAAAATACTTTGTAGAATGGCATCCAACCAAAAATTACCTTCGTGTAACTAAGTTCCATCGTGGTTAGTTCTTGAAATGGAATACAATTAAAGCATCCATTTTCAAATATCTAGCCAGGATGAGGTGACTTTAAAGGTTTTAGTTTTACATAAGTGTTCCCGTTTCATAGTAAGTAAGTCCGCGACTTACCATTATCACTTTAACAAAGAGTTGCCACAGACAGTATCGCTCAAAAAGATACTTTTAAAAACGTATCCATTTTTGCGTCCCAGTCTACGACCAATCAATTTTTGGCAACTGTTCCATTTATATTTATATGATATTCTCATCAGTTACAGTATATGGCCCCCAAAACGGAGACGGCCCCCAAAACGGAGGTTTTCATTAAAATGAAGATTCTGACTTGTAGATTTATCAGAATTAAACGATTTTTGTTTATTTTGAAAGCATGATGCGTTATACTTAAAAATGAGCATGTTTTTGCTGGTTTGAGACGGATTCAAAATAACATATTTGCGTCTAAAGGAAATATTTTAACACCAAAATTAGATAAAAATTGCATATAACTCACTCTAGCTCCTTGGATATTGAAAATAAGTTATGAAAACGGGGTATAGGAAACTTTCTACACCTAATACCGTTCAAAAAATGCAAATACATCTGTGACTTTAGAGGCTGGGTAAAAGATATAGCATCTTGAAGGTCAACCAGTATTTTGGAGCCCTAGAATCAGCATTGACAAAAACGATAATTCTAAACATGAGAAAAAGCAAAAAATCTTGGAATTCTATTCCTATCACCTTGAGTTAATAGTTCATAACAAAAAATTTACATTATATATAACATTTTTCGCTGAATCAGCAAAAACAGCAAATTCTGTCATTTTTTTGCAAAATATAGGAGAAAAATATCTTTAAAACTTAATATTTTCAGTTTCAGTTAAGCTTTTTTTCTAAAATTTTCATAGCTTATTCCATACATGAATGGAACTATTTTCAAAAGAGATTTGTTTTCAAACACTTGATTAAGACGTTGTTAAATCAAAATTGTCATTTTGAAAATTTCTAAATTTTCAGTTTGGACTTTGCAATATCAAAAACTTTGAAATATGTTATAAACATCATAAATTTTACATCCATCGGGTCGTAAATTTAAGGGAAAACACAAATATGTTCATAGTTTTTCCCCCTATTACCACTGGGCTTAATAATTTGATTTTAGCTACACCTCCGTTTTGGGGGCCCCAAACCTGCATTTTGACAACCAGGGGTATACTGTAAAAATTTTATCAAATAAATTTATGCCCAAAACCCTCTAAATCATATTTCAAAACTATGGTTAAAATTTTGTATTTATATCTTAAAGATATCTCGAGAAATCGCTAAAATTTCAAACCTCCGTTTTGGGGGCCATTAGAAAAAATATACCTATCTTTAAGCGATTGAAAAATATTGTTGAAATTGAAAATTTTGAAAAATAACTTCCAGGTAATAAAGTAGAGATGTTAAAGGTTTTCATGCAGCAAAAATTTTTGTAAAATCTCTTTTCCTCTAGATTTGAGAGAAATTTCAAATTTGATCGCCGTTTTGGGGGCCACATACTGTATAATGTGATAAGTGCAAAATATATTTCCCGTGTCATTTCTGGGCCATGTAATTAATGTTAAGATGATTTTGTGATCTAAAAATGTATTATGAAATGACAGTGGAATCAGAATTTTCCAATTTCATTGTTCCTGTCAAGCAGCTGAGTATTTTGATGGTTACCAAGAAGCATATCAAGATGATATATGAATGGTTCCCGATGTACACACATATAGTCTATCAATACAATAGATTTAAGTAATACAATTTTCATCTGCATTCACCGACAATAATACAAATCAAAAGTATTTAATTCGTTACCTGCAATGAGAATTTCACTCACTTTTCTTACGTATTGTTTTTACCAATATATAGTCTACCAAGATATAACAACAATGCAATTTTCATCTGCATTCACCGACAATAATACAAATCAAAAGTATTTAATTCGTTACCTGCAATGAGAATTTCACTCACTTTTCTTACGTATTGTTTTTACCAATATATAGTCTACAAGATATATCAACAATGCAATTTTCATCTGCATTCAACGACAATAATACAAATCAAAAGTATTTATCTCGTTACCTGCAATGAGAATTTCACTCACTTTTCTAACGTATTGTTTTTACCTATATATAGTCTACCAAGATATAACAACAATGCAATTTTCATCTGCATTCAACGACAATAATACAAATCAAAAGTATTTAATTCGTTACCTGCAATGAGAATTTCACTCACTTTTCTTACATATTGGTTTTACCAATATATAGTCTACCAAG
Organism: Clytia hemisphaerica; assembly: GCF_902728285.1. Classification (NCBI taxonomy): domain Eukaryota; kingdom Metazoa; phylum Cnidaria; class Hydrozoa; order Leptothecata; family Clytiidae; genus Clytia; species Clytia hemisphaerica. The sequence continues at coordinate 194,278 of NW_027104322.1, read as the reverse complement.
ATATAACAACAATGCAATTTTCATCTGCATTCAACGACAATAATACAAATCAAAAGTATTTATCTCGTTACCTGCAATGAGAATTTCACTCACTTTTCTAACGTATTGTTTTTACCTATATATAGTCTACCAAGATATAACAACAATGCAATTTTCATCTGCATTCAACGACAATAATACAAATCAAAAGTATTTAATTCGTTACCTGCAATGAGAATTTCACTCACTTTTCTTACATATTGGTTTTACCAATATATAGTCTACCAAGATATAACAACAATGCAATTTTCATCTGCATTCAACGACAATAATACAAATCAAAAGTATTTATCTCGCTACCTGCAATGAGAATTTCACTCACTTTTCTTACGTATTGTTTTTACCAATATATAGTCTACCAAGATATAACAACAATGCAATTTTCATCTGCATTCAACGACAATAATACAAATCAAAGTATTTATCTCGCTACCTGCAATGAGAATTTCACTCACTTTTCTTACGTATTGTTTTTACCAATATATAGTCTACCAAGATATAACAACAATGCAATTTTCATCTGCATTCAACGACAATAATACAAATCAAAAGTATTTATCTCGCTACCTGCAATGAGAATTTCACTCACTTTTCTTACGTATTGTTTTTACCAATATATAGTCTACCAAGATATAACAACAATGCAATTTTCATCTGCATTCAACGACAATAATACAAATCAAAAGTATTTATCTCGCTACCTGCAATGAGAATTTCACTCACTTTTCTTACGTATTGTTTTTACCAATATATAGTCTACCAAGATATAACAACAATGCAATTTTCATCTGCATTCAACGACAATAATACAAATCAAAAGTATTTATCTCATAACCTGCAATGAGAATTTCACTCATTTCTCTTACGTTGTTTTCGACCACCAAGAAAACTTAGTCCTATTCCATAAAGATCGACAGTTGTAATAACTTTAGATGCTATAAAACATACAAAGATATTTGACATGCAGATCGTTTTAAATTCTGTTCTATTTCTGTTTGTCTATAACCAACCAGTTTTTGGAAACTACTCCATCTCCATAACATTTCTAGCAGTTATAATCTGATAAGTTCAATTATGGTTATACAAAGCTTTAAACCATTGATATTACCGCTTTATATCAGCACTTGAATGAACCGTCAATCCCGCCCCATATGGTTTGAACCACTAGCCGTCACAGGCATCATTGCTATCAATGATACTTTGAAAGCATACATTTTTATGCAATCACGTCTATAACAACCAGTTTTGCTCCTTTTCCATGATATTTTTATCAGTTATAATCTGACAAGTGAAAATCATCTTACCTTATATTCAATTATGGTTATACAAAGCTTTAAACCATTGATATTACCGCTTTATATCATCACTTGAATGAACCGTCAATCCCGCCCCATATGGTTTGAACCACTAGCCGTCACAGGCATCATTGCTATCAATGATACTTTGAAAGCATACATTTTTATGCAATCACGTCTATAACAACCAGTTTTGCTCCTTTTCCATGATATTTTTATCAGTTATAATCTGACAAGTGAAAATCATCTTACCTTATATCTAATTATGGTTATACAAAGCTTTAAACCATTGATATTACCGCTTTATATCATCACTTGAATAAACCGTCAATCCCAGCCCCATATGGTTTGAACCACTAGCCGTCACAGACAGCTTTACGTAACAACCATACTTTGAAAGCATCCGCATTTTTATGCAAACACAACTATAACGACCAGTTTTAGCAGTTATAATCTGATAAGTTAAAATCGTCGATGCAAGGACTGTCATATGTCCGCTCCTAACTTTTTCCCTATGTATTATCGTTTATTTATGTTACTGACAGTGCCAGATAATAATTCGATAGTTTATTACACAAATCTATAGACTATTAAATTTTACCGGGGAAATGCTTATATATCACTGTTAAAAAATGATCCTTCATTCACCATAATATCACTTCGACAAAGATTTGCCACAGACAGTATCGCTCAAAAAATATTTTTAACGTATCCATTTTTCTGCGACCCCTTCTATGACCATCCAATTTTTGGCAACTGCTCCATTAATATGATATTCTCATCATTGATAATCTGATAAGTGCAAAATACATTTTTTTGGTATTATTATTTGGCAATGCAGGGAATCTTAGGATAACTTTGTGATATACAGATATACTTATAAAGTGACGGAAGAACTTTCCATTTTCATAATTTCATAATTCCCACTATCAAAACCACTGAGTATCTTCAAGACAAACAAGAAAATCCTCAAATACATTATAGCATTGAAAACATTTTTTGTCGGACTTGAAAAAATTTTTTCATTTGTTGACTTACTGTACTATTATACGTATAAAGTGAAGTAAAATCGAAAACCTGTTTCTTTTCAATTAAATAGCATTTTGTGGTGTTTAGAAGTTTTAAGTGGTCAAGTGAGAAGCGTCTGAATGCACAAAAGCATCGACCCAAGACACTTAACCACAAGAAATTCTTTATTCGTTCTTTACATTGAAACCTCTTGTTAGCATGGGTGAGGAAAGTCATCCTGGCTAGACATTTGATATATTATGAAGCAAATATGTCATCAAAAATTTATATTTTCATTGTTTTTACCATTAAAATAACTGAGTATCTTCATGGCAACCAAAAAAGTTCCCAAAAGCAATTATAGCAAGTGAAGTAAAGTCGAAAACCTGTTTCTATCCAATTAAATAGCATTTTTTGGTGTTTAGAAGTTCAAGTGGTCAAGTGAGAAACGTCTGAATGCAAAAAAAGCATCGACCCAAGACACTTAACCACGAGAAATTCTTTATTCGTTCTTTACATTGAAACCTCTTGTTAGCATGGGTGAGGAAAGTCATCCTGGCTAGACATTTGGTATATTATGAAGCAATATATGTCATCAAAAATTTATATTTTCATTGTTTTTACCATTAAAATAACTGAGTATCTTCATGGCAACCAAAAAAGTTCCCAAAAACAATTATAGCAAGTGCAGTAAAGTTAAAAAACCTGTTTCTATCCAGTTTAATATTTTAAATGGTTTTTGTTGTGTTTAGAAGTTTCAAGTGATCAAGTGAGAAGAGTCTAAATGCAAAAAAGCATCGTTTCGAGACACTTAACCACGAGAAATTCTTTATTCGTTCTTTACATTGAAACCTCTTGTTAGCATGGGCAAGGAAAGCCATCGTGGCTAGACATTTGAAATATTATGAAGTGAAGATGTCATCAGAACCTTTTTTTATATTGTTTTACTATAAAGAATACGGTTCCTTTATAATAATAACAATAATAAAAAATCGTTCATCGCTCCCACTATCAAAACAACTGAGTATCTTCATGGCAGCAAAAAAATTTCCCAAATACAATTATAGCAGTAAAAACATTTTTGTCAGCCTTGAAAACATTTTTCTCCTGTTAACTTGCTATACTATTGTATGTATAATAAGTGAAGGTCTAACCAACGCTGCCTGTAAAATAGTTCTTTTACTTTTCTTATTTCCAGTGCAAAACTAAGGTATAGGTTTATTACCATATTTTAGGTTCAGTGCCCTATTTGACCAATTATTTGCTTGACTTAAAGCTAATCCAGGCTCAGCATTGCTCTTCAATTGATCAGATATTCAGAGTGTGGGTCTTTCTAATTTTTTCCTCAATACCAGCAAGGTATAATTGACAGATCGAGCTTTCCCTGATCTTGAAACCGAGCAAATCATTCTTAAATAATAATTCAGCATTTGACTCTCACTTAGATGCTTAAGTAGTGCCCAGTTGAGTCTTTTAGCATAATTTCTATTTCCACAACATTATGTCCCATGAATTAACGACGGGAACATGAAATCATCGTTGCTGTCTACGCAAGCATATACATTTTGAAAGTATTTGTCTCGTTATAGCCAGCAATGAGAATTTCACGTTCATTCATTCATCACGAGTTTCGAAATTAAAACTCAGTCCAATTGAATTTCGTCAGCTAATATAGCAAAGTATTTTCGTGGTTAGCTCATCGTTGAAATCAAGTGCAAAAAACATCGATCTCACCACTATTCATTGACCGAAATACCAGAACTGAATCAAATATCACGATAAACTTTATCAATCATTTTGAGCTATAAGATCCAAAACAAGTTCCAACACTAAAACAAAGTTTCATCGTGGTTAGCGTAGAGGAGGCCGAACTGCAAAAAGCATTAGACTCAAAACGTCTAACAACAAGGATTCTCATCAATGGGATCTCGACTAACTAAGAAAATTGTCTGAGAAAGTTGTGATGGATTACCTTAACAATATTTTCCATAGGGGAAGTGAAGCTTGATTTTCTCAAAATATAAAAAACCGCAGATAAACTTTAAAACCAGAAAGCGAAAATAAAGTTCCAAAGGTTGGAAATTACAAATATTACGACGTGAAGAAGTCATCAGAAATTTCCAATTTCATTGTCACCACCATCAAAACAACTGAATATTTTCATAAAACGAATCAAACTCATTTAGAACGCCATGATCGAATATTAATACTTAACCACGATAATTTCTTCACTAATTTCAAGTTTTGAAATACAAATAAAAGTCAAAGCCAACAGTTTATACCTTTATCTACCAAAGATTTTGCAAAATAGATATCTTACCTTGAGTTCTTGACGATATCTCAAATGCTCTTCCTTATATATATTTTTTTAAATTCAAGATTTAATTTTGATAGAATTAAAAAAAATTCACGTCAAATAAAATTATAAGTTATTTGACGTGTGTTCGGTCACGTTGTTTGTACACTAATTTGACACGTGTCAAAGAAATCTTCAAGAAATAATTTTTAAGAAGCTCAAACTGATGTAACAAAGTATCCCCATGGTTAGCGTAGAAAAAGATTTGGTTGCATGAAATCATCCCGAGTTCAAACGTCTAACCATGGCATTTCTTCCAGAGCTTAGACTTCTAATTCTTCTATTCACCGCGAGTTTGAAAATATGGAACGAACTCGTCCCTCGAGTTTTGAAATAAAATTTGAATTCGATAGAGTGGCATAATAAAAACGTCAAACTCAAAACACAAGAATACCCTAATTCATTTTAAACTTAATGATTTAGATCCTAAATGAACCCCCAAACTCAAAGTTATCCTGGCGAAGTGTCAAAATAGATATAGAGTTTATAGATAGTACAGTAGTCTAGGACATTTAGACAGTCTTTCAATTAATTTTCACGGGGTCCAGATCGACCATTTATGAGCTAAACTGTTTTTAAAGCTGGTGCCTTGACCCCTCAGCTATCACTTCTCTTGGTGAGAGTGGGAAAGTCTCTTCAAATATCTTACCACCACGAAAATCATTCACTCATCACAAGGTTGGACAGCTTAAACTCAAATAAGCCACGGAGTTTCCTCAGAGTTAGCGTCCGCAATGTGAATCAGTTGCAAAAAAACATCCGACTTCAGACAGCTAACCATGAGAAATTTCCAAGATATGCACCAAATTCACTGAATGAAAGGCTAATCTTGCAAAGTTTTATCGTTGTTAGCATTTTAAAAATTCGGATTTCAAAAAGCATCGAACTTAAGACACTACCCACGAAAATTCTTTCAATTATCTCGAGTTTGGAAGCATGATTAAAATTCAACTTATGACTTAAAATCAGACTGATAACATAGTATCATCGTAGTTAGCATATTGAGATTTCAGATGCAAAAAGCATCGAATTCAAGACACTACCCACGAAGATTCTTTCAATCATCTCGAGCTTTGATGTTTGAATTTAATAAAAGTGAGTTTCAAGCTAATTCACAAGATAACCTCGAATTTCTGAAGTTAAACTGTGCCATCAGAGAGATGGGTCGTCAGACTAAACAAAGTACATCATGGTTAGTTCACCGTGGAAATCATATACAAAAAGCATTGATTCCAGATATCTAACCAGGAGGGTTCATTCATTCTTCATGAGTTTCGAGAGTTTTGAAGTTAAAAACTCAATTCAATTGAATTCCGTCAGACTACAACAAAGTATCATCGTGCTTAGCTAACCGTGGAAATCATATACAAAAAGCATTGATTCCAAACATCTAACCACGAGGGTTCATTCAATCATCACGAGTTTCATAAAAAGTAAAAACTCAGTTCAATTGAATTCCGTCAAAATAAACAAAGTATGATCGTGGTCACCAAAAATTTCCAACTTCATCTTTTCCACCATCAAAACAACTGAGTATCTTCATGGCAACCAAAAAAGTTCCCAAATACAATTATATAGCATTGCCTTGAAAAAATTTTTTCATTTGTTGACTCACTATACTATTATACGTATTAAGTGAAGTAAATTCGAAAACCTGTTCCTATCAAATTAAATAGCATTTTGTGGTGTTTAGGAGTTGCAAGTGGTCAAGTGAGAAACGTCTGAATGCAAAAAAGCATCGACCCGAGACACTTAACCACTGGAAATTCTTTATTCGTTCTTTACAATTTAAACCTCTTGTTAGCATGGGCAAGGAAAGCCATCGTGACTAGATATTACATTTATTATGAAGTGAAGATGTCATCAAAATTTATATTTTCATCGTTTTTACCATCAAAATAACTGAATATCTTCATGGCAACCAAAAAAGTTCCCAAAAATAATTATAGCAAGTGAAGTAAAGTCGAGAACCTGTTTCTATTCAATTAAATGGCATTTTGTGGTGTTAAGAAGTTGTAAGTCGTCAATTGAGAAACGTCTGAATGCACAAAAGCATCGACCCAAGACACTTAACCACGAGAAATTCTTTTATTCGTTCTTTACATTGAAACCTCTTGTTAGCATGGGCAAGGAAAGCCATCGTGGCTAGACATTTGAAATATTAAGAAATGAAGATGTCATCAGAACCTTTTTTTATATTATTTTACTATAAAGAATACGGTTTCTTTATAATAATAACAATAATAAAAAAATGGTGTGATGTTTAGAAGTTGCAAGTCGTCAAGTGAGAAACGTCTGAATGCAAAAAAGCATCGACCCAAGACACTTAACCACTGGAAATCCTTTATTCGTTCTTACATTTAAACCTCTTGTTAGCATGGGTGAGGAAAGCCATCGTGGCTAGATATTTGAAATATTATGAAGCAAAGATGTCATCAGAGCCCTTCAATTTTCATCTACTTTTATCTTCAAGACAAACAAGAAAATCCTCAAATACTATTAGCATTGAAAACATTTTTTGTCAGCCTTGAAAATATATTTTCATTAATTATACGTATTATAAGTGAAGTAAAGTCGAAAACCTGTTTCTTTCCAATTAAATAGCATTGTTGTGTTTAGAAGTTGCAAGTGATCAAAATGAGAAACGTCTGAATACAAAAAAACATTGACCCAAAAGTCAAGTTCACTCAACCGACAAAATGTTTTAAGGTTTGACCGACGATATTTTTCGTGCAATCAAGCTAAGATAATACACTTGTTTTTTCATCAGATCAAACTATATAAAAATAATGCTTTAATGGCCAAGATATTAAGAACAAGTTAAGAACATTCTAAGGCTGTGCGGGATCAAAAAGACCCAATTTCTTAGAAAAATGGACAAAACAATCACAAAATTACGAAAATAAGAACACGTTAAGAACATTTTTAGCCTCAAAACTAAAAGAAGTTAAGAACATCCGAAGGTCTTAAAAACTTTGAATGTTCTTTAAAAAAAAATACTTGTAGAATGGCATTCAACCAGAAATAACCTTCTTGTAACTAAGTTCCATCTTGGTTAGTTCATGAAATGGAATACTATTAAAGCATCCATTTTTCAAACATCTAACCAAGATGAGGTGACTTTAAAGGTTTTAGTTTTACATAAGTGTTCCCGTTTCATACCAGGCATGATGTTTTATATCAGGCCGGTGTCCCTTATTGTTATACAGTTATGCAAACACCAAACTTTCTGACCTAACTAAAGATTCTTGTTTTACCGTGTTTAGGGTTGGAGGAATTATCGAATAGCAGTACATAAGGATCAGTCTTCCTCACTACGGGAATGCCTTATTTGTTTGTTTGCGATTTTTGTTGGCTGCCAAAACAATGGTCAAAGCAAATAAAAGCACACTGACTTCTTATACATTCGTTAAATCTTACCTTATTACATCAATGGTTGGTTGCACAAAGCTTCGCCACAGACAGTATCGCTCAAAAAAGACTTTGAACGTATCCATTTTTCTGCTAATCGGTCTATGACCAACCAATTTTTGGCAACTGCTCCATTAATATGATATTCTCATCATTTATAATCTGATAAGTGCAAAATACATTTTTTCCAGTATTATGTTTGGCAATGCAAGGAATTTGAGGATAACTTTGTGATATTCCGATATTTTTATGAAGTGACGGAAGAACTTTCCATTTTCATAATTTCATAATTCCCACCATCAAAACCGCTGAGTATCTTCAAGACAAACAAGAAATCCTCAAATACATTATAGCATTTAAAACATTTTTTGTCAGCTTTGAAAACATCATTTTGAGTTGTTGATTTACAATCATATGAAATGAAGATTTAATCAGAATTTTCAACTTTCATCGTTCGTACCATCAAAACCACTGAGTATCTTCACGCCAGCAAAAAAAATTTCCCAAGTAAAATTATAGCATTGAAAACATTTTTTGACAGCCTTGAAAGTATTTTTCATTTGTTGACTTACTTTACTATTATACGTATAATGTGAAAGTCTAACCAACGCGGCCTGTACAATATTGTTTTTCCTCTTTTTATTTCATGAGGGCAAAACTAAGGTATAGGTTTATTACCATATATTTTAGGTAAAGTTTCCTGTTTTTACCTATTTGACCAATAATGCGCACAAATTAGACTAATCCAGACTCAGCATTTGTTCTTCAATTGTTCTTATTTTTCGCATTTTTGGGCATCAGTATCTTTTAGAGTGTGTTCTTATAAAAGCCTGACTACTAAGGAGCTACATTTCGTATCAGTATTTTGAAAGTATTTCTATTGCCATAACATTGGGTCCAATGAATTAAATTTGAGAACATAAAATCATCATTGCTGTTTGATAATATTGCATATACATTTTGAAAGTATTTGCCTCGTTATGATCAGCAATGAGAATTTCAATCATTAAATCTTTGAGGCTGGGATGTTCTTATTCTTGAATACTTCGAGCCTGAAATTGTTCTTATTATGTTCTTATTTTATGTTTACTACGCTTTTGCTACTAATTTGAAGTTTGATTTTATAGACCAATAAGGAGCTAGCTACATTTCGTATCAGAAAGATTCACAATCAAGTGGCAGATTTAGCCTTAAACCGTGATCAGATACTCAGGATGTGTGTCTTTCTGATTTCGTCTGCAATGTGTGCAGGGTATAATGGACAGATTGAGCTTTCCCTGATTTTGAACCCGAGCAAAGCATCCTGAAATGACAATTCAGCATTGACTCTCACTTAGATACTTAAGCATTATTTCTATTGCCATTACATTATGTTCAATGAATTAGAGATGGAAACATGAAATCATCATTGCTGTCTACGAGAACGTTACATATACATTTAAAAAAGTATTTGTGTCGTTATAGTCAGCAATTAGAATTTCAATCCTTTTTTGTACACTTTTTTCATAAGAACCAGTAAATCTTTAATAAGGCACGGCTGTTCTTATTTTTTGCACTGAGAATAAAATTGTTTCTATCCTGTTTTTATTTTTAGGGAAAAACTTTATTTTACTAGTCTTTTTTAACTAATTTAAAATATGCCTTTAGACAAATATAAAGGAGCTAAATTTTATTTCATAAAAATTCGCATTTAAATTGTCGATGTAGTTTTAAACCATGATCAGATACTCCAGGCATGGATATTTCTGAATGATAAAACCTCTAGGATTTGTAAATTATAACATGAATACTTAACCACGATAATTTCTTCACTAATTTCAAGTTTTGAAATACAAATAAAGTCAAAGCCAACAGTTTATACCTTTATCTGCCAAAGATTTTGCAAAATAAAGATCTTACCTTGAGTTCTTGACGATATCTCAAATGCTCTTCCTGATATGTTTTCCAAAATTCAAGATTTAATTTTGATAGAGTTAAAAAAAATTGACGTCAAATAAAATTATAAGTTATTTGACGTGTGTTCGGTCACGTTGTTTGTACACTAATTTGACACGTGTCAAAGAAATCTTCATGAAATGATTTTTAAGAAGCTCAAACTGATGTAACAAAGTATCCCCATGGTTAGTGTAGAAAAAGATTTGGTTGCATGAAATTATCCTGAGTTCAAACGTCTAACCATGGCATTTTTTCCAGAGCTCTGACTTCTAATTCTTCTATTCACCGCGAGTTTGAAAATATGGAACGAACTCGTCTCTCGAGTTTTGAAATATAATTTGAATTCGATAGAGCGGGCATAATAAAAGTAAGTCAAACTCCAAACACCAGAATACCTTAATTCATCTTGAACTTAGTATAAAATTTAAATTCTAAATGAACCCCCAAACTCAAAGTTATCTTGGCGAAGTGTCAAAATAGAGAGTCGAATGTTATTTTTTTTAGATATAGAGTTTGTACTATTTTCATGGATAGCACAGTAATCTACGACATTTAGACAATCTTTCGATTATTTTTAACGAAGTCCATATCGACCATTTATGAATTGAACAAAGCCTTGGAAGAAACGGGTAATCGAACCGAGAACCCCTGGATTTTAAAGCTGACGCCTTGACCCCTCAGCTATCGCTCCTCTTGGTGAGAGTGGGAAAGTCTCTTCAAATATCTTACCACCACGAGAATCATTCACTCATCACAAGGTTGAATAATTTAAACTCAAATAAGCACGGAGTATCCTCATAGTTAGCGTCCGCAAAATGAATCAGTTGCAAAAAAACATCTGACTTCAGACAGCTAACTATCAGAATTTTCCAAGATATGCACCAAATTCACTGAATGAAAGGCTAATCTTGCGGAGTTTTATCGTTGTTAGCACTTTAAGAATTCGGTTACAAAAAGCATCAAACTCTTGATTCTTTCAATCATTTTGAGTTTGGAAGCATGAACAAAACTCAACAAAGGACTTAAAACCAGACTAGTAACAAAGTATCATCGTGGTTAGTATATATTGAGAATTCAGATGCAAAAAGTATCGAATTCAAGACACTACCCATATTCTGTCAATCATCTCGAGTTTTGATGTTTGAATTTAATAAAAGTGAGTTTCAAGCTAATTCACAAGAATTAACTGGAATTTCCGAAGTTAAACTGTGTCGTCAGACAGATTGGTCGTTAAACTAAAACAAAGTATCATCGTTGTTAGCGTAGAGGAGGCCAATATGCAAAAAGCACTAGGCTCAAATCATCTAACAACAATGATTCTCTACTATTGGATCCCTGAGAAAGTTACCTGAAGATATTGTGACATTCTTTTCCATAGGGGATGTGAGCCTCGATTTTTCCAAAATATGAAAAGCCAGATAAACTTTAAAAGCTCTCTATCTTTTTCCATCATGCTACAAAGACGTGAAGATGTTAACAAAAATTTCCAATTTCATCGTCACCACCATCAAAACAACTGAGTATCTTTATGGCAACCAAAAAAGTTCCCAAATACAATTATAGTATTGAAAACATTTTTCGTCAGCCTTGAAAATATATTTTCATTTGTTGACTTACATTTATTATGGAGTGAAGATGAAATCAGGACTTTCCATTTTCATTGCTCCTACCATCAAATCAACTGAGTATCTCCATGGCAACCAGAAAAGTTCCAAAATACAAAGCAATGAAAGCATTTTTTTGTTAGTCTTGAAAATATTTTTCTCTTGTTAACTTACTATACTATTGTATGTATAATAAGTGAAGGTCTAACGTCTAACCAACGTGGTCTGTACAATAATAGTTCTTTTACTGTTCTTATTTCCAGTGCAAAACTAAGGTATAGGTTTGTTACCATATTTTAGATTTAGTACCACCCTATTACTAATTTGACCACTTATTTGCTTGAATTAAAGCTAATCCAGGCTCAGCATTGCTCTTCAATTGATCAGATACTCAGAGTGTGGGTCTTTCTGTTTTCTTCCTCAATACCAGCAAAGTAAAATAAACTGATCGAGCTTTGCCTGATCTTGAAGCCGAGCAAATCATTCTTCAATAACAATTCAGCATTTGACTCTCACTTAGATGCTGAAGTAGTGCCCAGTTGAGTCTTTTAGCATAATTTCTATTTACATAACATTATGTCCCATGAATTAACAATGGGAACATGAAATCATTATTGCTGTCTACGCAAGCATATACATTTTGAAAGTATTTGTCTTGTTATAGCCAGCAATGAGAATTTCACGTTCATTCATTTATCACGAGTTTCGAAATTAAAACTCAGTTCCATTGAATTCTGTCAGCTAATAAAGCAAAGTATTTTCGTGGTTAGCTCATCGTTGAAATCAAGTGCAAAAAACATCGATCTCACCACTATTCATTGACCGAAATACCAGAACTGAATCAAATATCACGATAAACTTTATCAATCATTTTGAGCTATAAGATCCAAAAACAGGGTCCAACACTAAAACAAAGTTTCATCGTGGTTAGCGTAGAGGAGACTGAAATGCAAAAAGCACCAGACTCAAAACATCTAACAACAAAGATTCTCATCAATGGGGTCTCGATTAACTAAGAAAATTGTCTGAGAATGTTGTGATGGATTACCTCAACAATATTTTCCATAGGGGAAGTGAAGCTTGATTTTCTCAAAATATAAAAAACCGCAGATAAACTTTAAAACGAGAAAGCGAAAATAAAGTTCCAAAGGTTGGAAATTACAAATATTACGACGTGAAGAAGTCATCAGAAATTTCCAATTTCATTGTCACCACCATCAAAACAACTGAATATTTTCATAAAACGAATCAAACTCCTTTAGAACGCCATGATCGAATATTAACACTTAACCACGATAATTTCTTCACTAATTTCAACTTTTGAAATACAAATAAAAGTCAAAGCCAACAGTTTATACCTTTATCTACCAAAGATTTTGCAAAATAAAGATCTTACCTTGAGTTCTTGACGATATCTCAAATGCTCTTCCTGATATTTTTTTAAAAATTCAAGATTTAATTTTGATAGAATTAAAAAAAATTGACGTCAAATAAAATTATAAGTTATTTGATGTGTGTTCGGTCACGTTGTTTGTACACTAATTTGACACGTGTCAAAGAAATTTTCAAGAAATAATTTTTAAGAAGCTCAAACTGATGTAACAAAGTATCCCCATGGCTAGTCTGGAAAAAGAGATGGTTGTATGAAATCATCCCGAGTTCAAACGTCTAACCATGGTAATTCTTCCAGAGCTCAGACTTCTAATTCTTCTATTCACCGCGAGTTTGAAAATATGGAACGAACTCGTCTCTCGAGTTTTGAAATAAAATTTGAATTCGATAGAGCAGCACAATAAAAGTAAGTCAAACTCAAAACACCAGAATACCTTAATTCATTTTGAACTTAATATAAAATTTAGATTCTAAATGAACCCAAAAACTCAAAGTTATCTTGGCGAAGTGTCAAAATAGATATAGATTCGATATTTTCATGGATAGCACAGGAATCTAGGACATTTAGAAATCTTATTATCTTTCACGGGGTCCAGATCGACCATTTTATGAATTGAACGAAACCTTGGAAGAAGCGGGGAATCGAACCGCGAACCCTTGGATTTTAAAGCTGAAGCCTTGACCCCTCAGCTATCGATCCTCTTGGTGAGAGAGGGAAAGTCTCAGAATTCAAATATCTTACCACCACGAGATTCACTCATCACAAGGTTGGATGACTTAAACTCGAATCAGCCACGGAGTTTCCTCATAGTTAGCGTCCGCAATGTGAATCAGTTGCAAAAAAACATCTGACTTCAGACAGCTAACTATCAGAATTTTCCAAGATATGCACCAAATTCACCGAATGATAGAGTAATCTTGCGGAGTTTTATCGTTGTTAGTACTTTAAGAATTCGGTTGCGAAAAGCATCGAACTTAAGACACTACCCACGAAAATTCTTTCAATTATCTCGAGTTTGGAAGCATAAATAAAATTCAACTTCTAGCTTAAAGTCAGACTGAATTGATAACATAGTATCATCGTAGTTAGCATATTGAGATTTCAGATGCAACAAGCATCGAATTCAAGACACTACCCACGAAAATTCTGTCGATCATCTCGAGTTTGGATGTTTGAATTTAGTAAAAGTGAGTTTCGAGCTAATTCACAAGATAACCTTGAATTTCCGAAGTTAAACTGTGCATTCAGACCTGTGCAGGGTGGTCAGACTAAACAAAATACATCGTGGTTAGCTCATTTAAAGCTCAAGTGCAAAAAGCATTGTTTCCAAACATCTTACCACGAGGGCTCATTCATTCATCACGAGTTTTGAAGTCAAAGCTGATTTCAATCGAAATCCGTTAAACTAAACAAAGTATCATCGTGGTTAGCTCACCGTGGAAATCATATACAAAAAGCATTGATTCCAAACATCTAACCACGAGGGTTCATTCATTCATCACGAGTTTTGAAGCTAAAACTCAGTTTTATTGAATTCCGTCGAACTAATATAGCAAAGTATTTTCGTGGTTTGCTCATTTAAAGCTCAAGTGCAAAAAGCATTGATTCCAAACTTCTAACCACGAGGGTTCATTCATTCATCACGAGTTTTGAAGCTAAAACTCAGTTTTATTGAATTCCGTCGAACTAATAAAGCAAAGTGTCTTCGTGGTTAGCGCTTCTGGAATTAGAATGCAAAAAGCGTCGATCTCACAACTATTCATTGACTGAAATACCAGAACCGAATCAAACATCACAATGCACTTTTTCAATCATCTCGAGCTATAAGATCCAAAAACAGGGTCCAAAACTAAAACAAAGAATCATCGTTGTTAGCATAAAGGAGACCGAAATGCAAAAAGCACCAGACTCAAAAACATCTAACAACAAGGATTCTCTTCAATGGTATCTCGTCCAACTAAGAAAGTTGGCTGAGAATGTTGTGATGGATTACCCTAACATTCTAACCATAGGGGAAAAGAGCCTCGATTTTTTCAAAATATGAAAAACCAGGTCAACTTTTTCCATCATGCTACACTGAATTTATGTGAGTTTTAAAGCGAAAATAAACTCCCAAAGTAATAATGGCTAAGCATCATACAAGGGGGTGATTACGTAAGAATATTCACGTCTGAACGCCTAGCCATGAAAACTTCATTGTACGAAGCCAGGATGCTTGGACTTTAGTATGGGTGAGGAAAGTCATCTTTGTTAGACATTAGAAATATTATGACGTGAAGAAGTCATCCAAAATTTCTAATTTAATTGTCACCACCATCAAAATAGCTGAGTATATTTTCATGGCAGCCAAAAAAGTGTTAAATAGTACAATTATAGCATTGAAAACATTTTTTGTCAGCCGTGAAAATATTTTTTCATTTGTTGACTTACATTAATTATGAAGTGAAGATGAAATCAGGACTTTCCATTTTCATAGTTCCCACTATCAAAACAACTGAGTATCTTCATGGCAACCAAAAAAGTTCCCAAATACAATTATAGCATTGAAAACATTTTTTGTCAGCCTTGAAAATATTTTCCATTTGTTGATTTATATTTATAATGACGTGAAGAAGTCATCAAAAATTTCCAATTTCATCCTTCTCACCATCAAAACAACTGAGTATCTTCATGGCAGTGAAAAAGGTGTTAAATACAATTACCATATTGAAGACATATTTTTGTCAGCCTTGAAAATGTTTTTTCATTTGTTGACTTACTATACTATTATACGTATAAAGTGGAGGTCTAACCAACGCGTTTCTTATTTTTAGACTAATCCAAGCTCAGCATTGTTCTTCAATTCTTCTTATTTTTCCCATATTTTGGCCTCAGTATCTTATAAAATGTGTCTTTCTAAAAGCCTGACTACTAGGGAGCTACATTTCGTATGAGAAAAACTCACGTCAAAATTACAGATTTTAGTCTTAAACCATAGTCTGCAACTCGGGATGTGGGTCTTTCTGATTTCTTCCATCTTTCTTATTTTAGTATTGATACCCTATTTTTACTAATTCGACCAATTATTTGCTAAAATTATTCTAACCCAGACTCAGCATTGTTCTTCAAATGTTCTTATTTTTCGCTATTTTAGGCCTCATTATCTTATAAAATGTGTTCTTGTAAAAACATGACTACTAAGGAGCTACATTTCGTATCAGAAAATCTCGCATCAAAATAAAAGATCTTAGTCTTAAAGTGAGAAACGTCTGAATGCAAAAAAGCATCGACCCGAGACACTTGACTACGAGAAATCCTTTATTGGTTCTTTACAATTTAAACCTCTTGTTAGCATGGGCGAGGAAAGCCATCGTGGCTAGATATTTGAAATATTATGAAGTAAAGATGTCATCAGGATTTCCAATTCCATAGTTCCCATCATCAGAACAGCTGAGTATCTTCATGGCAACCAAAATGGCAACCAAAAAAGTTCCCAAATACAATTACAGCATTGAAAACATTTTTTGTCAGTCTTGAAAATATATTTTCATTTGTTATACGTGTTAAGTGAAGTAAAGTCGAAAACCTGTTTCTATCCAATTAAATAGCACTTTGTGGTGTTTAGAAGTTGCAAGTCATCAAGTGAGAAACGTCTGAATGCACAAAAGCATCGACCCAAGACACTTGACCACTGGAAATTCTCTATTCGTTCTTTACAATTTAAACCTCTTGTTAGCATGGGCGAGGAAAGCCATCGTGGCTAGACATTTGAAGTATTATGAAGTGAGGATGTAATCAGAATTTCCAATTTCATCTTTTCCACCATCAAAACCACTGAGTATCTTCATGGCAGCCAAAAAAGTGTTAAATACAATTTTTATAGCATTGAAAACATTTTTTGTCAGCCTTGAAAATATTTTTTCATTTGTTGACTTACATTTATTATGGAGTGAAGATGAAATCAGGACTTTCCATTTTCATCGTTCCAATGCCATCAAATCAACTGAGTATTTTCATAGCAACCGAAAAAGGCTCTAATACAATTATGGCAATGAAAATATTTTCTTTCTGCCTTGAAAATATTTTTTTGTAGATGTACATTTATAATGAAGTGAATAAGTCATCAAAAAATTGCCAATTTCATCTTCCCTCCCATGAAAACAACTGAGTATCTTCATGGCAACCAAAAAAGTTCCGAAATACATTTATAGCATTGAAAATATTTTTTTGTTAGCCTTGAAAATATTATTATTTTATACGTATAAAGTGAAAGTCTAACCAACGTGGTCTGTACAATAGTTATTTTCCTGTTCTTATATCCAGGGCAAAACAAAGGTATAGGTTTATTACCATAATTTAGGTTAAGTGTCCTATTTTTACTAATTTGACCAATTATTTGCTAGCATTTTTTGGCCTTAGTAGTTTATAAAATGTGTTTTTATAAAAGCCTGACTACTAAGGAGCTACATTTCGTATCAGAAAAATTCCCGTGTAAATTACAGATTTTAGTTTTAAGCCATGAAACTCGGAACGTGGGTCTTTCTGATTCTTTCGTATATTTCTTGTTTTAGTATCCTATTTTTACTGATTTGACTAATAATTTGACTAATAATTTTCATACCAGAAAGATTAGCGCTTGAGGATCTAGATATAGTCTTAAGCCATGATCATGTACTCAAAGCGAGACTGTTTTTTTTTTGCAATGTTTTTTGCAATATCCTAGAGGAATGATGGACAAATCTAGCTTTCCCTTTTCCTTGGGAAAAGGGAAAACTAGATAAGTAGCTGATAAGGAGCTACATTTCGTACCAGAAAAACTCACGTCAAAATTACAGATTTTGGTTTAAACCATAGTCAGTTCAGGTCAGATACTCAGAATATGGGTAGTTCTGATTTCTTATTAAATTCTTGTAACGAATGATGGTCAGATTAAGCTTGTGAATCCAAACAAATCATCCTTGAATTACAATTCAGCATTGACTCTCACTTAGATACTGAAGTAGAGCCCAGTGTCTTTTATCATTATTTTCTATTGCCATAACATTGTGTCCAATGAATTAGAGATGGAAACACGAAATTATCATTGCTGTCTGATAATATTGCATATACATTTTGAAAGTATTTGCCTCGTTATAGTCAGCAATGAGATTTTCAATTATTTTCAAGTACACTTTTTTCATAAGAACCAGAAAATTACTAGTTTGACTTAAATAACAGAAGTTTCCAGATGAACATGAATATTGTCTCTTTATTGAAAATGGAGTAAAGCATCTTTGAGGCAAAGTTGTTAAGTCGAAGAGAAAGATGTGTTTTCACCATAATGAATTACAAAATGAACCGAACTCATTTAGAACTACATGATCGAACTTAAATACTTAACCAGGATAATTCCTTCACTCGTTCAAGTTTTGAAATATAAATAAAGTCAAAGTCAACAGTTTATACCTTTATCTACCAAAAGTTTTATAACGTAAAGATCTTACCTTGAGTTCTTGACTATCTCAAATAATGCCATTTCTGAAATTTAAAAAAATTAAGATACTATTTTGATAGAATAAAAAAAGTTGACGTCAAATAAAGTTTAAAAGTTATTTGACGTATGTCCGAAGGTTCGCCTTTTTATGAACGAATATCAGGCTTGTATGGCCGTTCTTTAAGGCCGGTCTTCACTTTGAGAAAAAAAACTGTCGCCCATTTTGCGCGAAAGTGGATACCGGCCTTTATACACTGATTTTGACACTTCTCAGAGAAATCTTCATTACTGCGAAATTATTGCTCATAAGGAATGAAGAAAGAATTCCGAATAGAAATAAAGTTAATGTTCTACATTTGACTTAGAATTAGGTTAGGTTGATATTCCCCCTCAAAATGGATAAAAAAATTTTACGGCATGTTGCATGATGGTCAGAAATAATTTGTAAGAACCTCAAACTGATGTAACAAAGTTTCCCCATGGTTGGTGTGGAAAACGATATGGTTGCATGAAATCATCCCGAATTCAAACATCTAACCATGGTAATCAAGTTTCAGAATATGTAACATCTCATTGATTCGTCTCTCGAGTTTTGAAATATAATTTGAATTCAATAGAGGGACATAATAAAAGCGACAAATTTAAAACACAAGAATACCCTTCATCTTGAACTTAATATGATTTAGATTCTAATTGAAGCCCCAAACTCAAATTTATCTTGGCGAAGTGTCAAAATAGATATGAAATCGATGCTTTCATGGATAGCACAGTAATTTAGGATATTTATACAATCTTTCGATTTTTTTTCACGGGGTCCATATTGACCATTTTATGAATTGAACGAAACCTTGGAAAAAGCGGGGAATCGAACGGAGAACTCCTAGATTTTAAAGCTGACGCTTCGACCCCTCAGCTATCACTCCTCTTAGTGAGAGTGGGAAAGTCTTTGATTTCAAATATCTTACCATCACGAGAATCATTCACTCATCACAAAGTTGGATGATTCAAACTCAAATAAACCACGGAGTTTCCTCATAGTTAGCGTCCAGAACTATTCAGTTGCAAAACATCCGACTTCAGACAGCTAACTATCAGAATTTTCCAAGATATGCACCAAATTCACCGAATGATAGGCTAATCTTGCAAAGTTTTATCGTTGTTAGCACTTTAAGAATTCGGTTACAAAAAGCATCAAACTCTAGACACTAAACACGAAAATTCTTTCAATTATCTCGAGTTTGGAAGCATGAACAAAACTCAACGAAGGACTTAAAATCAGACTAATAGCAAAGTAATCATCGTGGTTAGCATACTGAAAATTAATATGCAAAAAGCATCGAATTCAAGACACTAGCCACGAGAATTTTGTCAATAATCTCGACCTTCGATCTAAATCTGATAAAAGTGAGTTTCAAGCTAATTTCCGAAGTGTATACCATAATCTAGCTAAGCAGCTGTCAATTAAAGTCAACTCTTTCTTATTTGAATCTTTCTGTAATTCGAATTCTTCATTGGTCCCCAGCTGCGGTAGAGTGATAAAATTATTTTCTCTAATTCGAATAAATTTTTGTTCCCTTGAAGATCGAATTAGAGGAGAGTCTGGTAAGTGAAGAGCTAAATTACCGCCGAGCAAAGAGTATTTTTAAGAACAAACTACCAAAAAAATAAGAACGGTTAAGCCTCATCAAAACTTTACTGGTTTTTATTAAAAAAAGCGTGTGTAGCTAGGATGTTTCTTAAGCTGGCAAGAATAGGTGGTTAATTGAAAACCGTAGAAGGCTATTTACAGCTAACATACACGATTTTTACAACAAACTTTACAATAACATATAAAGTATTCAACGGCCAAAATATTAAGAAGAAATTAAGAACATTTTAAGGCTTCAAGAACCTTAAAACACCGAATTCTTTAGGAAAGCCGGCATCTGTCTCAAAATGTTGCACTGTGCTATTATCAATGCACAAAAGATGCGTCACGCACAAGTCTTATTCGCTTCATTGCAATTAAAAAACATTCACAAAGGAATTTTATCTATACCTTATCGGTCCTTTTTACACCGGCCCTTATTGGCGTTATTCTTGGACTCGTGGCGTAATAAGGGCCGGCGTAAAATTAGGGCCGGCCTAAAAAGGGCCGATAAGGTAATTTAGAATCTCTGGCCTGTACACAATAAGTCAAAGTCTTTCATTAATAGCCAAAAAATAAATTGAAAAATAAAGCTCAATATCTTTTGAGTTCTATCTTAAAATCGTTCATAAAAATACGAGAGATCAAAGATGAAACTTAAAATTTATTGAATTGAAAGGCGAAAGACAGCCATAACCATGAAGTTAAAACGAAAAATATATTGCAAACCTGATTTTCTGAAACTGTTTTGTTTTCCGTCTTGTTCTTGCTTCATATTCTTGCAATCCAAACAAAGTCATCAGAAAAAGAAAAAATATTACCTTTTTTTTCTGTTTTTCAGTTGACGTCAAATAATTTTTTCAAAGCTTTGACGTCAAATACTTACTTGTTGTTTTTCCATAACAACTACCATCCTAGCCGAAAACGTTACATAATTACCAAAAGTAGTACCTTAAGGGAAAAAAAATTGGCGGGAGAAAATTTGTTGGATTTGGCGGATTTGTCTGAAATCCACCAAAACTTCCCGCCAAATTTATTATTTTTCTTTTTATGTCTGATTTTTCCCATTTTTCCCCGATATCAATGTTTTCACCCTGATTTCGGATTTAAAAATCTGTCATCCGCCAAATTGAATTCTCGCCAAAATTAGCTTTTTCACTGATTGCAACGAGAACTTAATTCGTCCATCCTTGGGTGCATTTATAACGCACACATGCTCCACCAATTCCAACATTTAAACATTTTCAGTTCTTTAACAGCAACATGGTACCGGCATAAAAGTTTTGACTAAAAGTCATCATTGCAAACAGAAAGATGAGGTACAAACAAGGTATCTTACACAAATCTCATTTATAATCTGCACTGCACAACAGTGCAGTCTTTCAACAAAATCAGTTCCTCTTATAAGCGTCTAAAATATTTCAAACTAAAAACCCTCATTGCTAATAATGTTAGAAAAATACAAAAAGTATCTCACACAAATAAGTTTGCAACGAGAGCTTGATTCGTTTATCATTGGGTTCCTTTACACAGTACAACTGCATTCGCTCAACAAAATCAGTTTCTCTTATTAGCTTCAAAAAAACCTTTCAAACTGAAAGCCATCGTTGCAAATGACGTTAGAGAAATGCAAAAAGCATCTCACTTGAATCCATTTGCAACGAAAACTTAATTCGTTTATCATTGGGTTCCTTTGCACTGTACAACTCTTGTCTTTCAACAAAATCAGTTTCTCTTATTAGTGAATATAAAAAATATTTAAACTGGGAGACGGGGATGTTGGAGAAATACTTAAAGCATCGCATATAAATTCATTTGTAACGAAAACTTAAAGCGTGTCCAGATATAATTGGCAGTGGAAACAAGAATGCCTGTAACTTCTGATAGTTCGATATAATTGCGATTTTTTGTTGTTGCTTGTTTTAGAGAATCAAAAGTGCTATAATGAATGTATTTTTGGTTGGAAAATTAGCGATTCTTAGCAGTTAAATTTGCAATTGCAAAAATTGACCTTTCTTTCTACTTATGCTACAACGTTCATTTTTACACCAGTGGTAGTTCAACCTTAAGTTAACAAGGTTGTGAAATTTCAAGGCAAACGGAAAAGTCCTTCGGAAGATATAGGACCTGAAATACTTTTCTATGAAACATCAAATCTCCAAATTCTTAATAATCTACATCCCCCATCTACATTTAGTAATTTTGATTTCTGCCTTGGCTTGCACGTTCTTTGTTTTCCTCAACAAAATCAGTTCATCTTATTAGTGTCTAAAAATATTTCAACTGAAAGCCGTCGTTGCAAATGATGTTAGAAAAATACAAAAAGTATCTCGCACAAATAAATTTGCAACGAGAACTAAATTAATCATTTAGGTTTGTTTAAACCTTGACTACAATGTCCTTTCAACAAAATCAGTTTCTCTTATTAGCTTCCAAAAATATTTCAACTGAAAGCCCTCATTGCAAATGTGGTTAGCGGAATATATATAGCATCTCATACAAATAAATTTGCAACGAGAACTAAATTAATCATTTAGGTTTGTTTTTACCTTAACTACAACCTCCTTTCAACAAAATCAGTTCTCTCAATCATCAATTTCTTGATATATCTGAACAGAAGATAATCATCATTCAGAGAAGAACATACAAAACTTTTGAAGCCTTTGGGAGTTCTTAATAAGTTCTTATTTTGACCATTTTGTGAATATTTTTTACCATATTCCTAAAAAATAGGGTGTTTTTGAGTCCACAAAGCCTTAAAATGTTCTTAACTTATTCTTAATATTTTGGCCAGCGAAGCCTTATGTTCTTATATCGTTTGTTCTTATTAAAAAACGTGTATTACAGATACATTGCAAAGAGGACTTCGTCCAGTCTACATTTGGCTAATTTATAACTTCCAATACAAAATTGCAGACTTTAGACTTAAAAACTAGAAGAGAAAGTAAAAATCAAACCTAAACATCAAAAAAGTATTATTTATACTCCAATAGCTTATAAAGTCATTCCTGGAAATCTTCATTTAAAAGAAGATTCAAAAGATATAAAACTTCAAAATCTACTGGACAGTTATGAAACATTAAAAATACTCAAACTGTTTGTAAAAAACACGTTTTTAAACTGATTTTTCGTTTTGACCATGCTTTGTTCTTCTATTTTTAGGTACAAGAACAAAAAAACTTGAACAACTGCTTTTTGTTTTTGATTCTTTTAAAAATGATATGAGACTGGAAGCTTTCGTTGTAAATGAAATCATCCAAATACAAAGAGTCTTTCACAAATAAGTTTACAACAAGAACTAAATTCATTCATCATTTACACTGTAAAACTGTAGTCTTACTCTTTCGTCTAAGAATATTTCAATTGAAAGTGATGATTGCAAAATGATGTCAACAGGGTACAAAATACATCTAACATAAACCCGTTTTAACCAAAACTTTTAATTCGTTTATCATTTGTAACCTACACTGTACAACTGCAGTCATTCAACAGAATTTTTGATATTATAACTAAAAATCTTCGTTGCCAAGATGAAATTCGAGTTACAAAAAGTATCTCAAACTGTCCATTTGCAACGAGAACTTCATTCAGTCATCATTTTGGTTCATTTATAATCAGCATCAAGTTTGTATGAAATAATATAAAGGAAACCTTCGTTGCAAAAGATGATGAAAAATACAAAAAGTATTTCACACAAATCTCCTTGCAACGAGAATTTGATTCATTCATCATTTTGGTTCATTTATAATCAGCATCAAGTCTGTATGAAATAATATAGAGGAAACCCTCGTTGCAAAAGATGATGAAAAATACAAAAAGTATTTCACACAAATCTCCTTACAACGAGAATTTGATTCATTCATCATTTTGATTAAGTTGTAATCAGCATCAAGTCTGTACGAAATAAAATGAAACTGAAACCCTGCGTTGCATGAGATTCCGAGATGTACAAAAAGTACCTCACACAAATCTCTTTGCAACGAGAATTGGATTCATTCATCATTTTGGTTCATTTATAATCAACATCAAGTCTGTATGAAATAAAGTGAAACTGGAAACCCTCGTTACAAAAGATGATGAAAAATACAAAAAGTATCTCACACAAATCTCTTTGCAACGAATATTTGATTCATTTACCATTTTCATTCATTTGAATTCAATCATCATTTTGAGTTCATTCATAATTTGTATCACCCAGTCACTGCACACTATTTTCGAAAAATCTTTAAAGATAGTGATCACTCTGAAAAATTTCGATGATTTTGATATTTCACACCAACCCATTTACTATAAGAGCTTAATTCATTCATCATTGGGCTCATATGTAAAGAGATTCCCTATTGATACATAAGTCCTTGTATTATATTGTGACATGTTTCCTGAAACAGTACAAAAACCACCTCAAAAGCTAGTTGGTTAAATGACTAGCAGTGATCGAAAATATACATTGTAATTCTCCAATAATTCTTAAAACTGGAAACCTCATCAACAAAATCAAATAAACGTGTGAAGTTCATTGCATACTCCTTTGGTTACATAACTAGCTTTGATTGGTAGAGAAATCAACAGCTAAAAGTACTCCAAGAATAAAAAAGAAGTGAGTAAAAAGCTGCGAAATAAACAGGAAAGTTAGAAAAAAGAAACATTAGGCTATTCCAATACTACCAAATCAAAGCAGTAACAATTCTCTGGAAGTTTTTAAAGTTAGTCTCTAAAGCTCATAAAAACATGAAAAATTAATGATTTAACTTCAAAAGCTACCTGGTTAGTTGAGCAGCTGTGATATGCAACGATAATTCTTCACCAATAAACGGAAATTTAGAAGTTCTCCAATAGTTAGTAAAGTCCAGTACCAAAAAATCTCATTGGAAATATTACGTAATCAGTTTGTGAGCTTCATAACCTACTGGTGGGCAATTTAAATTTCAATTTCGATTTAAAATTGGCATGAACTAGGTAGCAAATTATGACATGCACTGCACAATTGAAGAACAAGGATGATGCATTTCATTACTCCGACAATGTTTATAGTCAATCCTGAAAATTTTCATACAAGAAGGAAGAAATATCAAGGAAAAGACCGTAAAGTCATTTGGATTATATAACTAACAGTTAAATCAACAGTAACAATATAGAAAGATTACTCCCAAATAATTTTTTAAGCCTTATCAAGCGCATCATCGTTAAGAATGACGATGATTTTTCCGGTAGACAGCTGTTACACCCATTATGTTTAAGGTCCTCATCTTCAAGTTTACCCCAAACTGGCCCCCAAGAATTGGGCTCACTAGATCAATCGATCGATTTCAGTAGTAACAATATAGCCATCAGAATACTCCCAAATAATTTTTAAAGCCTGATCAAGCGCATTATCATTAAAAATGACGATGAAATGATGGACTTTAAAAATGACGGGGTAGATAACTAAGCAAAGGTCTTCATCTTTAGATTCAAGCTGAGGACTTCAAAATCCAATGGATAAAAAAGATACAAAAAAGGTTATCAAGAATGCTCCAATATTTCTTAAAGTCTGTCTTTTAAGCTCTTCGTGAAAATGAATGAAGAGTCGCAATGAAAAAGACTTTAAAGGCCATTGATACACAGATATGATATATATATCAACATCCACCAACTGAAATACTCCAATAGTTATTCAAGTTCCATCTTGAAACTTTCCATTTAATGGCAAATTCAAACTTGGACTTCAAGGTTATCAAGGATGCTCCAATATTTGTGAAAGTCCTTCTTTTCCGCTCTTCTAAGAATGAAGAGGCAAATACAAAAACTTTCTCAAAGTTATTGATACAGATAATTTAGAGACTGTTCATCTAACGTTTCCAGATCATCTAAAAAGAACGACAAATAACTATTAAAAAGCGACAAAAAGAACGATGAATTTTTAAAGAACGACAAATTTCATATTTCGCCGTCCACAACCCCGACCGAAAGTGACTGTACCATCCCTAGAGATTCATTCCTCTTTGATTGTCACGGGAATTTACTGCATGTGGTTGAAAAGAACGGCAAATTATGCATGCGTATTAGTCTCTATTTGGGTGAGCTGGAAACATTAAATGAACTTACTATCTTTACAATCACCCACTGCAATTATCCAATAGTTATTCAAGTTCTTCTTTGAAACTTCCCATTAAAGGGCAGGTTCAAATTGAGACTTCAAAATCTAATTGATAAAAAGATACATCCAGGTTATCAAGAATGCTCACCAATAGTTATTCAAGTTCCATCCAAACTTCCCATTTAAGAATTGAACTGAAGGACTTCATAATCTAATGTGTTACATGACAAACAATCATTAAAAATCAACAGCAACTCCAAATAGATTTAAAAAACCATTCTGAAGATATACATCATAATACTCCCAAATAATTTTTAAAGTCTCATCAACGCATTATCGTTAAAAATGACGATGAGATGATCGAATTTAAAAATTACTGGGTAGATAACTAAGCAGCTGTTACGCCAATTATTTTAAAGGCCCTCATCTTCAAGTTTGCCCCCAAAAAGGCCCCAACAAATTGAGCTCATTAGATTAATCGATCAATTTCAACAATAACAATAGAGACATCAGAATACTCCCAATAGTTTTTAAAGCCTTATTAAGCACATAATCATTAAAAATGACGATGAGATAATCGACTTTAAAAACTACTGGGTTAGATGACTAAGAAGCTGTTTTGTTTCAAGCCCCTAACTTCAAGTTTATCCAAATAGTTCCCTCATGAATTGAATGACAATGTTATCGAGCCTACACGTAACATTAACTGTCCTTTGTGTAAGGATAAAAGGTTCAAGAAAAGGCTATTGGATAGATAAAATATGCATTAAGATTGCTCCAATATTTCTTAAAGTCTGTCTTTTAAGCTCTTTATGAAAACGAATGAAGAGTCGTAATGAAAAAGACTTTAAAGTTTATTGGTACACAGATGACTACCAATCACCGACTGCAATACTCCAATAGTTATTCAAGCTAATCTTGAAATATTCCATTTAAGAATGATAAATTCACACTTAGACTTCAAAATCTAATGTATAAAAAAATACATCCAGGTCATCATGATTGTTCCAATATTTCTGAGAGTCCTTCTTTTACGCTCTTCTAAAAATAAAGAGTCGTAAATACAAAGACTTTAAAGGTTATTGGTACAGATAACAGTGATCAACTGTAATACTCCAATTTTTATTCAAGTTGATTTTGAAACTTTCCATTTAAGATTATAAGATTCGTGATGAAACTTCAAAATCTAATGTATAAAAAAGATATACCCGGGCCGTTAAGAATGCTCCAATATGCGCCTTTTACGCTCATACAAAAACTTTAAAAGTTATTGGTATAGATAACTAACAGTCATCAGCTGGAATACTCCAATAGTTATCCAAGCTCATCTTGAAGCTTTCTATTTAAGAATACCAAATTCAAAAGATAATCAACTTCAAAACCCAATGGATAAAAAAGATAGCACCAAGGTCATCAAAAATACTCCAATATTTCTTAAAGTCCATCTTAGAACTTTCCATTTAAGAATGGCAAATTTATGATGACAATTTTAAAATCTAATGGGTTACATAACAAACAGTCATACAAAAATCAACAGTAACAACAGTAATTTAAAAGACCGTTCTGAAACGAATCATCTGAGAATGACAAATTTAAGACGATGCTTCAAATCCACCAGGGTATCCAACGAAAATATATGATATACTCAAACTGCTGTATGAATTTCAGCAGTATCAATATAGACATCAGTATACTTCCAAATAATTATTAAAGCCTTATTAAGCGCCTAATCATTAAAAATGACAATGAGATAATCGACTTTAAAAATTACTGAGGTAGATGACTAAGCAGCTGTTACACCCATTATGTTTCAAGTCCTCATCTTCAAATTTACCCCAAAAAGGCCCCCAATAATTGAGCTCAAACTTCACTAAATGAATGACAATGTTAATCTATCGATTTCAACAGTAGCAATATAGAGACATCATGATACTCCCAATAATTTTTAAAGCCTTATCAAGTGCATTATTATTAACAATGACATTGAAATGGTGGACTTTAAAAATGCTGGGTTAGATGATTAAGCAGCTGTTACACCTATTATGTTTCAAGTCCTCATCTTCAAATTTACCCCAAAAAGGCCCCCAATAATTGAGCTCAAACTTCACTAAATGAATGACAATGTTAATCTATCGATTTCAACAGTAGCAATATAGAGACATCAAAATACTCCCAATAATTTTTAAAGCCTTATCAAGTGCATTATCATTAACAATGACATTGAAATGGTGGACTTTAACAATACTGGGTTAGATGATTAATCAGCTGTTACACCCATTATGTTTCAAATCCTCATCTTCAAATTTACCCCAAAAAGGCCCCCAATAATTGAGCTCAAACTTCACTAAATGAATGACAATGTTAATCTATCGATTTCAACAGTAGCAATATAGAGACATCAAAATACTCCCAATAATTTTTAAAGCCTTATCAAGTGCATGATCATTAACAATGACATTGAAATGGTGGACTTTAAAAATGCTGGGTTAGATGATTAAGCAGCTGTTACACGTATTATGTTTCAAGTCCTCATCTTCAAATTTACCCCAAAAAGGCCCCCAATAATTGAGCTCAAACTTCACTAAATGAATGACAATGTTAATCTATCGATTTCAACAGTAGCAATATAGAGACATCATAATACTCCCAATAATTTTTAAAGCCTTATCAAGTGCATTATCATTAACAATGACATTGAAATGGTGGACTTTAAAAATTTTGGGTTATATGATTAAGCAGCTGTTACACCTATTATGTTTCAAGTCCTCATCTTCAAATTTACCCCAAAAAGGCCCCCAATAATTGAGCTCAAACTTCACTAAATGAATGACAATGTTAATCTATCGATTTCAACAGTAGCAATATAGAGACATCATAATACTCCCAATAATTTTTAAAGCCTTATCAAGTGCATGATCATTAACAATGACATTGAAATGGTCGACTTTAAAAATACTGGGTTAGATGATTAAGCAGCTGTTACACCTATTATGTTTCAAGTCCTCGTCTTCAAATTTACCCCAAAAAGGCCCCCAATAATTGAGCTCAAACTTCACTAAATGAATGACAATGTTAATCTATCGATTTCAACAGTAGCAATATAGAGACATCATGATACTCCCAATAATTTTTAAAGCCTTATCAAGTGCATTATTATTAACAATGACATTGAAATGGTGGACTTTAAAAATGCTGGGTTAGATGATTAAGCAGCTGTTACACCTATTATGTTTTCAAGTCCTCATCTTCAAATTTACCCCAAAAGGCCCCCAATAATTGAGCTCAAACTTCACTAAATGAATGACAATGTTAATCTATCGATTTCAACAGTAGCAATATAGAGACATCAAAATACTCCAAATAATTTTTAAAGCCTTATCAAGTGCATGATCATTAACAATGACATTGAAATGGTGGACTTTAAAAATGCTGGGTTAGATGATTAAGCAGCTGTTACACGTATTATGTTTCAAGTCCTCATCTTCAAATTTATCCCAAAAAGGCCCCCAATAATTGAGCTCAAACTTCACTAAATGAATGACAATGTTAATCTATCGATTTCAACAGTAGCAATATAGAGACATCATAATACTCCCAATAATTTTTAAAGCCTTATCAAGTGCATTATCATTAACAATGACATTGAAATGGTGGACTTTAAAAATTTTGGGTTATATGATTAAGCAGCTGTTACACCTATTATGTTTCAAGTCCTCATCTTCAAATTTACCCCAAAAAGGCCCCCAATAATTGAGCTCAAACTTCACTAAATGAATGACAATGTTAATCTATCGATTTCAACAGTAGCAATATAGAGACATCATAATACTCCCAATAATTTTTAAAGCCTTATCAAGTGCATTATCATTAACAATGACATTGAAATGGTCGACTTTAAGAATACTGGGTTAGATGATTAAGCAGCTGTTACACCTATTATGTTTCAAGTCCTCGTCTTCAAATTTACCCCAAAAAGGCCCCCAATAATTGAGCTCAAACTTCACTAGATGAATGACAATGTTAATCTATCGATTTCAACAGTAGCAATATAGAGACATAATAATACTCCCAATAATTTTTAAAGCCTTATCAAGTGCATTATCATTAACAATGACATTGAAATGGTGGACTTTAAAAATGCTGGGTTATATGATTAAGCAGCTGTTACACCTATTATGTTTCAAATCCTCGTCTTCAAATTTACCCCAAAAAGCCCCTAATAATTGAGCTCAAACGTCACTAGATGAATGACAATGTTAATCTATCAATTTCAACAGTAGCAATATAGAGACATCAGAATACTCCCAATAATTTTTAAAGCCTTATCAAGTGCATTATCATTAACAATGACATTGAAATGGTCGACTTTAAAAATACTGGGTTAGCTGATTAAGCAGCTGTTACACCTATTATGTTTCAAGTCTTCGTCTTCAAATTTACCCCAAAAAGGCCCCCAATAATTGAGCTTAAACGTCACTAGATGAATGACAATGTTAATCTATCGATTTCAACAGTAGCAATATAGAGACATCAGAATACTCCAAATAATTTTTAAAGCCTTATCAAGTGCATTATCATTAACCATGACATTGAAATGGTGGACTTTAAAAATACTGGGTTAGATGATTAAGCAGCTGTTACACCTATTATGTTTCAAGTCCTCGTCTTTAAATTTACCCCAAAAAGGCCCCCAATAATTGAGCTCAAACGTCACTAGATGAATAACAATGTTAATCTATCAATTTCAACAGTAGCAATATAGAGACATCATAATACTCCAAATAATTTTTAAAGCCTTATCAAGTGCATTATCATTAACAATGACATTGAAATGGTGGACTTTAAAAATGCTGGGTTAGATGATTAAGCAGCTGTTAAACCTATTATGTTTCAAGTCCTCATCTTCAAATTTACCCCAAAAAGGCCCCAAATAATTGAGCTCAAACGTCACTAGATGAATGACAATGTTAATCTATCGATTTCAACAGTAGCAATATAGAGACATCAAAATACTCCCAATAATTTTTAAAGCCTTATCAAGTGCATTATCATTAACAATGACATTGAAATGGTGGACTTTAAAAATGCTGGGTTAGATGATTAAGCAGCTGTTAAACCTATTATGTTTCAAGTCCTCATCTTCAAATTTGCCCCAAAAAGGCCCCAAATAATTGAGCTCAAACGTCACTAAATGAATGACAATGTTAATCTATCGATTTCAACAGTAGCAATATAGAGAAATCAAAATACTCCCAATAATTTTTAAAGCCTTATCAAGTGCATTATCATTAACAATGACATTGAAATGGTGGACTTTAACAATACTGGGTTAGATGATTAAGCAGCTGTTACACCTATTGTGTTTCAAGTCCTCGTCTTCAAATTTACCCCAGAAGGCCCCCAATAATTGAGCTCAAACGTCACTAGATGAATGACAATGTTAATCTATCGATTTCAACAGTAGCAATATAGAGATATCAAAATACTCCCAAATAATTTTTAAAGCCTTATCAAGTGCATTATCATTAACAATGACATTGAAATGGTGGACTTTAAAAATACTGGGGAAGATGGCTAAGCAGCTGTTACAATAATCATGTTTCAGGTCCTCATTTTTAAATTTGCCTCAAAATAAGTTGCTCAAGAATTGAATGATGCCTACACGTAACATTAAAAGTCCTTTCGTGTAAGAATAAAAGGTTCAAGAAGAGACTAGTGCATAGATAAAGTATACATTAACATTGCTCCTATATTTCTAACAGTGCGGTCACACTAGAAAAAAAATTGTTAAATAACACCCGTATCCATAGTAACAAGACAAAATGTAGTCTGACCGCTTGAAAAAAAATAAATCTTCTATTCAAATTTATTCTAAAAAGTTCTCTATAAAAAATGAAGACTTTTATAAAAAGACTTTACAGGCTATTGGTATATATGACTAACAGTTATCAAATGCAATGCTCCAATAGTTATTCAAGTCCATCTTGATATTTTCCATTTAATGGCAGATTTAAGATAAGATTTCAGAATCTAATGGATAAAATAGATAAAAAAAAGATACATCAAGGTCATCAAGAATGCTCCAATATTTCTTAAAGTCTGTCTTTTAAGCTCTGCATGAAAACGAATGAGGAGTCGTAACGAAAAAGACTTTAAAGTTTATTGGTACACAGGACTAACATCCATCAACCGCAATACGCCAATAGTTATTCAAATCCCATCTTGAAACTCTCCATTTGATGGCAAATTCATGATGAAAACTTCAAAATTTAATGGGTTACCTTAAGGAAACTTGGCGGGAACTAATTTTGGCGAATGACAGCGTAAATCTTTTTTATTTTGCCTTATTTTCAGCAATTTTGATGAATTTCAAGGGTTATTTAGGCAAGGAAACAAAATATTTAATTTTGGCGGGAACTAATTACCTTAAGGTACATAACAATCAGTCTTCAGTAATCAACAGTTTCAGATTTAAAAGAGCGTATAAATTTCAACAGTAACAATATAGACATCAAAAAGGCCCCCAAGAATTGAGCTCGAAAGTCACAAGATCAATCGATCGATTTCAACAGTAACAAGATAGAGACATCAAAACACTCCTTAATAATTTTTAAAGTATGATCAAGCGCATTATCATTAGAAATGAAAATGGAATGATGGACTTTAAAATTATTCTGGTAGATGGCTAGGCAGCTGTTACACCCATTTTTTTAAAGGACTTTATCTTCAAGATGCACAAAAAAGGCCCCCAAGAATTGAGCTCAAAAGTCACTAGATGAATGACAATGTCAATCGATCAATTTCAACAGTATATAGACATCAAAACACTCCCAATTAATTTTTAAAGCAGTATCAAGCGCATTATCATTAGAAATGAAAATAGAATGATGAACTTTAAAAATTATTCTGGAAGATGGCTAAGCAGCTGTTACACCCAAAAAGGCCCCCAAGAATTGAGCTCAAAAGTTACAAGATCAACCGATCGATTTAAGTAGTAACAAGATAGAGACATCAAAACACTCCTTAATAATTTTTAAAGTATGATCAAGCGCATTATCATTAGAAATGAAAATGGAATGAGGGACTTTAAAATTATTCTGGTAGATGGCTAGGCAGCTGTTACACCCATTTTTTTAAAGGACTTTATCTTCAAGATGCTCAAAAAAGGCCCCCCAAGAATTGAGCTCAAAAGTCACTAGATGAATGACAATGTCAATCGATCAATTTCAACAGTATATAGACATATTCAAGACGATGCTTCAAATCCACCAGGGTATCCAACGAAAATATATGATATCCTCAAACTGCTGTATAAATTTCAACAGTAACAATATAGACATAAAAAAGGCCCCCAAGAATTGAGCTCGAAAGTCACAAGATCAATCGATCGATTTCAACAGTAACAAGATAGAGACATCAAAACACTCCTTAATAATTTTTAAAGTATGATCAAGCGCATTATCATTAGAAATGAAAATGGAATGATGAACTTTAAAAATTATTCTGGAAGATGGCTAAGCAGCCGTTACACCCAAAAAGGCCTCCAAGAATTGAGCTCAAAAGTCACAATATCAATCGATCGATTTAAGCAGTAACAAGATAGAGACATCAAAACACTCCTTAATAATTTTTAAAGCAGTATCAAGCCCGTTATCATTAAAAATGACGATGCAATGATGGGCTTTAAAAATTATTTTGGTAGATGACTAAGCAGCACCCATCTATTACACCAATCTATTATATTTCAAGGCCCTCATCTTCAAGTTTACTACCTAAATAAGTATTGAATGACAATGTTATCGAGCCTACACGTAACATTAAAAGTCCTTTTGTGTAAGAATATAAGGTTCAAGAAGAAAATATACATTAAGATTGCTCCAATATTTCTAAAGGTCCTTCTAAAAAGTTCTTCATAAAAATGAAGACTTTTTATAAAAATACTTTACAGGCTATTGGTACATATGACTAACAGTAATCAACTTCATATCTCGACCAGTGGGTGGTCAAAAAAATTTCAAACAAAAAAGAAATCATGTGGTCTTCATGGCTAAGATCATACAAGTCGCTGATTACATAGGAGTATCGACGCCTAAACGCTTAGCCATGAAAACTATATTTCCACCTCTGGGATCAATGGAATGACCAAAAACAGAAGGACCGTGTAACTTCTTATAGATTTTCAATAATTTTTGACTTTTAAGTCGACAGCTTTCATGATATTTCGAAAGGAATTGACATAAAATTGATATTAAAGTACGCAATCGTTTTGAAGCTTATTCGGTCATTTTTCGGTTCTTTCCATCTTTAAAGTCTAAAATTATTGTTTGGATGTTATTATTTTGTGCAATTTCTATCCATCTTTCCCTGACCACATTAACGTTCCTGTGACCGATAAATGTTGCTTCATTTTCGGCTGTTTTGTCTTAGTAATTAAACATTTATCGTGTCTTTGGAATAATGCAAAAGAAAAAAACCTTCATGTAACCAATCCTTAGTATGGAGATACTCGCTTGTACGCTACAAAACTAAATCTACTTTAAGCTTCAAAGCAGGGAAGACATTTAGTGTTCATGGCTAAGCACCATACAAGACTTCGATTACATGTAGTATCAACCTCAGTATAAATCATAATAAAACCCCGTCATGTCTAGACCAGTGACGATAAACAAATAATCGAAAAATCCAGTAAGTCTTCATGACTGAGCATCAACATTCAGGCTACAAAGTATCCTAGCCTGGATGCTTAGCCATGATGAAAGCTCAATCAAGTCTTGGTCTTGACAACGAGTAATCAAAAAAGTTACAAAACAACTACACGTTCTTTTCATGGTTAATCGTTGTTGAGGATATTTGTTATATAAAGTATCCACGTCTAGACGCTTAACCATGATTAAAACTTCTTCGCGTCTGGAGCAAAGGTGATAAAAAATTTCAAACAAAGAAGTCACGAAGTCATCATGGCTAAGCATAAAAATTTTAACTACATAAAGTACACGCGTCTTGATTCTTAACCATGATAAAAACTCTATCATGTCTGGATCAAAGGTGAAAAACAATTTGAAACAAAAAAGACACATTGAGACACAGAGTGTTCATGGCTAAGCATCGTCCAAGTGATTACATTAAGTATCTCTGTCTGGATGCTTAGCCATAACAAAACACTGTCGTTTCTGGAGTGGAGAAGGAGTAATCGAAAAAGTTATGCGATATTTGCACGTTGTCCTCTTGGAAAAGCATCTACAAGATATTTATATAAGGTATCCAGTCTAAAGGCTAAGCCATGATAAGAATTCCTCCATGTTTGGGTCAGAGGTGTAAAATCGAAACGAAAGAATCAAGAAATCATCATGGCTAAGCATCAAAACTTTAACTACATAAAGTACACGGTTCTTGATTCTTAACCATGATAAAAATTGCGTCTTTTTTGGATCATAGGTGAAAAAAGAATTTGAAACAAAAAAGACACGTTGGACACCGAGTATTCATGGCTAAGCATCGTTCAAGTGATTACATAAAGTATCCACGTCTGGAAGCTTAACCATGATTAAAAACCCAGTCATGTCTTGATCAGTGATGTTGAAAAAATCAGTGAAAAAGCTGCCAAGGCTGAGCATCAACATTCCAGCTAAATAAAGTATCCTAGCCTGGACGCTTAGCCATGGTAACCCCATCAAGTCTGGATAAGAGGTGATAGAAAAAATCGAAACAGAAAAGATGCAAAGTCATCATGGCTAAGCATATCTAGACATCGGCTACATAATGTATCCCAGCCTGGACGCTTCGTTATGGAAACTCTGTTATGTCTGTATCATACTAGTACATGATTAAAAAATGAACGAAAAAGCTGCGAAATCCTCATGGCTAAGCATCGTTCAAGTGATTACATAAAGTATCTTCGTCTGGATGCGCTTAGCCGTGATTAAAATCTGGATGCGCTTAGCCATGATTAAAAACCGTCGTGTCTGGATCAGCGAGTAATCGAAAAATTAACGAAAAAGCCAGTAAGTCATCATGACTGACCATCAGCAGCCCGGCTACATAAAGTATCCTAGCTTGGACGCTTAGCCATCGAAACTCTGTCATGTCTGTATCAGAAATGATGAAAAAATCAACAAAAAGCCAGCAAGTCTTCATGGCTAAGTACTTCGACTACATGAATTATTTACGCCTGGAGTTTTTAACTTTGGTAAAAGCTATGAAAAAAATCAACGAAAAAGCTGCGAAGTCCTTATGGCTAAGCATTGTTGAAGACTTTGATTACATAAAGTATCCGCGTCTAGATTTTTAGTCATGATAAAACACTGCTATGTCTTGACAGTGAGTAATCAAAAAAAAGTTATTTTCATCGGTAATCGTTGTTGAGGATATTTGTTATATAAAGTATCCACATATAGACGCTTAACCATGATTAAAACTTCTTCGTGTCTGGATCAAAGGTGATCAAAAAGTTTCAAACAAAAAAGTCATGAAATCATCATGGCTAAGCATCAAAACTACATAAAGTACACGGGTCTTGATTCTTAAACCATGATAGAAACTCCGTCATGTATGGCTCAGAGGTGAAAAAACAATTTGAAACAGAAAAGACACGTTGGACACCGAGTGTTCACGGCTAAGCATCTTTCAAGTGATAAAGTAAAGTATCCACGTCTGGATGCTTAACCATGATTAAAAACCCAGTCATGTCTGGATCAGTGATGATGAAAAAATAAACGAAAAATCCAGGACGTCTTCATGACTGGGCATCGACAATCTGGCTACATAAAGTATCCTAGCCTGGACGCTTAGCCATGGAAACTCTGCCATGTCTGTATCAGGGATAATGAAAAAATCAACGAAAAAGCTGCGAAGTCTTCATGACTATATCGTTGAAGACTTTGATTGCATAGTATCCACGTCTGGATTCTTAGCCATGATAAAACACCATCATGTCTGAATAAGTGAGTAATCAAGAAAAGTTATTAAATAACTGCACGTTCTCTTCATGGTTAATCATTGTTGAGGATATTTGTTATTATAAAGTATCCACGTATAGACGCTTAACCATGATTAAAACTTCTTCATGTCTGGATCAAAGGTGATCAAAAAGTTTCAAACAAAAAAGTCATCAAATCATCATGGCTAAGCATCAAAACTACATAAAGTACACGGGTCTTGATTCTTAGCCATGATAAAAACTCTGTCATGTTTGGATCAGAGGTGAAAAACAATTTGAAACAAAAAAGACACGTTGATACACTGAGTGTTCATGGCTAAGCATCGTTCAAGAGATTACATAAAGTATCTTCGTCTGGATGCTTAACCATGATTAAAATCCCAATCATGTCTTGATCAGTGATGATGAAAAAATGCTGCGAAGGCTGAGCATCAACATTCCAGCTACATAAAGTTTCCTAGCCTGGACGCTTAGTTATGGAAACTCTGTCATGTTTGTATCAGAGATGATTAAAAAATCAACGAAAAAGCTGCGAAGTCCTCATCGCTAAGCATCGTTCAAGTGATTACATAAAGTATCTTTGTCTGGACGCTTAACCATGGTAAAAACTCCGTCATGTCTGGACCAGCGAGTAATCGAAAAATTAACGAAAAAGCCATCAAAGTCTTCATGGCTGAGCATCGATAATCCTACTACATAAAGTATCCTAGCCTGGACGCTTAGCCATGATGATAACCCTATCCAGTCTGGATCAAATCTTTCAAGCGAAAAGTCACGTGGTGGTGGCTTAAAGTACTCACGTGATTTCCAATATTTGCAATATATAAAGTTTCAAAGATTTCCTAATCCTCACAAAGACCTTTACTTTACCTTCTACGCTGCAAAAAGTGAAATCACTCAAGTTTTCTTTTACACAAATATCATGGAAAATTGACGTCAGATTTTTTTATCAATGATGATAAACGCCAATCATTAAATTACGTTTGTAAAAGAATAAATAGTTACACCTTTTATAAGCGCCCCTTCTTTTAAACGTCCCTCAAACAAACGCCTCTCCTTTAAGGAGCAATTTTCAAGTAATACACCCTCAAATAAATGCCCCCTTCGTATAAGCCTCCCGAGGGACGTTATTTTGAAACAAGTAGCAGTAAGGAAGTATGATACGAAGAACGACTTAGATATACAACAGTAATTGTATTCTTTTTGTATTCGGACTGGTTTTGACCCATTTCTACATCCCTAAATTAACATTTTTGTACTCAAAAAATAATGAAAAAGCAAAATAAAGTTTCAATTCACGTTACTAAAGCGACCTTGTTTATAAATTATTTAATAAACGCCCCCTTCTTACAAATGCCTCATCGGATAAACGCCTCTCTTAAAATACAAAAGATTTAATGAACACCCGGGGCGTTTATTCGAATTACTAATTCATACAGTATAATTAGTTCAGAGTGCTTTTAGCCCCTTGCGAATCCACAGTTCCAACCCCTCGGATTCTCAGCTGGAAAATAACTCAAAACCAAACGCCCAGACACCGTTAGATGAACGTCAAAGTAACTTTAGGGTCTTGAAACAAAGACGAGTGCTAGGAGCCAATAGATGAAAGAATATTACTTCGAATTATGGAACGATGACCGGGCAGTCAAGGCGTCAGTTCCCGAAACCAAAGGTTCACGGCTGGAATCCCCCAGCTCCTTCTGTTCAGTTCATTGATAGTTAAGCCGGCTGGCCGTAGACCCCGTAAAAACAGTTTAAAGACTGCCTAAATGTCTTAGATTACTGGGCTATCCATGTAAAGTATTGACTCTATCTATCTAAGACCGCCAACAGGTCGACATTTTGTTTCCATCTTCCCAAATCAAACTGCTTTGAAAGCTGATGCTTAAATTCAGAAGAATAATCATGGCGAAAATACTCCAAACATGCATAAAGCATTAACGTTAGACCACTCTTAGCCATGAGAACTCGACTTTCTACTTGAAGGATGATAGAAAATTAGATTTACTAATTTTTAGTTCTCATGGATTTTTTAACATTCTAAACTTGAAACTGCTGTCTGAGTTCAAACTGCCCTGAACTATTTTGAAAATAGTCAATAGTATTTATGCAAGGCGTTGATTACACAGTGTAACCACATCTAGACCATTAGCTACAAGAACCATAAATGTCCTGGTGATTAAAATTGAAACATTCAACCAAAACATTAAAATGAAGGAACCATGGAGTCACAATAGATAATTATCAAAAGACTTTAGCTACATAAAGTACCCACGTCTTGAACCTTAGCAATAATGAAACCTCAAGACGTGTCAGATTCACGATGAAATAAAAATGCATAATGCAAATCTGAGAATACTCGACTTTTACAACGATTTTTAAGGACCTTCCATATCGTTTGACCCTGCATCCAACAATGAAGGATCGCAAGACAACAAGTCTATCCAATTTTCAAACCTGCTGTGAGCTTTAAAACGGAGAAATCACTTTTTCATCATGGCTAAGATCATACAAGGCGGCGATTACATAAAATACCAAGCCTGAAAGCTTAGCCATAAAAACTACACTGGAGTTGCAGACAACTAACTTACACCCAGACCAGTGGGTGGTCAAACAATTAAAAAAAGTCTCGTTGTCTTCATGGCTAATATCATACAAGAAATATTACGTAAAGTATCCACGTCTAGACGCTTAGCCAAGAAAATTATACTGGAGTTGCAGACAACTGACCTACATTCAGACAAGTGTGTGGTCAAAAAATTTAAACAGTCACGATGTCTTCATGGCTAAGATTATACAAGGCGGTGATTACATAAAATACCAAGCCTGAACGCTTAGCCATTAAAACTACACTGGAGTTGCAGACAACTTCTTCACGTCCAGACCAGTGGGTGGTCAAACAATTTAAACAAAGTCACGATGTCTTAATGGCTAAGATTATACAAGGCGGTGATTACATAAAATACCAAGCCTGAACGCTTAGCCATGAAAACTACACTGGAGTTGCAGACAACTTCTTCACCTCCAGACCAGTGGGTGGTCAAACAATTTAAACAAAGTCACGATGTCATCATGGCTAAGATCATACAAGGCGGTGATTGCATAAAATACCAAGCCTGAATGCTTAGCCATGAAAACTACACTGGAATTGCAGACAACTTCTTCACCTCCAGACCAGTGGGTGGTCAAACAATTTAAACAAAAGAAAATCACGATGTCTTCATGGCTAAGATCATACAAGGCGGTGATTGCATAAAATACCAAGCCTGGATTCTTAGCCATGAAAGTTCGTTGAAAAGAGCCTGAGATGAAGACTTTTTCCTTATTTGTAATACTGAATTTTAATCTGGTTTCACAATATCAAGTTGTCTTCATAGCTTAGCATCATTTAGCCTTTGTTATATAAAATATCCTAGCCTGGATGCTTAGCTATGAATACTAGGTCATGATTACAGTCAGGCTTTGTGGATTAAAGATAAAAATCACTTGACTCTTAAAGACTTGTATTTACAGCGCAATAACAGTTTCCGGTCGGTTAAAGGTAGCTAACTACCAGCTACCAGTTAACTAAGCCCGTATTCACAAGGCTAAGACACACGGCTAATGGCAATATAGCGTTTTCGGCGCTTTAAAGATTTTTTATATTTATGGATTTTAAGTTTGCCTTGGAATACTAGTTATTCAGTCACAACTTACCATCAGATTTATCCCAGTGACTGAATTAAACTAGCTTAGATTTCTAGGCTAGGTTAAAGGTTGGTTGTGTGTAAAAATGTTACTTGATTACTGGGGAGATGTCAATGTGTTTCAAAATGGTAGACATATCTGCGTGAAATAAAGAATAAGCATCGTAGCTACAATCTTTCAAGAAATATATTGAGAATTCGGGTTATTTTGACGTTTTTTGAGATTTAAAGTTCGGGCGAAATAGCCGATTTTATTTTATCTCTTTAATTTAATCGAATATTTCAATTTGAGACGGGTAGGCAGACTTCCAGGCTATATTCGGAGCCTTACTGGACCATTTTTGAACTTTTGAATCCTCAGATCCTAAGTCTTAAGTCTAGTGTTAAAACTCAGAGTTAAAACTCTACCCTTCGAACCTACTTTAGAGCACTTACAAATCGATTGTGGTTTCAAAACTTCCTGGGGAATTTCCCATTTCTTGAAGGATTGTAGAAAAACCAATTCTGGAATTTACTGCACAAGTTCAGCAGTTCTAGCAACGAGGTCTTCTTTTGTTGACAAAATACCCGTTTTTTTATAAGACCAAACTATATAAGAACATAAGGCTTCGATGGCCAAAATTTTAAGAACAAGTTAAGAACATTTTAAGGCTTTGTGGACTCTAAAACAGCCAATTTCTTAAGAAAATGGACAAAAATACTCACAAAATGGTAAACATAAGTCCATGAGAGCATTTTTAGGCTCAAGATTAAAAAAATTAAGAACATCCAAAGGCTTCAAAAGTTTTGGATTTTCTTATAAATATGTAGTGATTGTTGGCCGCAATAAACTTTTCGAAAACACGACTTAAATAATTTCAATACAGAAATATCACAAAAACTCCGAGATTTAAGCAGCTTGATGCATATGAAGTTTTGTGCGAATAAGCAAAACTAATTTTTTGGATTAATAAAAGTATTTGACGTCACAACAAATCCTCGAAATTGACGTCAGTTAATTATATCTGTGTGTGTCAAAACTCGTGAATATAGCACACAAAACTACTTGCAAGACAGACTTTAGCTTTGTCGAAAAATTTTTCAGCTTTTTAGCTAAAAACAACTTTTGAAGCAAACTTTAGCTTATAAATTATTGAACTTTCATGGCAAAAGTATCGCGCACAAATATCTTGCCATGAGTGACTTGAGCTATGTTGAGGATTGTATTTGTATAACACTTCACTTCATGATATAATCTTCAAGTAACTTACACACTGAAGAATTTATTGAACTTTAATGCCAAAGAGTCAAGCCACATTACGGCACAAAACTTCTTGCCATGACGGACTTATGATATTCTGAGAAATGTATTTTGCAAAATACGTTAAAACATTTGGAGCTAAAGAATTATCGAACCTCCATGGCAGGGAGTAGAGTATCAAAAAACACAACAAAAGTATTGATAACAAGACCTCCTGCCATGATTGACTTTGATTGATTTGAGAACTATATATTGCGAAACACGTTAAAATGATTGCGATTGGAGTTCATTGAACGTTCATGCCAAAGAGTTGAGCCAGAAAACGAAATTACCAAGCAACTTGTTGTAACACAATTGACTTCATAAACATAGTAAAATAAAGTGTTCTTTGGGGTCATGACCAGGATGAAGTAGAAACTCAAATGAATGAAAATAATTCTTCAAATCTGGTCACGAGAACCGAGTTTCTTGAAGAGGCCAGCTTTCTTTTCTATTTTCTCACAAACTACGAATAAGTTTATTGGAGCAACTATGGCTAATGCAACAAAAGCCCTTACATTTTCATTTTCCATTAACATGAACATAATCATAGTAAAATGCAGTGTTCTTTGGGGTCATGACCAGAATGAAGCAGTTAGATTCAATGAATGAAAATAATTCTTCAAGTCTGGTCGCGAGAACCCAATTTCTTGAAGCAATCCGCTTTCTTTTTTATTTTCTCACAAACTATGAATAAGTTTATTGGAGCAACTATGGCTTATGCAACAAAAGCCCTTCCATTTTCATTTTCCATTAACATGAACATAATCATAGTAAAATGCAGTGTTCTTTGGGGTCATGA
The DNA here is from genome assembly GCF_902728285.1 of Clytia hemisphaerica. Classification (NCBI taxonomy): domain Eukaryota; kingdom Metazoa; phylum Cnidaria; class Hydrozoa; order Leptothecata; family Clytiidae; genus Clytia; species Clytia hemisphaerica. The sequence goes on along the minus strand of NW_027104322.1, from coordinate 151,379 downwards.
CCAGAATGAAGCAGTTAGATTCAATGAATGAAAATAATTCTTCAAATCTGGTCGCGAGAACCCAATTTCTTGAAGCGATCCGCTTTCTTTTCTATTTTCTCACAAACTACGAATAATTTTATTGAAGGATGACACCATCCGGAGCAATCGTAGCTTATACAACTTCTATTTCTATTTGGTTGAGTCGCGTGAGGCTTTGAGGCCCATTTTCACAACTATATAGACGCTTTCGATTAGCGCCCCGTCAGCACCTTGAACTGACTACCCAATTCCCCTCACTTCCCCTGGCATGGGTTGACCCGGGCGAAGGTTCATTCACTTGCCAAGAATCCCCATCGAACCCCAGTCGCCTGTCGCCAACCAAGGTCAATGACCACTATACCACAAAAGTCCTTTAATTTCCTTTGAATTGAACAAGGGGAACTCAGTTTTAATTTTATGCATGAGGATTCCTTGTATCGAATTGTTAGCCTCCTTGCATGTTGCTGCATAATACCTTTACGGATGTAAAAAGTACTAGTCCCAAAAAGGAAGTGTTCTTCTTAACGACCAAAATATTATTGAACAATTCGAATTAAAAAACCTCAGTCACCAAAAATGAGAACAACACTTCCAAAAACTTGCAAGAAGTCTATTAAACTTACACAATTTCAGTTGATGTTCAAAATGAGCTCAATATGAGCGGCTGCAAGAAAGCTTGAGATGAGTGAGTGAATTTGTTTAAATCGTTAAATTTCTTTTTTTTTTAATATTTGACGTCAAATAAATTTTTTAACATCAGACTTTCTTTCTACCTTTATTGTAGACTGTAACGTGCTAAAGCACTGGGCTCAACTTCAGTATACGTGTGAAAGGCCCAATTGTAAACACTTTTTTTAAAAGGGCAATGGGTACTAGGGATAAGAGAATGCCGATTGTAAACCCGTGGTGAATGGTGATTGGAATGAGAGAAGGCTAAGTCGTAAACCCATAGGGTGATGAGTAATCAGGACTAGGGAAGGCTTAAAATTGTAATCCAAAAGTGATGGTTACTCGGAATAAAGCAGGGCTAAATTGTAAACCCAGATGGATACTTAGCGGGATTAGAGAAGGCTCAGTCGTAGGCAATTTCAGGAATAAACCAAAATCGGAATAAAATATCTAAATTGCAAAAATTCAAGTAGAAAATTTTAAGGCATTGACAGTTGAAAAGTTAAAAAATGATATTTGACGTCAATAAATTCATTTTTACGTCAATGAATCTAAAAAAAAAACTGAAAAATATTTTTTGACGTCAATTATTTTGACTTTTATGACGTTAAATAAGCGCAAAATCCCGGTAAAATGAGAATAACTCGCGAAAAAAAGCGAAATTTAAAAAAATGAAAAAACTACCCCTAAGTTTTAACATAACGAGGGCGTGTGTCAAATTTCAGCTCCGTAAACCAATTATTCCGCTCTCTACGCTGCCCCAAAGTTTGTGGACAAACTCACAAACATTCTGAAATTCTAGCTCAACTGAAGTTGAGAATTTCGAGAAACCAAATGAAAATGTAAATGTTTTGAAGACGGACTGTTGCAAATACTTATTAGCCAAGCCTGTACCAAAATCCTTTTTCAAAAAGCAAGGAGAAAAAACCTCAGCAAAAGGGTGATACAGCGTAGAGCCATCGTGGCTGTATGAAGAATCGCGTTTCTTGAAATGAATGTGCTTTTCTCAATGAATAGGCCTCCCTGTCTTTTAGAATCTCTTCCTGGACTTAAAAAACGATTTCACGAAAAAGAATACGCCTCTTTTTGGCCTACACATCATTGAGTCCTCGTGGCTTAATTTTGAGAAAGACTATCTCATGAAAAGAAACTGAATTGCGTTTTCTTGAAATGAATGTGCTTTTCCCCATTTAGCCAGGAGAGCTACGCTTTTTTTCAAACCTTTCTTCTATTAAATATCATCTTCTATAATGTGTCTCAACCTCCAAAATATAGCAAGTGTGCCACAAAAAAAATTCGCTCTTTGAAACTGATATTCTCGAAATCTAAAAACTTTACAAGAACCATGCCTATTTCTTTGGAAAGAAAAAAGATAAAAATTTTGATGGTTCATTTATTAAATTTGGTTCATTAGATCAAAAGTTATGCTCAATTGAAAAAAAAGTTACTTTCAGAAATTGCCCGAAAACGTTAAAAATCGACCTATCAGACCTATATTAATGATGACCTTCAGAGAGCTATTATGACTAAGACAGAAAAACGAAACTCATCCATTAAAAGAATGGGCCTTTCTCAAATCTAGCCAGAAGAACTCAGCCATGTTTTGCCGAAATATTTCTACTTTCTGTTAAGTTTAAAAAAAAAACAGTTAAAAAGATCGAAATGTCAAAGAGTTATCGTGGCTAAAACGCAAAGAAAACCGCTTTCAGAAAAAGAATGCGCCTCTTCCATGCTAGCCAAGAGAACTCGTTTTTTAGGGGCATTTCTAATTGTTTTAATGCTTTTTTAAGTCTTTACATCATCGAGTCTTCGTGGTTTGACTTGGAAGAAAGCTTTCTCATGAAAGAAAGCGTTTCTTCAAATTCTAGCCAAGAAAACTCAACTTAGGCTCTCCTGTCTTTTAGAATCTTTGCTTGGAGTAAGAACGATTTCACGGAAAAGAATACTTCTCTTTTAAGTCATTATATCATCAAGTCTTCGTGGCTTGACTTGGAAGAAAGCTTTCTCATGAAAGAAACATTTCTCCAAATTCTAGCCAAGAAAACTCAACTTAGGCTCTCCTGTTTTTTAGAATCTTTGCTTGGAGTAAGAACGATTTCACGGAAAAGAATACTTCTCTTTTAAGTCATTACATCATCAAGTCTTCGTGGCTTGACTTGGAAGAAAGCTTTCTCATGAAAGAAACATTTCTCCAATTCTAGCCAAGAAAACTCAACTTAGACTTCCCTGTCTTTTAGAATCTTTGCTTGGAGTAAGAACGATTTCACGGAAAAGAATACTTCTCTTTTAAGTCATTACATCATCAAGTCTTCGTGGTTTGACTTGGAAGAAAGCTTTCTCATGAAAGAAATCGTTTCTTCAAATTCTAGCCAAGAAAACTCAACTTAGGCTCTCCTGTCTTTTAGAATCTTTGCTTGGAGTAAGAACGATTTCACGGAAAAGAATACTTCTCTTTTAAGTCATTACATCATCAAGTCTTCGTGGCTTGACTTGGAAGAAAGCTTTCTCATGAAAGAAACATTTCTCCAATTCTAGCCAAGAAAACTCAACTTAGACTTCCCTGTCTTTTAGAATCTTTGCTTGGAGTAAGAACGATTTCACGGAAAAGAATACTTCTCTTTTAAGTCATTACATCATCAAGTCTTCGTGGTTTGACTTGGAAGAAAGCTTTCTCATGAAAGAAATCGTTTCTTCAAATTCTAGCCAAGAAAACTCAACTTAGGCTCTCCTGTCTTTTAGAATCTTTGCTTGGAGTAAGAACGATTTCACGGAAAAGAATACTTCTCTTTTAAGTCATTACATCATCAAGTCTTCGTGGCTTGACTTGGAAGAAAGCTTTCTCATGAAAGAAACATTTCTCCAAATTCTAGCCAAGAAAACTCAACTTAGGCTCTCCTGTTTTTTAGAATCTTTGCTTGGAGTAAGAATGATTTCACGGAAAAGAATACTTCTCTTTTAAGTCATTACATCATCAAGTCTTCGTGGCTTGACTTGGAAGAAAGCTTTCTCATGAAAGAAAGCGTTTCTTCAAATTCTAGCCAAGAAAACTCAACTTAGGCTCTCCTGTCTTTTAGAATCTTTGCTTGGAGTAAGAATGATTTCACGAAAAAGAATACATCATTGAGCGCTCGTGGCTTAACTAAGAAGAAAGCTTTCTCATGAAAAGAAATTGTTTCTTCAAATTCTAACCAAGAAAAGTCAACTTAGACTTGCTTTTCTTTGACTAGCAAAAGATTTTGACTTTTCTTAATCTGTATGCATTACGATGGGGCTCTTCCAATCTAGCCAGTGGGTCTCAACTATGCTTTGCCGAAAGATTCCTAGTATCTTAAAACAATCATGTCAGAACTCTAAGCACAACTTTCTCATGAAAAGAAACCGTTTCTTCAAATTCTAGCCAAGAAAAGCCAAATTAGGCTTCCATGGTTTTAGAATCTGCTCAGAATTTCTATCCCGCATTAATTAATCAAATGTTTAGCTATGTTTTGCCGGAAGCTTCCTAATTCCTCTAATACTTCAAAAACAGTTATAAAAGATCGATATGTCAGAGTCGTCGTGGCTTAATAAAAAAGGATGCTATTCGTTAAAAAGAATACACCTCTTTCATGCTAGCCAAGAGAACTCTTTTTTTTGCTTTTTTTAGGGATATTTCTAATTGTGTTAGGCTTTTAAGTGATTACATCATCGAGCCCTCTTGGCTAACTTGGAAAAAAGCTTTCTCATGAAAGAAACCGTTTCTTCGAATTCTAGCCATGAAAACTTAACTTAAACTTCCATGTCTTTTAGAATCTCTTCCTTGACTAAAAAAGGAGCGCTTTCACGAAAAAGAATACGCCTCTGTCGTGCTAGTCAAGAAAACTTATTTTTAAGGACATTCTTAATTGTGTTAGGCTTAAAGTCATTTGGTCATTACATCATTGAACACTCGTGGCTTAACTAAGAAGAAAGCTTTCTCATAAAAGAAACCGTTTCTTCAAATTGTAGCCAAGAAAACTCAACTTAGACTTCCGTGTCTTTTAGAATTTTTTCTTGAACTAGCGAAAGATTTTAGAATTTTCCTAATCTGTATGCGTAACGATGAAGCTCTTCCAATCTAGCCAGTGGATCTCAACTATGCTTTGCCGAAAGATTCTTTATATCTTTAAGCCATCATAGCAGAGCTCAACCATGAAAAGAAACCGTCTTTTCATCTAGCTAGACCAGCGTCCGAGATTCAAAAAAGGCCTTAAAAATGGTTTTCGTAGGGCACGCCTTAGATCAGGGCAAATTTTTGATATTATGCTCCAAATAGGATGTAGAATTGCCAAAAAAAATTTGCCCTTCGAATCTCCTGCAGTTTTCGAGTGAATCGATTTTTAGTTAATCGATAAAACTTATCAAGGGTCCCCCTTTACTAACGGTTTTTTCGAAGTCTGAAAATCAAATATCTGAGACTACCAACGGATTCAGCGTGAAAAGTAGATAAAGAAAATGGGGTTACTTGTTAAGTTTCGACCACCTGGTGCCGAGAAATGGCATTTTAAAGGCGAAAAATCGACGTTTTTGGCGTTTTCCGATGACGTCAGCATTTTCCTAGGAGCATTTTCAGAAAAAATCATTCCCACAACTGGATAGCCCTGAATTAGTAGTATCCAAAAATGTTATGGTTTGTCAACTTTCAATGTATAGATCTCGAGATAATTCATTTTTAAGGTGGATAAATATGCTGAAAAACTGCGATAATCGATAATTTTCAATATTTAAACCAAAATATCTCGAGATCTAGACATCGAAAGTTAACAAACCATACCATTTTTGGATACTACTAATTCAGGGCTTTCCAGTTGTGGGAATGATTTTTTCTGAAAATGCTCCTAGGAAAATGCTGACGTCATCGGAAAACACCAAAAACGTCGATTTTTCGCCTTAAAAATGCCATTTCTCGGCACCAGGTGGTCGAAACTTAACAAATAACCCCATTTTCTTTATCTATTTTTCACGCTGAATCCGTTGGTAGTCTCAGATATTTGATTTTCAGACTCCGAAAAAACCGTTAGTAAAGGGGGGACCCTTGATAAGTTCTATCGATTAACTAAAAATCGATTCACTCGAAAACTGCAGGAGATTCGAAGGGCAAATTTTTTTTGTCAATTCTACACCCTATTAGGAGCATAATATCAAAAATTTGCCCTGATCTAAGGGGTGCCCTACGAAGTGACACAATCCACTGCCTCGGCCGCTGGTCTAAGCCAGGAGAGTCCCACTTTCATTTTAGCCCAGATGATTTAGACAAAAAAACTTTCATTAAGTGAACAAACCTCTTCCTATCTAGCCAGGAGGAACTCAGCTTCGCTCTAACGGAAGTTTCAAAAATCTCAAAAAAGGTCTTTGGTCATAGAGTCATCGTGGCTACAATAAAAAAAGAAGTCATTCATTAAAAAGAATACGCCTCTTCCATGATAATCAAGAGAACTTGCTTTTTGCTTTTTTAGGGACATTTCTAATTGTGTTAAGCTTTTTTAAGTCATTACATCATCGAGTCTTCGTGGCTTGACTTGGAAGAAAGCTTTCTCATGAAAGAAACATTTCTTCAAATTCTAGCCAAGAAAACTCAACCTAGGAATTAAAACTCTTCCTGGACTACATGTTTTTTTATAAGCATTGCACTTATAAGCATATCTAGGCTCAGATATGGGGAGAAATTAAGCATATGGCAAGCATTACTTGAGCCTACGAAAAATGTTTTTTCCTGATTTTGTCTTTTTTTAGCTGGAATTTTACGGATTTTCAGTATTTCCCTAAATTTATGCTTTAGATTTAAGCATCCCCTCGAGCATTTTTCAGCCTTATTAAGCCTTTGACATAAGCATCTCTGAGCCTATTTTCGGATTTTTGTATGCTTATAAAAAAAAAACATGTAAATAAACAATTTCACGAAAAAGAATACGCCTCTTTCATACTAGCCAAGAGAAATTGTATTTTACTTTTTTTAGGCACAGTCCTAAATTTGTTATGCTTAAAGTTTATAAATTTTAAGGACATTCTTTGATTGTGTTAGGCTTTTTTAAGTCATAACATCATCGAGCCCTCGTGGCTAATTTGGAAAAAAACCTTTCTCATGAAAGAAAGCGTTTCTTCAAATTCTAGCCAAACTTAGGCTTCCCTCTCTTTCAGAATCTTTGCATGGACTAAGAACGATTTCACGAAAAAGAATACTCCTCTTTTTGGTCTATACATCATTGAGCCTTCGTGGCTTAACTTCGAGAAAGACTTTCTCATGAAAGAAACAGTTTCTTCAAATTTTAGCCAAGAAAACTCAACTTAGACTTCCTTTTCTTTGACTAGCATAAGATTTTGACTTTTCTTAATCTGTATGTGTAACGATTAAGGCTCTTCCAATCTAGCCAGGTGGAACTCGGCTATGCTTTGCCGGAAGATTCCTAGTATCTTAAAACCATCACGGCAAAATTCAAAAAACACAGCTTTCTCATGAAAAGAAACCGTCTTTATTAATTCTAGCCAAGAAAAGTCAAATCAGGCTTCTATGGTTTCAGAATTTCTATCCTGCATTAATTAATCAAATGTTTAGCTATGTTTTGCCGGAAGATTCATAATTCCTCTAATACTTCAGTTATAAAAGATCGATATGTCAGAGTCGTAAAAAAGAATACACCTCTTTCATGCTAGCCAAGAGAACTCGTTTTTTAGGGACATTCCTAATTGTGTTCATCTTTTAAGTCATTACATCATCGAGCCTTCATGGCTTGACTTTTAGAGAAAAGCTTTCTCATGAAAGAAAGCGTTTCTTTAAATTCTAGCCAAGAAAACTCAACTTAAACTTCCATGTCTTTTAGAATCTCTTCCTGGACTTAAAAAACGATTTTACGAAAAAAAAATACGCCTCTGTCATGCTAATCAAGAGAAATCCTTTTTAAGGACATTCCTAATTGTGTTAGGCTTAAAGTCATTACATCATCAAGCCCTCGTGGCTGAACTTAGAGAACTACTTTCCCATAAAAACAAACCGTTTCTTCAAATTCTAGCCAAGAAAACTCAACTCAGAATTCCATATCTTTTAGAATCTCTTCCTGGACATAATTAAAGATTTTGAGTTTTCTTAAGATCTTTATGCTTAACGATGAGGCTCTTCAGAAAAAGATTACGCCTCTTTCATGCTAGCCAAGAGAACTCGTTTTTTATTTTTTTTAAGGACATTCCCACATTCCCAATTGTGTTAGACTTAAAGTCATTTGGCTTATACATCATTGAGCACTCGTGGCTAACTTTAAGAAAAGCTTTCTCATAAAAGAAACCGCCTCTTTCATGATAGCCAAGAAACTCATTTTTTCCTAATCGTCTTAAGCTTAAAGTATCATCATCGAGCCTTCATGGCCGAGCTGTTAGAGAAATACTTTCCATGAAAAGAAACCGTTTCTTCAAATTTCAGCCAAGAAAACTCGACTCATGCTTTAATAATGCTATTGGAATCTGTTTGGAAACTTTGAACTTATTTTTTACTATTTGACTTACACACTCAAAGAATTCTCTCAGTCGTGAGTAGTTTCCATTCAAAAGATGAGCTCGACTTAGAGAGATTGATTTTGGATAAGACAGGTTCAAAGAAAAATCGTACCTATGATTCTAGCTTCTCATTGCATTTAGTGAAAAAAGACCTCGTAGCAGTAAATTCATTTAGAGAGACCTGGTCGAAAGTTCCCAGATGCCTGTGCACTTAATGCATGGACCTTTGAGAATCCGGCGACGAGATCTTCCTTGAGAGCTTGTTGCTTTTTCTAAACCCTTCAGTGCAACATCGCAGAAATAACTGGAACAATATGTTCAAAGCAAAAAGAAATCGTAGCAATGAATCTCAAAGTCCTGATGCATTTAATGCACGGACCTTTAAGAATCCGGCGACGAGACCTTCCTCAGGAACTTTTTCATTGTCTACACCCTTCAGTGAAACATCGCACAATATACTCAAGACAAAGAAAAATCGTATGATTCTAGCTCCTCATTGCATTTAATGCATGGACCTCCATGACCTACATGCATGAAATCCAGAGAAACCATCTCTATGTCTTCCTACTCCCGGTCCATTTAATGCATGGATCTTTGTGAATTCGAGCGATGAGACCTTCCTTGGAAACTAACTTTTTTCGTTGTCTAACCCCTATGGAGAAACACTGGAGATGAGCTGAAACAATATGTTCAAAACAAAGAGAAATCGACGGGTCCGACTCGAAATGTATTTAATCTCCTTGTTTTTTTAATATCACTGGCATGCCTTTATACAATCAATTCTCTCTAATTGGAATCTTGATAACAGATAATAATGCCAATAGAGAGCCGGGTAAGTAGTCAATGTCAAAAGCCTGAAGAACTTAAATTGAACTTTATTGATGCTACTCGGCAAACTTTGTTCATTTTGAACGACTAAAATGTTTACTGCAAGAGAAAAAAAAACTACCTGAAAATTTTTGAATACAAGACCAACGAACCAAATATTTCTATATTCTTTTCTTATTTCTGCAAATTCAAAAGTTGTAAGTTAGCTCAAGATTGGCTGCAAGAAAGTTGTGAATTCTAATCATTGCTTTTGTAAAAATATATTTATATTTGACGTCACATAAATCTTTGACGTCATACCTTTCTCCTCGTTTAGAATTAGATTCGATTCCATGTACCATGCAACTAGGGCTTTTGTGAATACGTATTGTTGTAAATACTAACAATGTGATTAATGGCTATTAATTAACAAACCTGGTCTGGAAGTCGGGTTATTTTGAATTTCGAGGCTGATCTTTCTTTTGCTCATTGTTTTAAGTCACATTATTACCCAGCTGGCACACAACGATGTTTCAACGTTCATCTAGCGTTATATGGACGTTGTGAACGTTAGATAAACGTTGAAACAACGTTGTGAACGTTAGATAAACGTTGAAACAACGCTGTGTGCCAGCTGGGTATCGAAATCCGCTTCAGAGGGTGAAATTATGGGAAGTCTTCGTAGTGGAATGACAACGTGACGTCACTCTGTTAAACGATTGAAGATTAACCGTAGATTTGCAGTCTTTAGACGGAATGTGTAATGTCCAAAACTAACACTTGTTATCCTTGGAATTATTTAACGGTAAAATCAGAAAACCACCATGGCGAACATTTGGTCAAGGCGTTACATATATAAAGCATCACTTTCGCAAAGTAGTTGCCATGATCCACTTCATTTAATATTTGGTCAAGATGTTACATTCATAAAGCATCAGCATGGCCAAGTATTTGCCATGGCGGACTTCATTCAATAATTTTGCTGGCAATCAATTAATTTTGGAAACAAGCGATATCAAAGTTACAGTCATCTATGTGAGCATCATGGTTGTTGTTGTTCTTCTGGGTGCGGCAGCTGACGGATCTAATGACACCGATTCAGGTGGCCGCCACACCCTTTTTTTTTTTTTTTTTTTTTTTTTTTTTGATTTTTGGTTTCTTATTCACTAATTCTTAATGGAGTGAATTTTTTTATCAAAAAATTGCCTTTATAAATTGCTTTTTAATCAAACTTTTTCTAAAAAGATGTGTCAAAAGTTATGACTGTTTTTTTAAGCAAAATCCATATGAAAAATTGATGAAAAACCACTATTTTGAAGATTTCGAGAAAAATAAGCATTTACAAAAATTTTCCGCAAAAGTTTTTATTGTTCGGTAAAAGATACACCATCTACGGCGAAAAATTTTTCAAAATGTTTTTTCTTCGCCGAAACTAAGTATCTTCAAAATAATCATTATTCATAGAGTAATTAGTGGCTCAGTATGACTAAAATTATTCTTTTATAAAGGATTATTTCTTTTACAGTGGGTTAGCATACCTTAAGGTACATAAATATTGTGGATTTGAGTATCACCTGCGAAATATAATTTTTACAAAACAAAAAATCTGTATAAGCCCCTGAGAAAAAAAGAAAGAACTTCGGTAAAAGTGGGCGCCTACCGAGAAAATAAGTTCGACCTCTCCTTTAGACGTCCTAGAGTAGATCACGAAATATCAAATTTAATTGGCACAAAATAGAGCGCGGTGCAAAAAACAAATATCAAACTCAAAGTGAAACATTACAAACTTTAACAGAAATGTGTTCAAATACGAGACTTTCTAATAAAAACTTTTAAAGCTTAAAGCTCAGTCTCTAACTAGCCTGAATTCAAAAGTAAGAAGAATAAGAGTAAGAATAAAGTAATAATATATATCCTGAGGAGATAACTAAATGTCACAAAAAGTCAATGGGCACAATTTGCTTAAGATTTTTAATCTACAAAGTCGCAAACAATCACGGAGATGATTGTTCCTACAATAATGGTCGAAATAGAATGAGAATTCCGGTTATTTTAACATTTTTCAAGATTTAAAGTTCTGGCGAGAAAGTCGATTTTGGGCTATCTCTTTAACTTAATCGAATATTTCAATTTGGGAGGGGTTGGCAGACTTCCAGGCTATATTCTGAGCCTTATTGGACTATTTTGAACTTTTGGATCGTTAGATCCTAAGCTCCTAAGTGTTAAGTCTAGCGTTAGAACTCAACCCTTCGAACCTACTTTAGAGCACTTACAAATCGATTGTGGTTTCAAAACTTCCCGGTGGATTTCCCTTTTTTCTCAAATATTACGACCATGATTGTAGTCTTATTTCAAATGCATCAAATAATAATAATAAACTTACATCACACTGAACCAAAAATCTCTCCATACTGCTGCTGTACCCGTCTGTTTTTGTGGAGAGCAGAATTATTAAACTGAAAGTTGTATTTGAATGATAGATTTTCTTAAAGCTTATGAAAATTTTGACGTCAGATTATATTTGAAATGAACATTTGCGTGACGTCAGTTTTGAATTAGTATACTCGAAATTTGCGTAACAAATAATTGATCCGACAATTTTAGTTACAACACCCCAGGCAAAAGGAGAAATTACCCTCCCCTTACCGTTCTCATCGCAGGAGTTTGTGTATGGGTGTTTTTCAGCGAAGGAAACGATAATTTGTCTAGATCCTGATCTATTGAGGACGACAGGAAACAAGCACTTTTGGCGTCCGCGATTTTATAGATATTTTTGATTATGCGGGTTATTCCAAATCGCTACAGTCACTCTGCCTTCCTCGAAAGTGTAAATACATAAACGTTCTGTCATGCTTAAACTCGCTATTGCATAGAGAAAAATCTCGAGTTGAATCAAATCAAATCAAAATATCACCTTTTTTCACAGGAGTATCAATCATTCACAGATTTACAATTCAGCAAGAACAAGACAGTTCATGATATACAATGGCATCCACACATAAAAGGTACGTCAACTTAGGCTACTGGCATCCACTAGCGGATTCGTGCTCCTTACATACTCCTTGTATACTACCTGCGGTTTTAAAGAGTTCTGCAATTCAGACTAACGTTTGCTTCCCTTTTTAATGACATCATTGACATCCACTGATCTCTAACTACTTGACTGGATCGGGCACGCCTTAAAAATAAGCGAGTGGGGAAAAAACTACGGGTTGCTCTAAATCACTCCAGTCACTTCGCTGGTTTTAGGACTGACAAGTTTTGTTTTCAATTCTTGTCGTCAACAACGCAATTCGAAAATATTTTGAAATTCGAACGTTGGAAAATTTAAGGTTGATTAAAAAACAACATGGTAGACTAGTCGACCTCAAGACTGGATATATTATTATTCGATGATTATACTTATTCGATGGAAATCCTATTTCTCTTGAAAATTGAATTAGAAAGCTTCAACTGTACTATAGTTGAAATCTTTTATACCTTTTTAAAATAATTTTATGAAGAAAAAGAATTGTATATATAAGTAATAAGGACGAAATGCATATGCTGCTCTGCCACCCAAATCTCCTGAGTGAATATAGTTGGACAGAAATTCTTATTTCTTCACATATATTTTCACAGGTGTGATTGCAGTGTCCTGTACGGAGCACATGTCATTTTACGAGAGGATCGATAAAACAACACGAGCTTCTCAATCACCTTCGTTAATCCTTATTTGGAGTTTCGCTGACCCTATTCATCCCTTGGTAAGCAGTGTTAAAAGTTCTTTCGTTTCCTTATTTGGAGTTTTGCTGACCCCATTCATCCCTTGGTAAGCAGTGTTAAAAGTTCTTTCGTTTCCTTATTTGGAGTTTCGCTGACCCCATTCATCCCTTGGTAAGCAGTGTTAAAAGTTCTTCCGTTTCATCATTTGGAGTTTTGCTGACCCCATTCATCCCTTGGTAAGCAGTGTTAAAAGTTCTTCCGTTTCCTTTTTTGGAGTTTTGCTGACCCCATTCATCCCTTGGTAAGCAGTGTTTAAAGTTCTTTCGTTTCCTTATTTGGAGTTTCGCTGACCCCATACATCCCTTGGTAAGCAGTGTTAAAAGTTCTTCCGTTTCCTTATTTGGAGTTTCGCTGACCCCATTCATCCCTTGATAAGCAGTGTTAAAATTCTTTCGTTTCCTTATTTGGAGTTTCGCTGACCCTATTCATCCCTTGGTAAGCAGTGTTAAAAATCCTTCCGTTTCCTTATTTGGAGTTTTGCTGACCCCATTCATCCCTTGGTAAGCAGTGTTTAAAGTTCTTTCGTTTCCTTATTTGGAGTTTCGCTGACCCCATACATCCCTTGGTAAGCAGTAATAAAACTTCTTCCGTTTCCTTATTTGGAGTTTCGCTGACCCCATTCATCCCTTGGTAAGCAGTGTTAAAATTCTTTCGTTTCCTTATTTGGAGTTTTGTTGACCCCATTCATCCCTTGGTAAGCAGTGTTAAAAGTTGTTTCGTCTCCTTATTTGGAGTTTCGCTGACCCCATTCATCCCTTGGTAAGCAGTGTTTAAAGTTCTTTCGTTTCCTTATTTGGAGTTTCGCTGACCCCATACATCCCTTGGTAAGCAGTGTTAAAAGTTCTTCCGTTTCCTTATTTGGAGTTTCGCTGACCCCATTCATCCCTTGATAAGCAGTGTTAAAATTCTTTCGTTTCCTTATTTGGAGTTTCGCTGACCCTATTCATCCCTTGGTAAGCAGTGTTAAAAGTCCTTCCGTTTCCTTATTTGGAGTTTTGCTGACCCCATTCATCCCTTGGTAAGCAGTGTTTAAAGTTCTTTCGTTTCCTTATTTGGAGTTTCGCTGACCCCATACATCCCTTGGTAAGCAGTAATAAAACTTCTTCCGTTTCCTTATTTGGAGTTTCGCTGACCCCATTCATCCCTTGGTAAGCAGTGTCAAGTTCTTTCGTTTCCTTATTTGGAGTTTCGCTGACCCCATTCATCCCTTGGTAAGCAGTGTTAAAAGTTCTTTCGTTTCCTTATTTGGAGTTTCGCTGACCCCATTCATCCCTTGGTAAGCAGTGTTAAAAGTTCTTTCGTTTCCTTATTTGGAGTTTTGTTGACCCCATTCATCCCTTGGTAAGCAGTGTTAAAAGTTGTTTCGTCTCCTTATTTGGAGTTTCGCTGACTCCATTCATCCCTTGGTAAGCATTGTTAAAAGTTCTTCCGTCTCATTATTTGGAGTTTTGCTGACCCCATTCACCCCTTGGTAAGCAGTTTTAAAAGTTCTTTCGTTTCCTTATTTGGAGTTTCGCTGTATCCATTCATCCCTTGGTAAGCAGTGTTAAAAGTTGTTTCGTCTCCTTATTTGGAGTTTCGCTGTATCCATTCATCCCTTGGTAAGCAGTGTTAAAAGTTGTTTCGTCTCCTTATTTGGAGTTTCGCTGACTCCATTCATCCCTTGGTAAGCATTGTTAAAAGTTCTTCCGTCTCATTATTTGGAGTTTTGCTGACCCCATTCACCCCTTGGTAAGCAGTTTTAAAAGTTCTTTCGTTTCCTTATTTGGAGTTTCGCTGTATCCATTCATCCCTTGGTAAGCAGTGTTAAAAGTTGTTTCGTCTCCTTATTTGGAGTTTCGCTGTATCCATTCATCCCTTGGTAAGCAGTTGTAAAAAAATCTTTCGTCTCAGACAGATTTCCGTTTCAGTGGAAGTATAGGCTTTTCCGTCTCAAAAATTCTTCATAATTCACTAAAATTTCAAAAGTTCTTCCGTTTCCTCATTTGGAGTTTCGCAGACCCCATTCATCCTTTGGTAAGCAGTGTTAAAAGTTCTTTCGTTTCCTTATTTGGAGTTTCGCTGACCCCATTCATCCCTTGGTAAGCAGTGTCAAGTTCTTTCGTTTCCTTATTTGGAGTTTCGCTGACCCCATACATCCCTTGGTAAGCAGTGTTAAAAGTTCTTTCGTTTCCTTATTTGGAGTTTCGCTGACCCCATTCATCCCTTGGTAAGCAGTGTTAAAGTTCTTCGTTAATCCTTATTTGGAGTTTCGCTGACCCCATTCATCCTTTGGTAAGCAGTCTTAAAAGTTCTTCCGTCTCAGTGAAGTATATTAGGGTTTTCTGTCTCAAAAATTCTGAATAAAATCTCCAAAATTTCTTACCGCCCTTATACTTCGTATCACTTGACTAAGAAGCGCCGAACGAACAAAAATAAATGGGTTGAGAAGTACCAGAATTCAGATAAAGCGCAGTGATCTTGACACATACCGTATATTTTTCTTTTGTTTTTAGTTACTATTGGAAGCACCAGACGATATTTTGTGTTTCAAATTCAATCCATCAGATCCAAACATCGTTTGCGCTGGATGCTTTAACGGACAGGTCGGTTAAGCGCGTTGCTTTTCCCCGTTTTTAAAATGAATTTGTTTTCAACCTTTTTTGCTTTCAACCTTTTCAAGCAGTGCCAAAAAGGTTTTTATTTTATTTTTTCATAATATGGCCCTTGGGACTTCAAACCAGATTTTACTATGCTGGCAAAGCTGGAGAAAATATTTATTCAACATTGAAGGGCATGCGGTGACTGGCCTAAAGAGCCCTTGGAAAGTCAATTTTGAAGTTCCTTATTGACAGAAACAGATTGTACCATCTAACAGAGTTTGAAGAGCAGATCTCCAAAATGTGCATTTGTCTCATTTGGTCGACTAAGTTCCCTAAATATTGACTTTGAAAATGCTGCATCAGCGATTTTTAGAAAATTTTGCCAAGAAGAACTTTCGCAATAAGGAGACAGTCAATATTCAAAAGTGAACAATCTTAAGCTAAGGTAAGCCTATAAGCTTCTAGTAGGGTTAAATTGAAAGGCTTTTTTGTACTAACTTTTCATTAATATTTCTACAGATTGTGCTGTGGGACATCAAAAATTACAATGATTTATTGGTCAACCATAAAACACACGGTCAAGGAAGTAACCCCAACCAAAATATGTCCAACTTGGTAATAACATTTTTTGAAATTCAAAAATCCATGGTCATTGATCTTATTTAAATGCACTTTTTTCGCTTGGAAGATTCTATTTGTGGTGAACTCAGTACATCACAGTAAAATCACCTCTTATAATAAGAGAAAAAAACTTAATTTGAGTGAAATTCCCTATGGAGGATTCTGAGAGTTTTCCACTTACTAAGTTCACCCTCACAGCCCCGGTGAAACTTTTTCCCCAATCAGGGATAAAAATCCTATTGTTCCAAGGTTAAAAATTCAAATGGGGATGGTTTTAGACTACAATTTCTCAGTGGGGCTGAAATTCTAGGGCATTTTTCCCACCGAAGACGAAATTTTTGCAAAATTTTCCAGTAGGGCTGGAGCCTCAGCGGGTCTGTGACACAGGGGTGTCTAAGTGCACTTTTAAGTGGTTCACACAAGGTAAGAGGTAGTTATCATCTCATTCTTAGTCCATAAATTCTATATAATCAAAAAACTTGAGAAAAGGTATTTGAATTTGCCACTCCAGATGTTTCGTCCTAATAAGATCTCACGATGAATTTATTTCTTCTCATACTCTCCAGCCATCTTTCTACAATACGAATACAACGGAATTATCACCGAAAGTTCGTTATTGTGCAGTTTCAAGTATAGAAAATTCACATCGTATGCCTATCACTGACATACAATGGATTCCTGACCATATTGAGGTATTGGTTTTGATGAACAGTAGACTCTTGCTTATTTGAATTTCTCTTATTCCAGTCTTTCTATGAATCGAACTTGATATTCCCAGTCTCGGTCAAGGATAAACCCTCTTAATATGCTTCCTTTAACTCAAATCTCTCTGTAATTCGAACAAACAATGATATTCCCCCACTGACCTTTATATATCCCTGGACTAAGCTATATCCGCCATCTTTGATCGAAGTTTTTTTGAAAGTTGGTACCCGCAAAGAAGCCATTGTAGTGTTTGAAACTTTGTCTACAGACAAACGGCGCTACATCACTAGTGTACAAACGGGTACCAATTTCAAAAAAACTCCGATCATAATACTTTGCTTGGCCGGCATTGAGTAGCTTGGTCCAGGGATATATAAAGGTCAGTGTGGCAGTGTTGGCGGTAAATTTACTGGAAGCTTAGAGTATATGTGACGCTCCACCTTAGCATTCAACCTCCCAGATCTAGCGCAAAAAGAAAAAAGGATAGACAGCCACAGGATAAATATGCTTGCTTTACTTACATTCACAGATTGGCCGTATGGGAGTCGTTTTAGAAAATCGATTGCGTTATTGTTCTCAAATCATGACGGCGTCGTCTGACGGGTGAGTTTTTCGACATGGACGCTCTCGAATTCGATTTTTTCAAGGATAATCGGATTTTCATCGAATAAGGAGGCGTATCAAATAGTAGAGTTTCTTGTTGACGGTGACTTTCAATATTATCGAATAGAAGAACTTCGAATTAGAGAGCATCAACTGTATATAGTTTTCGCACAAGTTGTGACAGAGCTTGATGCAAGCATATTGATATGATAAAAATATTATTGTGCTGTAAAAGCATCAGAATATATGGGTTTATTTTTATTTAGACATGTTTTATTTTGGGACACGCGTGCGTCTAAATCAGGCGTCGCTCGAACACCTATGCCCGAAAACACGTCTTCCAATCGAGTAACTACTTTCCAACATCTTGATTTGTCATGGAAACCGCTTCTAAAGGTGAGAGAAAGAATTATTTTTGTTTTCGCTGAGAGGTTTCTAGATATTCTTGCAAAGTTTGACGTTTTTCCGACTCTTTAGATTTAAGAGGGGGATATAACTTCTTGAAAGAGAAACATGTAGGTTTGTCAAGTTTACGGTTATGGATTTTTGCCCAATTACGCTCAGAGCATTTGTTCTTTTAGACTTTGGTGAGGAGCAAGCTCATGCTAATCCGCTCACCACAAGCAATTTTGCTTGAAACTTTTTTTTGTCACTCTGGTGACAACAGCGAGCGCAGCTTCTGTTGAAGTTGTTGAATTCTCACTCAAATTAAAAAGAAGTGAGCTGATTTTTGTTTAAGTAGTTAAAAGGAAGCTGCGCTCGCTATACTCATTTACCTGAGCTGTACTGATGCGTCCTTGCAAGGATAAAACAAATGTCTGCGGGTAGCAAGTGACTTCAGATCTATCTATGAACCTTCCAATGCTAGGTGACAGCCCATCGATTGCGTGGTTCAGGCGAATGCAGTCCTGTCAAGTTCATTATCGATGAAGTGCAAAGTTCCGCTAGACGGCCAGGTTAGTGTCTCTTATCCCTGTGATTTACTCAAGCTTCCATTGCGTGAAGTTTCAACGTTCATCTAATAGTAAATGTGCCTTCACTGTTTTTCAAAGAAGTTTGAACAAAGTATAATTGAGTCTCTGCATTCTTTTCGGGACCTTTTTAAGTGGAGCAATTATAGACAGCCGAGCCGGCTGGCCGTGGATCACTTTAAAGAACAAACGAAAGACTGTCTGAAAGTCTTAGATTACTTGGTTATCCACGTAAAAAATCAATCATATCTATCTAGGTTCCAAACTTGATTGCATACTGAGAACCGGATTTCCGGTTCTCAGTTCTTGTAATTTTTCGCCGTGCGAAAAAACATAATTCTCTTTGATTTCAGATATTCCTTTAACCCAACCTGTCGAAGAAGAGGATAATAATTTCACATCCTTCAAGAAAAAAGATGAACCCAAATCACTGGATAACATCAATTCCAAATTTTACGTTGCTACCGAGGTATCCTCGTTTATTCATGTATAACACGGACTATCCCAGCTGGCACAGAACGTCATAAAAGCGTTCATCTGACGTCCCTGACGTCCATATAACGTTACATGAACGTTGAATTAGCGTTGTGTGCCGATCGGGATATATTGGCGAAGTGCTATGGTGGTCATCGCGCTCGGCTCTCGACAGGCCACCCGAGTCCGATTCCCACCGTAGTACTTCGACTCTTTTTGCAAGTGTGTGTACCTTCGCCCCGGGTCAACTCTTACCATATGAGGAGAATAGGGTACCACAGCTCTGTTGAAAGAGCGTTGATAGATATCTCAGACATTGTAGTGTGGTGACATTCATGCTAACTTGCGAATGCGTACGCCCTCCCGCTCTGCTCGAGTGTAATCATCAAGCATAGTCTGATATCTGTATAATGCGCACAGGCTCATGCTTCGCCGAAAAGGAGTAGGACCCATTCCGGTAACTTGGAGGTGTAGGTAATATATACGAGAAAGTAATAAGTCTATTCAGCTCTTCATTAATTTCATTAATTTCATCTTTCTCGTTTAAGGATGGTGAAGTGATTTATTTGGACTGGAAACCAACTAAAGACATTGACACTGGAAAAATTGTTTGTAAGTAAAACCAATATAAAACCATATGCTTTTTTATTAGAGTCAGGAGATTTTGAAGGCGCCTCGAAAGAAGCCATAATCTCTTCCAGCACAAACTTTCCATAGCATTCTTTTGAAATTACTCGAAGCCACTCCATTAGGTCTTTCTTGGGATCACGTCAATCAAGATCAATAGAACAAACAGCCTTTTTCAATGAAATGTCTCAAAGCATTCTTTCGAAATAAATAGAATTCACTCTATTTGTTCTTTTTATGCATTAATGCCAACCAATGAAATAAATAACTTTTTTTATTTTAAATCTTCCGTCTTTTCAACAGCAAATCGTCCAGAACATTCGTTCGAAAATAATCGAATCTATTCTTTTTTATGCATTAATGCCAATCAATAGAACATCTTTACTTCACTTAAAATTTTCCATCTTTTCAACAGCAAACCGTCCAGAACATTCTTTCGATGCACACGACAGTACCATCAACACTCTACAGAAATCTCCTTTTAACAAGACTATCTTCTTGACCGTTGGTGGATGGACTTTCTCAATCTGGAAAGATGGCGTCACGGTAAGTTTGAATATGTATAGTAAAGTGCTGTCGAGGGTGGTTCGAAGGCTCCTTTCTCTTTAGCTGTCTATTGAAGGTTGGGGGCACCACTCCTTTCCCATCGCTTTTTGAAAGCATGGAGAATTAAAGATCTGTCATGTTTTTTAATAAACTACTTAACCTCGCTTTTAAAACAGGATCAGAGGATTGTAATCCTTGTTTTCAATTTCGTAAATTATTTCGTTCAGTTTTGTAAAATGTTTCTTTCAGTTTCGTAAAAATGCTTATTTCGGTATCGTAAAATGTTTCTTTCAGTTTCGTTAAATATTTCTTTTTGCATCGTAAAATATTTCTTTCAGTCTCGTAAAATATTTCTTTCGGTATCGTAAAATGTTTCTTTCAGTGTCGTGAGATATTTCTTTCAGTTTCGTAAAATGTTTCTTTCGGTGTCGTAAAATGTTTCTTTGAGTATCGTAAAATATTTCTTTCAGTTTGGACCTTTGATACAATCATACCCCCACGACTGTAAATTGACAAGTGGCATGTGGAGCCCTTCTCGACCTTCCGTCTTTTTCATCGGTAAAGCTGACGGAAATATTGATGTTTGGGATCTGCTAGATAAGTAAGTTCACCCTTCGCTCGTTCGTTCGTTTGTTTGCATCGAATTTCTAAATGACACCAATGAATAAGCTGACGTCAACTTTCGGCAAAGACTCTGTAATTTCAATTCCTTGCGAGAGCAACAGAACTCTAGTTTTAAGATTTTATTTCAAGGTTTCTCGAATAAAAGACATGAAACTGTAAGTATTTAAAAAATAATTTCACTGCTTATTCTATCAATATATTCGGTTGGTTATGCTCTCTATTGATGAATGAAAGCATATCACATCAAGAAGATATTTATCATTCACGAATGTTTCTCTTTTGACGTGCAGGAGCCACGAACCGTTTTTAACGCAAAATGTTTCGCCTGTTCCAATAATCACTGTTTCACCATTCCAAATGTCACGTGAGTTAGTTTGATCTACCTTTAAGAAAATTGTGATTTTTTTCCCCATAGTGGGAAAAAGTAGAAATTCTATTGCTCTCAGGTTGAAAAATTCGGTTATGACGAAAGGAAAGTCAATTTTCCGGTGAGACTAAAACTCTAGGGTATTTTTTTCCACGGGGGCGAAATATTTGTTTAATTTTCCGGTGGGGCAGGGTCCACTCGGGTATCAAAACGTATTAATACCATTGAAAATTAAATTTAACGTACGAGGCCAAAATATTTTTTACGGACACCTTTTTAACCGGATATGGGCTAAACTCCAAGGACCCCTTACCTCTCATTCACTACTGATGCGTTTCCAATTTGGATATCTCTATTTAGGGAAATATTATGTCTGACGTTAAATTCTGTTTTCATTTCCAGCTAAACAGCAATTACTAGCAGCTGGTGATGAAGTAGGAACCCTCCACGTCATGGAAGTGCCATGGAATTTGCGATATGCTACCACCAATGAGGTATAATCAGCTGCATTATTTTGATCAGATCATGTACTCTTATTTTGGCTTTTAATACAGAGACTTTTAGTTTCTTCATAAGCTAGTGACCATTGAGGAACCTTAAGTGGATTGATTTTCGTGAGTTTCGCGAATTTTGGCCATTTTCGTGAAAATTAGTCCTCGCGAAAAATTTAAAATTTTGATTTTTTTGATAAAATCCCTAGGAAAATAAAGAAATAAGGTGAAAAAGACGCTGATTTACGATGCATGACTTTACTGTGATACAGGGTTGTACTTTCAATTTGATACATAGATTGAATTTGATACAGGGGTGTACTATGATATAAGTTTGTACTCTAACAAGAGGATGTACTGAAATACAGGGATATACTATGATACAGAGATGTTATGCGATACAGAGATGTAATGCGATATAGAGATGTAATTGAATAAAGGGGTGTGCTATGATACAGGATGTACTATGATATAGGGGTATTGTACTGTTATACTGGGAAGTACATTGATACATTGTGTGCCGTATATATTGAAAGACCTGTCTAATTTTTTAACTTTTTTGTTTATTTAGCTCCATGCATTTGAGCATTATTTGGACCGAGAAGCAAGTCGCCTTGAATTATTGGATAAAACACGTGGTCAAAACTCGCTCCCAACCTCCATCAAAGTGGATTCAAAAGCAGTGAGTTTGGAATACCTTTTCTCTAGCCCTTTTGATAGAAATACACGTTTTTGGACCTACCCCGGAGGAGGTTCTATAAATTAACCTCTGTCCGTTCGTTCGTTCGTCCGTCCGTTCGTTAGTTACCAGCTTTTCTCGAGACAGGCTCATTAGTTTTTTCTGATTTTTTTGCACGAAGATGTGTAACTATAAACCCCCGAATGTGACGGAGCCCGATTTTCGAGAAAGACAAATTTGGGGGCAAATTTGGGCCAAAAACGGGTGAAAAACTCGATCATTAATTTTTTCTGATTTTTTGCATGGAAGTAGGGTACCATCATAAGTAAAAGATGGCTCAAGCAGATTTTTGCAAAAAAAACTTTGTTGGCTCAAAAAACGCATGTTTATCTATAAGAATCACTATTAATAAGCATACATCAATGTTCTTAGTCAAATTACTCAATTATTTTATGAGATAGATGTTTTTTTGCTCACGAGGGCTTATTTTTGAAGAATATGTGTGTTTACACATGAAATTTTGGTTGCTTGGCGTGTTTTTATAGAGAAACTGGCCAAATTCGATATTTTTTTATAAGCACATTATCAATTACTTTGGTATTAGCTTTTCTCGAGATTGGCTCTTTCATTCTTTCTGATTTTTTGCACAAAGATGCATAACTATAAACCCTCAACTGTGACGGAGCCCGGTTTTCGAAAAAAAATGTTTTTGGGCAAATTTGGGCCAAAAAACGGCTAAAAAACGGGTTTTTTGGACTTTTTTGAAATATTGGATCATTGTTTTCTCAGATTTTCTTGCATGAAAGTAGGTAAAAGATGGCTCAAGCAGATTTTTGTAAAAAAAGAATTTTTCAGCTCAAAAAACGGATCTTTATCTATAAGAATCACTATTAATAAGCATACATCAATGTTCTTAGCCAAATTACTCATTTTTTTGATGAGATAGATTTTTTTTTGCTCACAAAGTTTTGGATATAAAAGAATATTTCAAGAGCATGAAATTTTGGTTTCCAAACGTTTTTTTTATAAGAAACAAACGGCTAATTTTGATAGATCGTCACTATTTGTATTCTGAATGATTGTTTAACGGTCATGCTCACGTACTCTTGTCTCCCGAATAGACGGCGGGGGGGGGTCCGAGTAAGCAGGGGGGGTAGGAAAATTTTCTAAATTCTAATAAGCGGGGAGGATGGAATAAGAGGGGGCGGGATAATTCGAAGACAGAATTTTTTTTAACTGATATCAATTTCAACAACAAAAAGAGAAACTTTAACAAATGAACACGTAAAATAAGAACCAATACTAACAAAATGGAAAATTATAACAAGTTTAAGGTCTATCTACGCTGTAATAAAAGATTAAATTATTCAAATTTAATTAGCGGGGGGGAGGGGGGGTCTTAATAAGAGTGGGGGGATGGATTTTTTTTCATTTAACAATTAGCAGGGGGGGACGTCTATTCGGGAGACAAGAGTAGATATCAATTATATATGTGTTTAAATGCATTCTTTGCCACGGCATGACGTCACAATTGGGGAAAACAGAACACTTACTAAAAATAATTATGTGTAATCATTAAACAAAATCTTTTAGTTAGTTAAACCATAAACCATGTTTGTTTTCCCCTCGCAATGATTAAATCTTATTGGTTGAAAAGTATATCACATGACTTTCCGTGGCAAAGAATGACCAGGTAGGTCCATAAAAGTATCACTTGTTTATAAAAACGTTCTGAGTTTTAAGCCTAAAGATGTTCTTTCACCAATTTGTGAGTGTCTTTGTGTAATTTCCAAAGAGATTTGTGTTTTAAAAGTCTCTAAAGCCCTGTTAACTTGTTCTAAATATTTTGGCTATCGAAGCCTTACGTTTTTATATAGTTTGTTCTTATAAAAAACGTGTATGTATTAAAGAAGAATGTCTAGCTAGTGAATATCCCATTTTTTTCTTTGGTTCTATAGTTTTTAATTTGTGGAGGTCAAGGCATCCAATACACTTAAAAGACCTCTTGGAGTTTCAAAAAAAACATTTCTAAGATGTGACTTGGTGGATGTAAGAAAGCCTTCAATTTTCAACAAATGAATATGCAAATCTACCTTTAAACTCGAATCTGCCAGTAATTTGTCATCATATTTTCCCATAGGGACATGTCCAAGAAACTGAAGAGGAATGGGATACTAGATCAAAAGCTGTGAGTTTTCATTTCTTTATTCAAACGTTTTTACAAATTTCTCGCCATAAATTGAACTATCCATAGGCTCAAAGTAACAATAAAAAAGTGTCAAACATGTTTCCTGTTTTGACGAACCCCCTGCTTATATAAGTAGACAAGAAAGCTTTTATAGCTTCATATCCTGAGACTTTGAATCGAAATGGTTTATTTTTTCGTTGAGTCTAGGCATTTTATTAATTTTAATGGGCAACCAGGGCATTCTAAATAACAGGGTTTAGCAGACCTCAAAAAAAACTATAAAATGAAGATTCTTAAGGAAACCAGGAGTAAACTCCGGGAATTTGATTTTATTGATTCCTTGTAGCAGAAAAGCTTTCATCACTTTCAAAAGTCTCTCCCTTCACGGTCAATCATGGTGGTCTCTCAGATCCATATTAAGGAATTAACATTTCGTCTACAATCTAAGACTACCTTCACAAGCTACGGTTCCGTTCTGCTCCGAAGCGAAATGAAGCCATTCTATTGGTTAAATTCAAGTTTTACTTCACTTCTAACCAATAGAATAGCTCCATTTTGATTCAGAGCGAAACGGAACCGTTACGTGCGAACATGGTCTAACAAAATGGTGTTAAAACGTTTTCACGGTTTCTTAATCAGTTACGGGTTCCATTCATGGAATTTAATTGGCCATAAAATATATAATATTTTATACGAAATTTTAGGGGAACTCAGGGGTTAATTGGATACACCTTTTTTTTTTAAGAAACTAGTTTTACCAAGCAGCCTCAATGTTTATGAAGAAATCGGCCTTTTGAGCCTTAATAGTTTCTTACATGTTTCTAAACTTTTTGACATAATCAGCCTTTTTTTCATGCAAAGAAGAAAAAACATTTGTTTTGATTAGAAGGTTCTTAAAAAAAACGAAATAAAAAATGTTATTTTCTCATTCTCAGCCTCAGCATGTTTCTTAGATGTTTCTCAGTTTTTAGGTATTCTGAGCCTCATGGTTCTTAAAAGTGTGTTTCTTAAAAACAACGTGTAACGAAAATAAATTATTTTTATAGCAATATGGTGAATATCTTGAGATGGAGAAAAAGCTTTTGACCGAAATGGGATTGTTGGTTGAATCTATGGAGTAAAGAAAGAGACAAAGTGAAAGAGGAGAAGAAATTAATGTAAATATTCAAAAATTGTTGATACATAATTTAACTTGTTGATATGTTGTATGGATTAAGGTGAGATGTGACTTTCTAAATTTCCTTCATTGATTGTTGTTTTTGGTTTTGACGGTTTATTGATCGTTTTTGGTTCTGACGGAGACCATTCACTTCTTCGTGGCATATTATGAAATATGGAGTTTTTAAATTTGAATGGTAGAGTTTCTTCATAAAACTTTGGATTTATTGTTGGAGTATAATGGATCTGTTGTTTTCGAATTTTTTTCATCTGAACATTCCTACTTTGAAAAGAGATAATTGATTTTAATGGTTTGATTTGCAATGGTTGAATCTCAACCAATCACCACCGTGAATACTATTCCAGAAAGTTTTCTCATCTTAAAACAATCAATGATGGATCTTCTGTATTCACCAGAAATGACAACGATGAAAAGAGACTTATGAAACCATTTCAAACAGTGTCAATGATACTGGGTCATTTTCTTTGATTAAATGCTTAATCCAAAGAGCTTTGGCCCGCTTTTTCGTATAATTTGACAAGGATGATTTGATTTGCTGTATATAAAAATAGATGTGTATATATTCTTTCAAAGATCTCGTTCATCGCAACAATCTGGCAAGTGCGGTCGTTACTCGACCCCGCACAATTTTTATCGGTACAACCCTCACTAACCGGTCATTATTGTATTAGAATGTATAAGAATTATCACTTTTTGTAATACGCCCTTGAGAATGTGCCTCCTGTGCCCTGAATAAAAGCTCGACACGGCCATTTCAAACAACCCCTTCTCACAGACCCAGTGGGATTTTTTCAGCCAGTGGGGGTAAAGATATCGGACCAAAACTCGATGGGGATTGATTATCCCATTTATTTTATGGCTGGGGATTTGAGTTCCATTGTTTTAGAGCCAGAAAATTCGGTATGGATGAAAAAAAGGGCACAATATTTTGCTCTGAGGATTTGCTTATCTGATTATTTTCAGTGGGGACAAAAATTAGAGAATAGTTTTCCACTGGGGACATAATTTTGCCCAATATTCCAGTGGGAAGGGGTCCCAGTGGGTCTGTGAGAAGGTGTTTTAAAATTCAAAGCTAATTTCACAGCTAATTTTCTTAAAACCTAAAAATTCTAAAAGAACCATATTCCTATTCCATTGGAAAAAGGTAAAGATAAACTTAAATTTTGGTGGGTCATTTATCGAATTCGGTTAATTAGATCAAAAGTTATGCTCAATTGAATAAAAAAGTTACTTTCTGAAGTGCTCAAAAACTAAAAATCGTTGATCGCTAATCGAAAATCAGTTTCAAAGAGGGAAACCTTTTTGTGGCGCACCCCAGTAGAGAAAGTGGTTAGTTGATGATAAATGAAAATGTTATCTTAGAAAACACTCTTAAAAGTAACCAAGAAATCGATTTGATCACTCAACTGGATTTTCTGGATTATTCTATATCAAAAAAGCCTAAAACTGAACTGTATAGGATTTTTTGAACATTTCCCACATTTTGAATATATTTACTACCCGGTGAGGTAAAAGAGACACCCCTTTTAGAAACTTAATTAAAACACAGAGGTCGACCTAAGAAAAAAATACCATAAATATATAATACCGCCCTGTTGCTCTTACATCACATGTCACCAAAGTTTTTGAAAGATCGTAAGAAAAATCATGCAAGACCATCTGGAGAGAAACAACCAATAATAACCAACACGGATTTAGGTCAGGAAGATCCTGCCTTAGCCAATTGCTTACCCACACTGTCTGAACGATGAAAGAAATGGTATTTGTGGAAAACTTCTTTGCTGGATTAAATTACTCCTAACAAAGAGAACACAGAAAGTCTCAGTCAACACAAGCCTTTCCAAAAGTGCAGATGTTTTATCTGGGGTGCCCCAAGGTTCCGTACTGGGTCCCCTCCTGTTTCTTTTTTCTTGATTCAGGATATTGATGAGGATATTTATCAGTGCTGTCCTCATTTGCAGACTATACAAGACTGCTGAAAGAAGTGGCCAGTCAAGATGATGTTAAGCTTCTTCAAAATGACCTCGTCAGAGTATACAAATGGTCAGAGATCAATAACATGCAACTCGATGGACTGAAATTCGAACATAAGTGTTATGGGAAGAACGAAGAGCTGAAACCAAATTCTGATACCCAGGACCAAATTGAAACCAAAAACTAAGCCAAAGACCTTGGAGTCACTTTGGATGTGGATATGAGCTACACTCAACACATCCAAAATCAAATCAGCAAAGTCAAAGCCATCAGCTCATGGATAATCCAAACCTTTAAGTCACAGGACACTAATGTAATACTAACCCTTTGGAAGTCACTTGCTATTCCACACCTTGACTACTGCACCAAACTATGATCACCGTCAAAGTCATGCCTAATCCATCAATTGGATCTGCTGCAATAATCATTTTTGAAAGGGATTTTCTCCGCAACAAGTTCACTCTTTACTATTAGCTTTGTTCTGTGTGACTTTCAAAAGCTAGCATCTTATTGAGGTTAGAAAATATCCTGCTGGTTGAAAAATTATGACTGACTGACTGACTGACACTTTCAAAACTCGATAAAAATGACGAATCTGATAGCACCACCGACGAAAATACATTCACTGTCTGGTTGAAAATTCCTCACCTCGATGATTGTGATCAAAACCTTGTTAAAGGTTTAGAAAACCTTGTTAAAGGTTTAGAATGAAAGTTACGGAGAAACCTAAAAAAGGATAAAAGACTTGTATTCAAATTATCATTTTCAACAACAAAAATCAACATGTTCACCAGCAACAAAGACAAAACGCCCATGATGTCAAAGTCCAATGTTGTTTACCGTTTCCAATGACCCGGTTGTTCCGCTGAATACATTGGCAAAACTGACCGGAACTTACAAGAAAGATGGCTCGAGCACTCCTACAGAAAAGACAGTGCTATTTGCAGTCCCCTACTCTCATGTCAATTCTTTAACAACATCAATGAAATGCTTTTATTTGATCAGAAACCCTTAAACAAGAAAGAACAAAAGGAGTACTTTATGAATACTATTACCAAATAATTTAAAGATAATTGACTCCTCTGAGAAATGGAATATTTTATTAATAAAAGAAGCAATTTTATATTAAAAAGCATCGTCCTATTTTAAACAATGGTCTCAAAGCCTCTAGAGACTTTTTATTTACATGATTTTATTGCCTACAATTTATCAATTTTGTTGTTTAAGATTTTGAAGCTTTTTAACTCGACATTTGTACAAAAAATTTTATTTGCCTGAATGATGTATACAGCTCGACATATAGCTTTTCATAACATTTTAATTCATATTGTTGCTTTGATTATCTTGGCTCAAATGAAATTTTTCGGACTTACTTTTCTCTTTTTATTATATTGATAATAAATAAATTTATATTTTAGATAATTAATTAAAAAAAATATCATAGTTAAATTTAGAAGTCAAATAATCGATAGTTCAACATGGCAGAAGAAACGGGAACACCGCCATACATCTTTCCCATATTTTTTACCTCCAAAACACAAGAAATTTTCTCATGTAAAGCAGATGAAGATGTGAAAGAGGAAAATCCTCATAAAATCATAACAAAGGAACAAATTCAACAAGATTTCAAAGATCGTGCTGCCATCTCTGATTTTCATCCTGCAAAGAAGATTGTTGAGGTGAGTTTTACTTCAGGGAGTACTAAATTTAAAAACGACCTAATTTTGTCTGCAAACTTCATCTTTTTAGGGTTCATTTACCTTACAAATTTATGATCATTTTTAAAAACTCAAGTTTTTAGGCTTAAAAGGGTTGAATACAGAGCAGAAAGTAGGACTCTATACTCCATACATTTGAAATCTATATAGATCTGCTAATGATTTTTATTAATGTTATCATAAAACACATGGATAAGCACACCCCCTTCTCACAGACAAACTATCCACAGGAAAAATTGTCAAAATATCGTCTTGGTGGAAAATTATACTTCAATTTTTGTACCCACTAAATATAATCAAATAAACCAATCCTCACTGCAAAATATTACCTTACTACCTTACTACCTTAGGAATACCCATCAGATGAGCTGCTGATTGTTTACGATGCAGCTTTCCAGTATGGACAAAATTTTTATCTCATCATCGATGAAGAAGAAAAACAAAAAATTCTAAATGTAAGTCGCATGTTTCATAAATCTCTTGGTCTAGGTTTTCAGTTAATTAGCCTGTACCAAACTCTTCTTTGCAATAAAAAAATTGCAAGGTATGGTTTGTTACTGTTATGCACTATTCAGTGTCTGAGATGTTTCTCCCAAGTTACTAACGAGACACATAGTTCGTTTAACTAGAACATACTGGCACAGATTTTTCAAAAATCTCTACGGCTGTTCATGGTTGAAGAGGCTAGGTTTTAGTAAAAGGTTTGATAAATTTATTAGCCACTGCAAAAGTCAATTATTGACATTATTTCTTTACTCTGGTATTGCCCAGGAATTGCCTGAATGGCATGGCAATGCTTTGAAACTGAAGAAACTTTGAGCGATTTATTGAGGAAAATAAGTAATTGTTACACTGTATTTTTTATTTTATACTTTTAGCCACCAGAAGAAAGTGGAGAACTTGGTGAAAATGGAGAAGAGGAACCAGAGATAGCAATTAGAATCGGTTTGCGCACACCACAGCCATGGATATCCATGGGTAGTGAATTTGAAGTGGAAGATGAAAAAGTTGTAGAAACTGATGATCGAGTGAGTTCTATTTCAACTTGCATCAAACCTTAAAGGGATAACCAGATAAAAATGAAATTAAACCAAAAGATTCCTTTCATAGTCCTTAGTAGAGCCTCCAAATTTTACTGGCTATTTGCTTTTCAAAGTCAAGATATTTAGGTTGTAATTTTTAGTTTCTACTTGAATGGACTGTTCCAGAAAAAAACAGCAGGTCTATCCCCCCCCCGGACATTCAAAATTACCCTCAAACAGAGCAAGTCTACCCCCCCCCGGACAAGGCAAATTCGGAGATTTTTCACTACCCCCCCGGCACTATATCCTCCCCCATGTACAAACATTTTCTGGAAGAGCCTGCAATGCAACAATCTAAATGTGATATACTTGTGAGAAATTTTAAATCGTCATATATCGATCATCTTCCTCTACATGGATTGTATCTTTTGTCTGGATAATGACAGCGAACTAGTTGTTATCTATTTTAACGTATCTCTGTATCTTTGATATACTATGGTTTTAATGAAAAGTTTCTTGGCTACCTCATGTAAGCTTTCCTCTTTTTGTTTTATTTAGGTGAAACTGACCATTACACGTTCTCGTAAAGACTTTGGATGTCCAGTGCAGTTTGAGGATCGTATCGAGGATGAACATTCAAGAGACATTGTTATTGATTGTCTTGCCTTTGAAGATTCTGCATATTCTATTGTTAAGAAGGAGATGGACGTTGGGACACAGGTATGTTCAGTAGTAACCTATAGGCCATAGATTTATAAAGCCCGAAAGACTAGATGTAAAGCTTTTGCTGAAAAGTGTGCCGTGGTTAGTTAGGTAGGAAATCCTACCTAAGTCACGTGACATTATAATAGAATTTCAGCGATGGACCAATCAGAACTCTTCGTGGGTTTTCGAAAACAATAGCAACAATTTTTTTGCGATATTCAATTTTTTTGCTTGCAAGAGCTAAAAGCACGACATAATTTATAAATCTATGTTATAGGCTACTGCAGTCTACACAAAAAATGTGATGTTAATTTAGGGGCGTTACCTTCCTTGGAGAATCTTTGCCCATTGTTGTTTGATCATGTATAAAATAATAACTATTTAACAACAGCAAATGCGTATAGGAAGTAAACAGCAGGCCATCTTTTAAGAAAAATTGTTTTTTCCGTAAAGTGCATGTTAGGTACCTTAAAAGATGTAACCTTTGTGAGCTAGATATGAAATCACTAAATGCAAATACTCATCGCAATGCAACAACGTCGAGATTTTGTCAATTTTGACTTTAGCTAGGATCGGCCTAAAATTAATCTTAAAATTTCTTTACTCTTTAAAATGTTATATGATTTCCATTGCCAGTAAATAATAACATCCCCTTCTCACAGACCCACTGAAACCCTTCCCACTGGAAAAATTGGCGAAAATATCGTCCCCAGTGGGAAATTATCCTCCAATTTTTGTTCCCACTGATAATAATCAAATAAACCAATCCTCACTGCAAAATATTATGATATTTTTCCCATCCCCACTGACTTGAAACCAAAAGAATTGAAATCCCCAGCCATAAAAAGTATTGAAATATCAATCACTATCGAGTTTCAGTCTGTTATTTTTATCCCCGCGGGCTAAAAAATCCTACATGGTCTGTGAGAAGGGGGTGTATAATACCATTATTGCTTTTATTGTGATGAATAAGTAAAAGCTTTGTGCAATATAACAATGAAGTAAATTCATTACCAGTCTCCTCAAAAATCCATCGCGTCATTAAGGGTTGTTTTGTGTATTAAAAAATTTACCTTTGAATCATTGTTTCTCCATAGAACACAGCTGATTATTTCAACCAAGAATCACAAACAGAATGGTAAGATATATTACAAATGTATTATTCCCTTACATACTAAATATGGTTACTGCTCAGAGCTTTTGCGAAAGTGTGTCCAGTTTTATGGTCGACTAGTCCGCCATGTTGTTTTCCAATTGACCTTAGATTTTCGAACGTTCGAATTTCAAAACATTTGAAACGTGCTGTTGACGACCAGAATTGAAAACAAGATGACGGACTAGTCAGTTACTCTAACTAACTGGTGCTTTAACATGTTTTTATTTTAAATACTACTTGTCAGGGTCAACCAAGAACGTCACCGGACTAAATTACCCTTTTAAAATCGAATTAGAGAGCGTCAACTATATTATTGATCAATATTGAATCTTCCACACTTTTTTGCAGGCCACGTCCAAAAAACGCAGCTGTCCAGTGCGAGGCTAGACAAAACACAGACAAAGAAAATGACGTCATTATGAATAGTGATGATATTGTTGATTTCATGGATGAAGTCATTCCAAGGTCAGTGATTTTCTTCGCCATTTTCAATCTTTGTTTGACAAACTTCAGACCGTAGGCATGATTTTTTATCCACTTAACCCTCCTTTTTTCTCTCGGCTTTTATTGCATGGTGACAATAAAATGGAAGTTTAACTTCAATGGAAGTTTAACTTCAATTCTAGATAAATTTATTCTTTGTTCTGTTGTTGAATCTTTTAACGAAATTTGAATGTTTAGCGGTACTTTATTTTAGGAGGCTTTTACCTAACAATATTTATTTTTTTTTTCTTAGTCTAGTATCTCTGGTGATATAACGTTAGTTCCTAGCGGGGGGGGCTATATTTTATGCTTAAGTAATGTTTTGTAATATATGTTCGTAGTGTACACGTGTCTTTGTTTCGATAAAGAAAAGAAATTCAATACATACACAATCTCTGGTATCGATAGATAGAATCGATATTTAACGTGGATAGCCCAGTAAGCTAGGGACTTTTGGGTGGTCTTTTAATTGTTTTTTGCGGGGTCCACGGCTAGCCGGCTCGGATAACTATGAACTAAATGGACCATTGGAAGGAGAAGGGATTTGGACCGGGAATCCCTGGTTTAAGCTGCTGACGCCTAGACAATTCGGCCATTGCACCTTCTGATCGATTCGGTATGAAATTCTTTGTGAGAATTGGTTAAAACCTAATACAATTTTAGTATTTTTCAAATTTCAATTCTCCTCCCAAATGATGTATGAAACACAACCTAAAGTTTACCTCAGTCCATAACATCAATTGTCGGAATATTTTAGCTAAGGTTATACTGATGTTTTTTAAAGGTGGCTTCGGTATGAAATTCTTTGTGAGAATTGGTTAAAACCTAACACAATTTTAGTATTTTTCAAATTTCAATTCTCCTCCCAAATGATGTATGAAACGCAACCTAAGTTTACCTCAGTCCATGACATCAATTGTCGGAATATTTTAGCTAAGGTTATACTGATGATTTTTAAAGGTTGCAAGCGCGAGGAATTGCGAAATGAAACACGTCAATTTTTTGTCCTGCAATCCTTCTTTCTGCAACGCAATAAAAATATTATAGAAAAAAGTGCCTGCATCAAAAGCCTGCAACAAAATTGCGTTGTAGCCGCCTGGAAAACATATTAGCATAGCCTTAGCTCTACTACGTGTGATTTATGGGCTTTTCTTTCATGAAAATTTAGCAGAACCAAGATAAAAAATATCCCAAGATAAAAAATATCTAGATTTTAAACATCTGAAAAGTAGTCAGACGTGTCCCAACCCAAACATCCAGGATTTTTTTGAAACCACTATTGTTGAAGAAAAGTTTCAATATATCTAAGGAATGAATTTTTTATTTTATAGGTTTGAATTGGCTTTGCAACAGAACGAAACTTTCAATGTTTTCATCAATGATTATTTTGAGCTTGGTGAAGCTGAAAATGCTTTCGGAACAAAATCAGATAATCATCTAAAGGTTTGTCGAGAAAACGTTTGCTTTATTTGTGTGTTTGTTTGAATTTATTGTTTTTACTGACTTTGTCCATTGAGTTACAAGCCGAGGGCTAGAGGTCAATTCTCGACTTTTCCTAAGTAATAAAAAGTGAAGCATTAAGATTTGCTCCGTGTTTCAAATGACGGATTGAATTCAGCACTTTCTTTGGTCTTTTGCAACTTATGAAGAATATTTGATTCGATTGACGCTAATTAACATTTGGAAATTTGGTGGTGCATGAAATGAACTTCCATCTTGGTGTCACTGTATCAGAATCGTACAACAAGTATCTACTGATTTTAGGACGCCTCATCTTAACAATTGGAACGAATTCATCTAACTATCTGATTAGCGTTGAAAATGTCTGCTTTGAATTGTTCATGA
This sequence comes from Clytia hemisphaerica, assembly GCF_902728285.1. NCBI lineage: Eukaryota > Metazoa > Cnidaria > Hydrozoa > Leptothecata > Clytiidae > Clytia > Clytia hemisphaerica. The sequence goes on along the minus strand of NW_027104322.1, from coordinate 117,056 downwards.
TATATGAATCAAAGTCTCAAGCCTTCGGTTTATCTTTGTGTCTGAAAACTAGTTTCATATTGAAAGTATTCACCCTTCAAATTCTTGAATTACTCGACTTATCGGTGAAAGCTCTGAGGATCTTGGCGTTCTAAATTTAGAACGCCGGTGTTTTCAGAAAGTGGTAGCCTAATGGTGCTCCTGGTGCTACTTGATGTGGGTCAATTTATAATTAAATTAAATTGAATAAAATTTTTCCGTTTAAGAATACCTTCACCCACATTGAGTAGTGGTACCATTAGGGTACGACTTTCAGAAAAACTTCAATGAAAGATTTAGTTTGGCCGGGATCGAGAAACTGTGTCCTGGCTGTGGCTATTCATCATTTACCAGTTTTTCAATTAGCATTACTCTTTTGTTAATAACTTTGTTCCAATACCAAGGCCGATGGAAAAGGAATATCAAGTCAAATGTTAACCACATTTTTTCTTGAAACCTATTCAATCGAGACTTGACAACAAAGTTTGAGTAAACTCCATAGAGTCGTGAAAAGCATGTTTTAATTGTCATAGTGGTTAAAATGTCATAGTAATTAAGAAAGTTAACAAAGTTTGACTGGACTACAAAGAGACGTAAATCATAGTGATAGATACAATCAATGTCCTCATGTTAACAGTATCAAACTAGTCCAGCTTCGGTGATTTTATCATTGATGTTTCTTGGAGAAAAACGATTTGAAAATCTTTTGTGATCTAAACCTTGCACAAAATTGAACTACAGCATTATCATTGTGTGGATTACAAAATGCATCAAAGAAGCCATAAACACTCAGTCACCAGAATAATTAATTAGTATTTCCTTCACATTTATAGACCTGGTAACTGTTTGAATACGAGGCAAGTGATGTTCGTGACCTAATTTATGAAAAGGTCTATAGATAGAGTCGATATTTAAAAGTGGATAGCCTATAGTAATCTAGGACTTTAAGACAGTCTTTCAATTGTTTTCACGGGGTCAACGGCCAGCCGGCTCGAGTATTTAAGATCTGATGGAGCGGGGATTCGAACGTGAACTCCTGGTTTGAGACGCCTTTGACCACTTTGGCCATCGCTTTTTGAACAAAATTCGTTTAAATTGGTCTCGATTTACTTGGTAAAATATCTTCGTGGTTAGACGTAAAGCAATGGGATACAAAAAGCATCAAAATCAATTTCATCTAACCACGATAATTTTTTTGCTTCATTTCTTGAATTGTCATACTTCAGATGAGAATATTTGAATCATTACGTAAGTTCAAGTGGCCATGATTCATATAAATTTTTAGTTTAAACTAAATTTCGCCTCCTTAGTGAAGATGTTCATTTATGTTCTGATATAATATAAATGTTTTGAATTATTACATATCTAGAAAAGTGTCATTGTGGTTAGCAAAAAAAATCACAAATACAATGAAAGCATCATTGTGGTTAGAATACTCAACCACCATAATTCCTTCACATTCAATACAAGTTCTGATACAAAATTTTAGATTCAACAGTTATTGATAGATAAACTCGTATAAATTGGTCTCGATTTACTTTGTATAATATCTTCGTGGTTATACTACGTAAAGAAATGGGATACAAAAAGCATCAAACTCAATTTCACCTAACCATTGTGATTCTTTTATTTCATTCATTTAGATTTTAATAAATAATTGTTTTGAATTGTGACTGGAACATATCTAGAAAAGTTTTATTGTGGTTGGCAAGAAAATCACGAATGCAATGAAAGTATTTTATCGTGATTAATAGCTCAACCACCATAATTCTTTCACATTCAATACAAGTTCTGATACAATACTTTAGATTCAACAGTTATTGAATGATAAATTCGTATAAATTTGTCTCGTTTTATTTGGTATAATATCTTCGTGGTTAGACGTAAAGCAATGTGATACAAGAAACATCAAACTCAATTTCATCTAACCACGATAATTATTTTGTTTCATTTCTTGGATTGTCATACTTTAGATGAGAATGTTTTAATTATTATGTAAGTTCAAATGGTCATGGTACATATACATTTTTTATTTTAAACAAAATTTCGCCTCCTTAGTGAAGATGTTCATTTATGTTCTGATATGATATAAATGTTTTGAATTATTACATATCTAGAAAAGTTTCATTGTGGTTAGTAAAGAAAATCAATGCAATGAAAGCATCATTGTGATTAGAATACTTAACCACCATAATTCCTTCACATTCAATACAAGTTCTGATACAAAATTTTAGATTCAACAGTTATTAATAGATAAACTCGTATAAATTGGTCTCGATTTACTTTGTATAATATCTTCGTGGTTATACGTAAAGTAATGGGATACAAAAAGCATCAAACTCAATTTCATCTAACCACGATAATTCTTTCATTTAGGTTTTAATAAATAATTGTTTTGAATTGTGACTGGAACATATCTAGAAAAGTTTTATTGTGGTTGGCAAGAAAATCACGAATGCAATGAAAGCATTATCGTGATTAGAATACTCAACCACCATAATTCCTTCACATTAAATGCAAGTTTTGATACAATATTTTAAATCCAACCGTTATTTCAAACAAAGTTAAATGTATCATCGTGGTTACTGACCAAACATCACTATATAAAGCAGCAAATTTGTTACACGTAACCACGAGAATTTCTTATCCAAAACTTCCGAAATTTAAAAACCAGGAATTCTGAAACATTTGAACGTATATCAATTGTTACCTCAAACTAACAAGAGTATTCCAGTGCTCAAGTGAGAAGGATCTAAATGCAAAAAATCGACCTCAAGACACTTGACCACAGAAATTCCTTTAGTCGTTTTTTACATTTTTTACATCATCTAACGTATCTAACATTTACTTATATAGTAGTTTTCGAACCAAAAAAAGGAGAATTGCGAAAATTAATTCCCGCGAAAAATTAGTTCCAATAAGATAAGAAGATAAGGCTTCGATGGCCATGATATTAAAAACAAGTTAAGAACATTTTAAGGCTGTACGGGCTCAACAAGATCCAATTTCTTAGAAAAATGGACAAAAAATTACGAAAATAAGAACATTGTTAGGCTTATAACTCAAAAAGTTAAGAACATCCGAAGGTCTCAAAAACTTTGGATGTTCCAACCAAAACTTACCTTCTTGTAACTAAGTTCTATCGTGGTTAGTTCATGAAATGGAATACAATTAAAGCATCCATTTTCAAATATCTAACCAGGATGAGGTGACTTTAGAGGTTTTAGTTATATATAAGTGTTCCCGTTTCATACCAGGTATGATGTTTCGTATCAAGCCGGTGTCAAACATCTAACTAGGATGAGGTGACTTTAAAGGTTTTAGTTTTAATTACATAAGTGTTCCCGTTTCATACCAGGCATGATGTTTTCATATTTTTGGCAACTGCTCCTTTTCATGACAATGACATCAGTTGTAATCTGATAAGTGAAAAGCACGCTTTATATCATTGTTTAAATGATGCTTCCTTCACCATATCACTTCAACAAAGATTTGCCACAGACAGTTTCGCTCGAAAAGATACTTTTAAAAACGTATCCACTTTTGCGTTCCAGTCTACGACCAATCAGTTTTTGGCAACTGTTCCTTTTCATGATAATCACATTAGTTGTAATCTGATAAGTGAAAAGTACGCTTTATATCATTGTTTAAATGATGCTTCTTTCATCATATCACTTCAACAAAGATTTGCCATAGACTGTATCGCTCAAAAAGATACTTTTAAAAACGTATCCACTTTTTGCGTCCCAGTCTACAACAATCCAATTTTTGGCAACTGCTCCTTTTTCATGATAATGACATCAGTTGTAATCTAATGAGTGAAAAGTACACTTTATATCATTGTTTAAATGATGCTTCCTTCACCATATCACTTCAACAAAGATTTGCCATAGACAGTATCGCTCAAAAAGATACTTTTAAAAACGTATCATTTTTGCGTCCCAGTCTACGACCAACCAATTTTTGGCAACTGCTCCTTTTCATGATAATCACATCAGTTGTAATGTGATAAGTGAAAATTACACTTTATATCATTGTTTAAATGATCCTTCCTTCATCATATCACTTCAACAAAGATTTGCCATAGACAGTTTCTCACAAAAAGATACTTTTAAAAACGTATCCATTTTTGCATCCCAGTCTACGACCAACCAATTTTTGGCAACTGCTCCTTTTCATGATAATCACATCAGTTGTAATCTGATAAGTGAAAAGTTCACTGTATATCATTGTTTAAATGATGCTTCCTTCACCATATCACTTCAACAAAGATTTGTCACAGACAGTATCGCTCAAAAAGATACTTTTAAAAACGTTTCCATCTTGCGACCCAGTCTACGATCAATCAATTTTCGGCAAATGATTCTTTTCATGATAATCACATCAGTTGTAATCTGATAAGTTAAAAGTACACTTCATATCATTGCTTAAATGATGCTTCCTTCACCATATCACTTCAACAAAAAGTTGCCACAGACAGTATCGCTCAAAAAGATACTTTTAAAAACGTATCCATCTTTGCGTCCCAGTCTACGACCAACCAATTTTTGGCAACAGCTCCTTTTTCATGATAATCACATTAGTTGTAATCTGATAAGTTAAAAGTACACTTCATATCATTATTTAAATGATGCTTCATCTTCATTTCTCTTACGTTGTTTTCGACCACCAAGAAAACTTAGTCCTATTCCATAAAGATCGACAGTTGTAATAACTTTAGATGCTATAAAACATACAAAGATATTGGACATGCAGATCGTTTTAAATTCTGTTCTATTTCTGTTTGTCTATAACCAACCAGTTTTTGGAAACTACTCCATCTCCATGACATTTCTAGCAGTTATAATCTGATAAGTGAAAATCGTCCTACCTTATATTCAATTATGGTTACACAAAGCTTTAAACCATTGATATTACCGCTTTATATCATCACTTGAATGAACCGTCAATCCCGCCCCATATGGTTTGAACCACTAGCCGTCACAGGCATCATTGCTATCAATGATACTTTGAAAGCATACATTTTTATGCAATCACGTCTATAACAACCAGTTTTGCTCCTTTTCCATGATATTTTTATCAGTTATAATCTGACAAGTGAAAATCATCTTACCTTATATCTAATTATGGTTATACAAAGCTTTAAACCATTGATATTACCACTTTATATCATCACTTGAATGAACCGTCAATCCTAGCCCTATATGGTTTGAACCACTAGCCGTCACAGACAGCTTTACGTAACAACCATACTTTGAAAGCATCCGCATTTTTATGCAAACACGTCTATAACGACCAGTTTTAGCAGTTATAATCTGATAAGTTAAAATCGTCGATGCAAGGACTGTCATATGTCCGCTCCTAACTTTTTCTCTATGTATTATCGTTTATTTATGTTACTGACAGTGCCAGATAATATTCGATAGTTTATTACACAAATCTATAGACTATTAAATTTTACCGGGGAAATGCTTATATATCACTGTTAAAAAATGATCCTTCATTCACCATAATATCACTTCGACAAAGATTTGCCACAGACAGTATCGCTCAAAAAATATTTTTAACGTATCCATTTTTCTGCGACCCCTTCTATGACCATCCAATTTTTGGCAACTGCTCCATTAATATGATATTCTCATCATTGATAATCTGATAAGTGCAAAATACATTTTTTTGGTATTATTATTTGGCAATGCAGGGAATCTTAGGATAACTTTGTGACATACAGATATACTTATAAAGTGACGGAAGAACTTTCCATTTTCATAATTTCATAATTCCCACTATCAAAACCACTGAGTATCTTCAAGACAAACAAGAAAATCCTCAAATACATTATAGTATTGAAAACATTTTTTGTCAGACTTGAAAATATTTTTTCATTTGTTGACTTACTGTACTATTATACGTATAAAGTGAAGTAAAATCGAAAACCTGTTTCTTTTCAATTAAATAGCATTTTGTGGTGTTTAGAAGTTTTAAGTGGTCAAGTGAGAAGCGTCTGAATGCACAAAAGCATCGACCCAAGACACTTAACCACAAGAAATTCTTTATTCGTTCTTTACATTGAAACCTCTTGTTAGCATGGGTGAGGAAAGTCATCCTGGCTAGACATTTGATATATTATGAAGCAAATATGTCATCAAAAATTTATATTTTCATTGTTTTTACCATTAAAATAACTGAGTATCTTCATGGCAACCAAAAAAGTTCCCAAAAACAATTATAGCAAGTGAAGTAAAGTCTAAAACCTGTTTCTATCCAATTAAATAGCATTTTTTAGTGTTTAGAAGTTCAAGTGGTCAAGTGAGAAACGTCTGAACGCAAAAAAAGCATCGACCCAAGACACTTAACCACTGGAAATTCTTTATTCGTTATTTACATTTAAACCTCTTGTTAGCATAGGCAAGGAAAGCCATCGTGGCTAGACATTACAATTATGAAGTGAAGATGCCATCAGAACCTTTTTTTACATTGTTTTACTATAAAGAATACGGTTCCTTTATAATAATAACAATAATAAAAAATCGTTCATTGCTCCCACTATCAAAACAACTGAGTATCTTCATGGCAGAAAAAAAATTTCCCAAATACAATTATAGCAGTAAAAACATTTTTGTCAGCCTTGAAAACATTTTTCTCCTGTTAACTTGCTATACTATTGTATGTATAATAAGTGAAGGTCTAACCAACGCTGCCTGTAAAATAGTTCTTTTACTTTTCTTATGTCCAGTGCAAAACTAAGGTATAGGTTTATTACCATATTTTAGGTTTAGTGCCCTATTTGACCAATTATTTGCTTGAATTAAAGCCAATCCAGGCTCAGCATTGCTCTTCAATTGATCAGATATTCAGAGTGTGGGTCTTTCTATTTTTTTCCTCAATACCAGCAAGGTATAATTGACAGATCGAGCTTTCCCTGATCTTGAAACCGAGCAAATCATTCTTAAATAATAATTCAGCATTTGACTCTCACTTAGATGCTGAAGTAGTGCCCAGTTCAGTCTTTTAGCATGATTTCTATTTCCATAACATTATGTCCCATGAATTAACGATGGGAACATGAAATCATCATTGCTGTGTACGAGAACGTTACAAATACATTTTGAAAGTATTTGTCTCGTTATAGCCAGCAATGAGAATTTCACGTTCATTCATTCATCACGAGTTTCGAAATTAAAACTCAGTTCCATTGAATTCCGTCAGCTAATATAGCAAAGTATTTTCGTGGTTAGCTCATCGTTGAAATCAAGTGCAAAAAACATCGATCTCACCACTATTCATTGACCGAAATACAAGAACTGAATCGAATATCACGATAAACTTTATCAATCATTTTGAGCTATAAGATCCAAAAACAGGGTCCAAAACTAAAACAAAGTTTCATCGTGGTTAGCGTAGAGGAGACTGCGATGCAAAAAGCATTAGACTCAAAACATCTAGCAACAAGGATTCTCATCAATGGGATCTCGACCAACTAAGAAAGTTGGCTGAGAATGTTGCCATGGATTATCCTAACATTCTAACCATAGGGGAAATGAGCCTCGATTTTTTCAAAATATGAAAAACTAGATTAACTTTTGCCATCATGCTACACTGAATTTATGTGAGTTTTAAAGCGAAAATAAACTCCCAAAGTAATAATGGCTAAGCATCATACAAGGCGGTGATTACGTAAGAGTATTCACGTTTGAACGCCTAGCCATGAATACTTCATTGTAGGTAGCTAGGATGCCTAAACTTTAGCATGAGTGAGGAAAGCCATCCCGGTTAGACATTACAAATATTATGACGTGAAGAACTCATCAAAACTTTCTAATTTAATTGTCACTACCATCAAAACAACTGAATATCTTCATGGCAGCCAAAAAAAGTGTTAAATACATTTATAGTATTGAAAACATTTTTTGTCAGCCTTGAAAATATTTTTTCATTTGTTGACTTACATTTGTTATGGAGTGACGATCAATTCAGGACTTTCCATTTTTTTCTCCATTTTGTACAATAGTTCTTTTTCTGTTCTTATTTCACGAGGGCGAAACTAAGGTCTAGGTTTATTACCATATTTTGGGTTTAGTTTCCTATTTTTACTTATTTGCCAAATAATTTGCTTAAATTAACGCTAATTCAGACTCTTATTTTTCGCATTTAAGGGCCTAAATATTTTATCAAATTGTTCTTATAAAAGCCTGACTACTAAGGAGCTTCATTTCGTACCAGAAAAACTCATTTCAAAATAACAGACTCTGGTCTTAAACCATAATCAGATACTCAGAATATAGGTAGTTTTGATTTCTTCTCAAATTCTCGTAACGATTTTTAAGCTTGTGAATCCAAACAAATCATCCTTGAATTACAATTCAGCATTGACTCTCACTTAGATACTTAAGTAGAGCCCAGTGTCTTTTATCATTATTTTTTATTGTCATAACATTGTATCCAATGAATTTAACAGAGACTCAATTTTTTTTTCTTTTTCATTTAAAATGCCTTTATCTACTTTCTCTTAGTACCAGTAGTCATTTTGGACTGTTTGGACCAGTTTTAAAGATTTAAAAAATTTTTATTAACCTTTAGAAGCCGCTGTCTTTTTTGAAAAAGGCCAAAAATTTCATCATTTTTTTCTGTAAATTTATTTTTTCAAAGGCAATTTCTCGACCATGACAAAGGATTCAGGTATCAACTTTGGTATCGTTGGAAAGCTCTTTCTCTCAGCTACAAAAAATAGCCGATTTTTTTTCTCTGAATCTCAAGTGGTCAGGAGTTATGACCAAAAGACTGTGTATCGGTAAAATGACCTTTTCAAAACGTATATATACGTATTCTGGCTTCTAAGGGTTAACAGAGACTCAATTTTTTTTTCTTTTTCATTTAAAATGCCTTTATCTACTTTCTCTTAGTACCAGTAGTCATTTTGGACTGTTTGGACCAGTTTTAAAGATTTAAAAAATTTTTATTAACCTTTAGAAGCCGCTGTCTTTTTGAAAAAGGCCAAAAATTTCATCATTTTTTTCTGTAAATTTATTTTTTCAAAGGCAATTTCTCGACCATGACAAAGGATTCAGGTATCAACTTTGGTATCGTTGGAAAGCTCTTTCTCTCAGCTACAAAAAATAGCCGATTTTTTTTCTCTGAATCTCAAGTGGTCAGGAGTTATGACCAAAAGACTGTGTATCGGTAAAATGACCTTTTCAAAACGTATATATACGTATTCTGGCTTCTAAGGGTTAACAGAGACTCAATTTTTTTTTCTTTTTCATTTAAAATGCCTTTATCTACTTTCTCTTAGTACCAGTAGTCATTTTGGACTGTTTGGACCAGTTTTAAAGATTTAAAAAATTTTTATTAACCTTTAGAAGCCGCTGTCTTTTTTGAAAAGGCCAAAAATTTCATCATTTTTTTCTGTAAATTTATTTTTTCAAAGGCAATTTCTCGACCATGACAAAGGATTCAGGTATCAACTTTGGTATCGTTGGAAAGCTCTTTCTCTCAGCTACAAAAAATAGCCGATTTTTTTTCTCTGAATCTCAAGTGGTCAGGAGTTATGACCAAAAGACTGTGTATCGGTAAAATGACCTTTTCAAAACGTATATATACGTATTCTGGCTTCTAAGGGTTAAGATGGAAACATGAAATCATCATTACTGTCTGATAATATTGCATATACATTTTGAAAGTATTTGCCTCATTAGGATCAGTAATGAGAATTTCAATTATTTTCTGTACGTTTTTTTCATATGAACCAGAAAATTACTAGTTTGACTTATATAACATGGAAGTTTCCAGATGACCATGAATATTGCCCTTTTTGAAAATGGAGTAAAGCTTCTTTGAGGCAAAGTTGCTAAGTCGAAGGGAAAGTTGTGTTTTCACCATAATTAATTACAAAATGAATCAATCTCATTTAGAACTGCATGACCTGATTTAAATACTTAACCACGATTATTCCTTTACTTGTTCAAGTTTTGAAATAAAAATAAAGTCAAAGTCAACAATTTATACCTTAATCTTACATAAGTTTTAGTAAAGATAATCTTACCTTGAGTTCTTGACGATATCCCAAATGGTTATTTTGAAGTTTTTAAAAATTCAAGAAAATATTTTGATAAAATTAAAGAAAAAATTGACGTCAAATAAAGTTTTAAGTTATTTGACGTGTGTTCTGTCAAAGAAATCTTCATCACCGCGAATTTATTGTTCATAAGGGAGGCATAAGAGCATGGAATGAACCCATCTTGCTTTTATATAACTATCATTATTCATTTTAATTATAAAAATATACAATTTTTTCCTTTCTTGACATATACTCAAGTCACAGGAGGTACCAATCACAGGGGGTACCTACTAACGTCTGTTGTTTGGGGGTACCTAAAATTCAGGGGGTACCTATTTTACGGCAAATTGCATGATGGTCAAGAAATAATCTTTAAGATTCTCAAACTAATGTAACAAAGTATCCCCATGGTCAGTGAGGTAAAAGAGATGGTTGCATGAAATCATCCCAAATTCAAACATCTAACCATGGTAATTCTTCCTGAGCTCAGATATCTAATTTTTCCATTTACCACGAGTTTGAAAATATGGAACGAACTCATTTATTCGTCTCTCGAGTTTTGAAATTTGAATTGAATTCGATAGAGCGGCATAATATATTGTAAAAAAATAAAAGTGTCAAATCCAAAACACAAGAATACCCTAATTTATCTTGAACTTAATATATGATTTAGATTCTAAGTTATCTTGGCGAAGTGTCTAATAAAAATTTGCAAAAAATCAACCGACTTCAGAAAGCTAGCCATGAGAAATTTCGTAGATATGCACCAAATTCAACGAATGATAAAGTAGTCTTGCAAAGTTTTATTGTTGTTACCATTTTAAAAGTTTGGTTGCGAAAAGCATCAAACTTTAGACACTAACCACGAGAATTCCTTTATTTGTCTCAAGTTTGGAAGTATGAACAAAACCCAACTTATGACTTAAAATCAGACTAATAGCAAAGTATCATCGTGGTTAGCATTACAAGAACTAAGTTGCAAAAAGCATCAAATTCAAGACACTAACCACGAAAATTCTGCCAATCATCTCGAGTTTGGAAGAATGAACGAAACTCGACGAAGGACTGAAAACCAAACTAATAAAACAAAGAGTATCATCGTGGTCAGCTTATCGAAAACCAATATGCAAAAAACATCGAATTCAAGACACTAACCACGAGAATTCTGTCATTTATCTCGACCTTTAGTTTGAAGCTAACTCACAAGATAACCTTGAATTTCCGAAGTTAAACTGTGCCATCAGACAGATGGGTCGTTAAACTAAACAAAGTACATCGTGGTTAGCTCATTTAGAGCTCAAGTGCAAAAAGTATTGATTCCAAATTTCAAAGTTAATACTCAGTTCCATTGAATTCCGTCGAACTAATATAGCAAAGTATTTTCGTGGTTAGCTAATTTAAAACTCAAATGCAAACAGCATTGATTCCAACCATCTAACCACAAAGATTCATTCATTCAACACGAGTTTTGAAGTTAAAACTCAGTTCAATTGAAACCCGTCAAACTAAACATAGTATCATAGGGGCTGCGGCTCCACTTTGAAAGTGATAGGGCCATGATATACTGACGAAGGAGGCGCCACCATGGTCGGCGCCGACGGGCGAAAATTTTTGAATTTTACCCCTTCTAGATCGCCTAAAACAGGTTTGTTTTAACGTTATTAGACAAAATTTGGTTTGATTGGTAAATTTTCTTTTTACTTTGAAAAAATGTGGTCGGGCCAAGGCCCGGGTGGCCCCCCCCCCCGGTGCTGCGGCCCATGTATCATCAAGGTTAGCTCATCGTGGAAATCAAGTGCAAAAAGTGTTGATCTCACAACTATTCATTGACTGAAACACCAGAACTGCATCAAACGTCACGATACACTTTATTAATCATCTCGAGCTATAAGATCCAAGAACAGGGTCCAAAACTAAAACAAAGTATCATCGCGGTTAGCGTAGAGGAGACTGCGATGCAAAAAGCACCAGACTCAAAACATCTAACAACAAGGATTCTCATCAATGGGATCTCGACTAACAAAGAAAGTTGGTTGCGTATGTTGTGATGGATTACCTTAAGAATATTTTCCATAGGGGGATTGAAGCTTGATTTTCTCAAAATATAAAAAAAGAACAGATAAACTTTAAAAAAAAAAAGCGAAAATAAAGTTCCAAAGGGTGGAAATTACAAATATTACGACGTGAAGAAGTCATCAGAGATTTCCAATTTCATTGTCACCACCATCAAAACAACTTTAAATATTTTCATAAAACGAATCAAACTCATTTAGAACGCCATGATCGAATATTAATACTTAACCACGATAACTTCTTCACTAATTTCAACTTTTGAAATACAAATAAAAGTCAAAGCCAACAGTTTATACCTTTATCTACCAAAGAATTTGCAAATTAAAGATCTTACCTTGACTTCTTGACGATATCTCAAATGCTCTTCCTGAGATTTTTTTAAAAATTCAAGATTTGATTTTGATAAAATTAAAAAAAATTGACGTCAAATAAAATTATTTGATTATTTAAATTAAAGTTATTTGAATGTGTTCGGTCACGTTCTTTGACAAGTGTCAAAGAAATCTTCAAGAAACAATTTTTAAGAAGCTCAAACTGATGTAACAAAGTATTCCCATCGTTAGCGTAGAAAAAGATTTGGTTGCATGAAATCATCCCGAGTTCAAACGTCTAACCATGGCAATTCTTCCTGAGCTCAGATGTCTAATTTTTCCATTCACCGCGAGTTTCAAAATATCGAACGAACTCATTTATTTGTCTCACGAGTCATACAAAATATGAATTGAATTCGATAGAGCGGCACAATACAAGTGTCAAACTCAAAACATAAAAATACCCTAATTCATCTTGAACTTAATGATTTAGATTCTAAATGAACCCCCGAACTCAAAGTTATCCTGGCGAAATGTCAAAATAGATATAAAGTTTGTGCTATTTTATAGATAGTACAGTAATCTAGGACATTTAGACAATCTTTCGATTATTTTTAACGAGGTCCATATCGAACATTTATGAACTGAACGAAACCTTGAAAGAAGCGAGGAATCGAACCGCGAACCCCTGGATTTTAAAGCCTACGCATTGACCCCTCAGCTATAGCTCCTCTTGGTGAGAGAGGGAAAGTCTCACATTTCAAATATCTTACCATCACGAAAATCATTCACTCATCACAAAGTTGGATAATTTAAACTCAAATAAGCCACGGAGTTTTCTCATAGTTAGCGTCTAGAATCAGTCAGCTGCAAAAAAATCATCTGACTTCAGACAGCTAACTATAAGAATTGCCCAAACTATGCACCAAATTCACCGAATGATAGGCTAATCTTTTAAAGTTTTATCGTGTTTAATAGATCAAGAATTTAGTTGCAAGAAGCATCAAACTCTAGACACTAACCACAAGAATTCTTTCAATCATCTAAAGTTTGGAAGCATTAACAAAACTCAACGAAGGACTAGAAGCAAAGTAATCATCGTGGTTAGCATATTAAGAATTTAGATACAAAAAGCATCGAATTCAAGACACTACCCACGAAAATTCTATCAATCATCTCGACCTTTGATCTAAATCTGATAAAAGTGAGTTTCGAGCTAATTCACAAGATAACCTCGAATTCCTGAAGTTAAACTGTCAGACTAAACAACGTACATCGTGATTAGCTCATTTAAAACTCAAGAACAAAAAGCATTTTTATCAAACATCTAACCACGAGGGTTCATTCATTCATCACGAGTTTTGAAATAAAAACTCAGTTTTATTGAATTCCGTCGAACTAATAAAGCAAAGTATCTTCGTGAATTACAATGCAAAAAGCGTTGATGTCACAATTATTCATTGACTGAAATACCAGAACTGCATCAAACATCACAATAAACCTTTTCAAACATCCCGAGCTATAAGATCCAAAAGCAGAGGGTCCAAAACTAAAACCAAGTATCGTCGTGGTTAGCGTAGAGGAGACCGAAATGCAAAAAGCACTCGACTCAAAACATCTAATCCATGAGTTTGGAACCATGAGCAAAACTCCATGAAGGACTTAAAACCAAATTATAATAAAACGAAGTATCATCGTGGTTAGCATATTGCGAATTCAGATGTGCAAATAGCATCGAATTCAAGACGCTAGCCACGAAAATTCTGTCAATCATCTCGAGTTTGGATGTTTGTATTTAATAAAAGTTAATTTCAAGCTAACTCACAAGATAACCTCGAATTTTCGAATTATGCCATCAGAGAGATGGGTCGTTAAATTAAACAAAGTACATCGTGGTTAGCTCATTTAAAACTCAAGTACAAAAAGCATCGATTCCAAACATCTAACCACGAGGGTTCATTCGTTCATCACGAGCTTTGAAGTTTGAAAAACTCAGTTCCATTGAATTCTGTCAAACTAAACCAATTATCATCGTGGTTAGCTCACCGTGGAAATCATATACAAAAAGCATTGATTCCAGATATCGGTAGCATTTTAAAAGTTTGGTTGCAAAAACATCGACACTAACCACAAAAATCCTTTCAAATGTCTCGAGTTTGGAAGCATGAACAAAACTCAACGAAGGACTTAAAATCAAATTAATAAAACAAAGTATCATCGTGGTTAGGTTAAGAAAATCAATATGCAAAAAACATCGAATTCAAGACACTAACCACGAGAATTATGTCAATCATCTCGACCTTTGATCTAAATCTGATAAAAGTGAGTTTCAAGCTAATTTCCGAAGTGTATACCATAATCTAACTAAGGATCTGTCAACTAAAATTAACTCTTCCTTATTCGAATCTTTCTGTAATTCGAATTTTTTATTAGTCCCCCCAGCTGCGGGAGAGTGGTAAAATTACTTTCTAATTCAGATAAAATTTTGTTCCCTTGAAGATCGATTAGAGGAATGTCAACTGTAATAAAGCTAGCTTTTCTGGTAAGGCAAGAGCTAAATTACCGCCGATCAAAAAGTTTATATCATATTTTGATATAAAAACAGGGATAATATTTTTTAAATATCTAGAGTTCTAAAGATCCAAAAAAAGGGTTCAAAACTAAAACAAAGTATATCATAGTTGTTAGCGTAGAGGAGGCCAATATGTAAAAAGCACTAGGCTCAAATCATCTAACAACAATGATTCTCTACTATTGGATCCCTGAGAAAGTTATCTGAAGATATTGTGACATTCTTTTCCATAGGGGAAGTGAGGCTCGATTCTTCCAAGTTATGAAAAACCAGATAAACTTTAAAAGCTCTCTATCTTTTTCCATCATGCTACACTGAATTTATGTAGAGTTTTAAAGCGAAAATAAACTTCTAAAGTAATAATGGCTAAGCATTATGCAAGGCGGTGATTACGTAATAGTATAAGTATTAGTATAGTACGAACGCCTAGCCATGAATACTTCACTGTAGGTTGCCAGGATGCTTGGACTATGATGCTATGACGTGAAGATGTTAACAAAAATTTCCATTTTCATCTTTTTCACCATCAAAGCAACTGAGTATCTTCATGGCAGCAAAAAAAGTTCCCAAATACAATTATAGTATTTAAAACATTTTTTGTCAGCCTTGAAGATATTTTTTCATTTGTTGACTTACATTTGTTATGGAGTGACGATGAAATCAGGACTTTCCATTTTTTTTCCATTTTGTACAATAGTTCTTTTTCTGTTCTTATTTCACGAGGGCAAAACTAAGGTATAGCTTTATTACCATATTTTGGGTTTAGTTTCCTATTTTTACTTATTTGCCAAATAATTTGCTTAAATTAAAGCTAATTCAGACTCTTATTTTTTGCATTTAAGGGCCTAAATATTTTATCAAATTGCTCTTATAAAAGCCTGACTACTAAGGAGCTACATTTCGTACCAGAAAAGCTCATTTCAAAATAACAGACTCTGGTCTTAAACCATAGTCAGATACTCACTAATAGGTAGTTCTGATTTCTTCTTAAATTCTTGTAACGAATGATGGTCAGATTAAGCTTTTGAATCTAAACAAATCATCCCTGGGATGACAATTAAGCATTTGACTTTTCACTTAGATACTGAAGTAGAGCCCAGTGTCTTTTATCATTATTTTTATTGCCATAACATTGTATCCAATGAATTTAAGATGGAAACATGAAATTATCATTGCTGTCTGATAATATTGCATATACATTTTGAAAGTATTTACCTCGTTATTGTCAGCAATGAGAATTTCAATCATTTCCTGTACACGTTTTTCATAAGAACCAGAAAATTACTAGTTTTACTTAAATAACATAGAAGTTTCCAGATGACCATGAATGAAACTGCCTTTATTGAAAATGGAGTAAAGCTTCTTTGAGGCAAAGTTGCTAAGTCGAAGGGAAAGTTGTGTTTTCACCATAATTAATTACAAAATGAATCAAACTCATTTAGAACTGCATGGTCCGATTTAAATATTATTCTGTTTAATTATAAAAATATACAATTTTTTCATTTCTGGACATATACTCAAGTCACAGTAGGTACCAATCACAGGGGGTACCTACTAACGTCTGTTGTTTGGGGGTACCTAAAATTCAGGGGGTACCTATTTTCTTGAGTGTACCTAAACCCCTGGTCCATGCCATGATAACAGGCCCCCAGTGGACCTTCAATTCACGGAAACATTTTTTGAAATTCAAGCAATTTCTGTTCACACAAAGTTTTCCTATTCATGCATTCACGCAAATTAAAAAAAGAATTCAAAACGCTGCGGACCTCGTATAAAGCACTTCAAAATAAAATTAATCAGGATGTTCTAATTTTGACTTAAAATTAGGTTAGGTTAATATTTCCCCTCAAAACGAATAAAATTTTTTACGACAAGTTGCATGATGGTCAAGAAATAATCTTTAAGATGCTCAAACTAATGTAACAAAGTATCCCCATGGTCAGTGAGGTAAAAGAGATGGTTGCATGAAATCATCCCAAATTCAAACATCTAACCATGGTAATTCTTCCTGAGCTCAGATATCTAATTTTTCCATTCACCACGAGTTTGAAAATAAAAAGCGTCAAATCCAAAACACAAGAATACCTTAATTTATCTTGAACTTAATATATGATTTAGATTCTAAGTTATCTTGGCGAAGTGTCTAATAAAAATTTGCAAAAAATCAACCGACTTCAGAAAGCTAGCCATGAGAAATTTCGTAGATATGCACCAAATTCAACGAATGATAAAGTAGTCTTGCGAAGTTTTATTGTTGTTACCATTTTAAAAGTTTGGTTGCGAAAAGCATCAAACTTTAGACACTAACCACGAGAATTCCTTTATTTATCTCAAGTTTGGAAGTATGAACAAAACCCAACTTATGACTTAAAATCAGACTAATAGCAAAGTATCATCGTGGTTAGCATTACAAGAACTAAGTTGCAAAAAGCATCAAATTCAAGACACTAACAACGAAAATTCTGCCAATCATCTCGAGTTTGGAAGAATGAACGAAACTCAACGAAGGACTGAAAACCAAACTAATAAAACAAAGAGTATCATCGTGGTCAGCTTATCGAAAACCAATATGCAAAAACATCGAATTCAAGACACTAACCACGAGAATTCTGTCATTTATCTCGACCTTTAGTTTGAAGCTAACTCACAAGATAACCTTGAATTTCCGAAGTTAAACTGTGCCATCAGACAGATGGGTCGTTAAACTAAACAAAGTACATCGTGGTTAGCTCATTTAGAGCTCAAGTGCAAAAAGTATTGATTCCAAATTTCAAAGTTAATACTCAGTTCCATTGAATTCCGTCGAACTAATATAGCAAAGTATTTTCGTGGTTAGCTAATTTAAAACTCAAGTGCAAAAAGCATTGATTCCAAACATCTAACCACAAAGATTCATTTATTCAACACGAGTTTTGAAGTTAAAACTCAGTTCAATTGAAACCCGTCAAACTAAACATAGTATCATCAAGGTTAGCTCATCGTGGAAATCAAGTGATGAAGAAACATTATGTCCCATGAATTAACGATGGGAACATGAAATCATCATTGCTGTCTACGCAAGCATATACATTTTGAAAGTATTTGTCTCCTTATAGCCAGCAATGAGAATTTCACGTTCATTCATTCATCACGAGTTTCGAAATTAAAACTCAGTTCAATTGAATTTCGTCAGCTAATATAGCAAAGTATTTTCGTGGTTAGCTCATCGTTGAAATCAAGTGCAAAAACATCGATCTCACCACTATTCATTGACCGAAATACCAGAACTGAATCGAATATCACGATAAACTTTATCAACCATTTTGAGCTAAGATCAAAAAACAGGGTCCAAAACTAAAACAAAGTATCACCGTGGTTAGCATAGAGGAGACCGAAATGCAAAAAGCATCAGACTCAAAACATCTATCAACAAGGATTCTAGCCATGAATACTTCATTGTAGGAAGCCAGAATGCTTGGACTTTAGCATGGGTGAGGAAAGCCATTCCGGTTAGACATTACAAATAATTACGACGTGAAGAAATCATCAAAAATTTCCATTTTCATCTTTTTCTCCATCAAAACCACTGAATATCTTCATGGCAGCGAAAAAAGTTTTAAATACAATTAGCATTAAAACCATTTTTGTTAGCCTTGAAAATATTTTTCTTTTGTTAACTTACTATACTATCGTACGTATATAATAAGTGAAGGTCCAACCAATGTGGTATGTATAATAGTTCTTTTCCTCTTTTTATTTCCAGAGAAAAACTATAGTATAGGTTTAAAACCATATTTCAAGTTTAGTTTCCTTTTTTTTACTTATTTGACCATAAATTACTTTTAAGAATTAAAGCTAATCCAGGCTGATCATTGTTTTTCAATTGTTCCCATTTTGAGGCTTTTTTGTGCCTAATTATTCTTATAAATCGTTCTTATAAAAGCTTAACTACTAAGGAGCTATAATTCGTATCAAAAAGATTCACAATCCAGCAACTTATTTAGTCTTAAACCATGATCAGATACTCAGGATGTTGGTCTTTCTGATTTCGTCTGCAATATGTGAATGACAATTCAGCATTTGAGTCTGACTTAGATACTTACTTAAGTAGAGCCCAGTTGAGCCATTTAGCATTATTTCTATTGCCATAACATTTTTTCAATGAATTAAAGATGAGAACATGAAATCATCATTGCTGTCTGATAATATTGCATATACATTTTGAAAGTATTTGCCTCGTTATGATCAGCAATGAAAATTTCAATCATTTTCTGTAAACTTTCTCCATAAGAATCATTAAACCTTTGAGGCTGGGATAGTAATACTACACTATTGCTACTAATTTGAAGTTTGCTTTTATAGACCAATAACCAACTCAACGAAGGACTTAAAATCAGACTAATAAAACAAAGTATCATCGTGGTTAGGTTAAGAAAATCAATATGCAAAAACATCGAATTCAAGACACTAACCACGAGAATTATGTCAATCAGCTCGACCTTTGATCTAAATCTGATAAAAGTGAGTTTCAAGCTAATTTCTGAAGTGTATACCATAATCTAACTAAGCATCTGTCAACTAAAATCAACTCTTCCTTATTCGAAGCTTTCTGTAATTCGAATTTTTTATTAGTCCCCGCTGCGGAAGAGTGGTAAAATTACTTTCTCTAATTCGGATAAAATTTTGTTCCCTTGAAGATCGATTAGAGGAGTGTCAACTGTAATAAAGCTAGCTTTTCTGGTAAGGGAAGAGCTAAATTACCGCCGATCAAAAAGTATTATTTTCAATCGATTCATATTTTGATATAAAAACAGGGATAATATTTTTTGAACATCTAGAGTTCTAAAGATCCAAAAGCAGGGTCCAAAACTAAAACAAAGTATCATCGTGGTTAGCATAGAGGAGACTGAGATGCAAAAAGCACCAGACTCGAAACATCTAACCACAAGAATCCTTTTCAATGGGATCTCAACCAACTAAGAAAGTTGGATGAGAATGTTGTGATGGATTACCCTAACGAGCCTCGATTTTTTCAAAATATGAAAAACCCGATAAACTTTAAAAACTCTATCTTTTCCATCATGCTACACTGAATTTTATGTGAGTTTAAAGCGAGGCTCAAAGTACCAAAAAAAATGGGAACAGTTGAGCCTCATCAAAAATTTACAGGTTCTTATAAAAAAGCGATGTAGCTAGGATGTTTAAGCTGGGTAGGATAGGTGGTAAAATCACGTTCCATTTATAGTTAATTATCATATAAGACTTTGATAACATACGCGTTTTTTATAAAAAATTTTCGCCTTGTTGAAATTAAAACCATTCACAAAGGAATTTTATATATGATTTAGAATTTCTGACCTGTGCACAAAAAGTCAAAGACTTTCTTTAATAACTTCAGAATTGAAGTTCATTATCTTTTGAGTTCTATCTTAAATCTTTCATAAAAGACGAGAGATCAAAGATGAAACTCAAAATTTATTGAATTTAAGGGCGAAAGACATTCATCATCAGAAGTTAAAAGAAAAATATTTGCGAACCTGATTTTCTGGAACTATTTTATTTTTGGTCTTGTTCTTGCTTCATATTCTTCCAACAAAGTCTACAGAAAAGAAGAAAAAATATTATCTTTTTTTTCTGTTTTTTGAATTGACGTCAAATATTTTCCATTTGACGTCAATACTTATATACTGTTTTTTTCTCCATAAAAACACACCCTCCTAGCCGAAAATGTTACATAGTTACCAAAAGTAGTAAATTCAACAATTTGGAGGATGTCAAATCCGGTATTCCGTTGGAACATTTTCGACCGGCATTTTTTCCCGTTACGCCGGTATTCCGGTGTTTTGTACCCTGGAAAGTCCCCTTCTCAGCAAGAAGAGAGGTGGTTGAAAGCAACCAGTATATGACCTTACTTACCCATGGAGCTTTCAAATCTTCAGCTCGTGTAATTTTTGGAAGCTCTAATGTATCTATTACTAAGCCAATTTAAATGAAAACATTTTCTAACTGAAAGTAATTGTTGCAAGAAGAAAGATATATACAGAAATTATCTTGCACCAATCCATTTGCAACGAAAAGATAGAACGTATTCTCTCATTTATAACTTGCACTGCCGAGTTCATTCCTTTGTACGCAATCAGTCTCATTTATGAATTTCTTTACAGAAAGGTAAACTGAAAATCGTCGTTGCATAGATTTGAATGAATCGTACGAAAAGTATCTCACACTTCATTCATTCATCATTTTGGTTCTCCTTCTTCACCACATACCTTAGGGAATAAATGAGTCTCCATTACTGGAATGTCTCTAAATTCGAATAAATTTTCATTCGTTCTAGTTATGGAGACTCTACTGTATGCACAAAATCTCGTAATCAAACTAACGAAAAATGTGAAAATCTGAAAAATTCGCCAATTTGCGAAATTAAATCCTCGCGAAAATTTACAGTCGAAGCTAGTCGCGAAAATAAGTCCCGCGAAAATTAAATTATTTCACGAGAGAAGCTGTCTCGCGAAAATTAGTTGTGGCGAAAATTAATTCCCTTAAGGTATTCTATGCACGACTATGTTCTGCATTTGAACACTCTTTAGTTTCTAAAAATTTGAATGTGAATAACAAGAATACAAAAAGTAATCTCACTCAAATTCATTTGCAATGAGAACTTCATTCATGATATACCATTGTGCTCGTAAACATACACTACTCAATTCTAACCATTTAACACAAATCAATTTCTTTAATGACATGAAAGTTCCGAGAACACTTGAGAGTGATATTAGCCTTCGTTTGCAAAATGGACTCCGCGATATACAAAAAGTGCTTCACACAATTCATTTGCAATGAGAACTTCATTCATGATATACCATTGTGCTCGTAACATACACTACTCAATTCTAACCATTTAACACAAATCAATTTCTTTAATGACATGAAAGTTCCGAGAAAACTTGAGAGTGATATTAGCCTTCGTTGCAAAATGGACTCCGCGATATACAAAAGTGCTTCACACAATTCATTTGCAATGAGAACTTCATTCATGATATACCATTGTGCTCGTAACATACACTACTCAATTCTAACCATTTAACACAAATCAATTTCTTTAATGACATGAAAGTTCCGAGAAAACTTGAGAGTGATATTAGCCTTCGTTGCAAAATGGACTCCGCGATATACAAAAAGTGCTTCACACAATTCATTTGCAACGAGAACATTCATTCATGATATACCATTTTTCATAACATACACTACTTAATTCTAACCTTTTAACACGAATCCATTTCTTTTATGACATGAAAGTTTCGAGAAGACTTGAGAGTGATGTTAGTAATTCATTCGCAACGAGAACTTACTGATAAAACAAAATCTCCCTCTTCATCGCATATTACCTGTCACACAATCACTTTCTCTTTAGTACCTAAAGAAATTGACTTAAAGCCATCATTGCAAAGGGAGAAAGATGGAGTAAAAAAAACATCTCACGCAAAATTCTTTGCAATGAAAACTTTAATTTATCATTCGGGCCAATTTACACTGAATGAGTTAGGGTTGTTGTCCCTGTCCAATGCCGATTATGGAAATCCATTTGCAACGAGAACTTGATTCATTCATCATTATGGGTGCATTTATAACGCACACTTGCTCCACCAGTTCCAACATTTAAACATTTTCAGTTCTTTAAAAGCAACATGGTACCTGCATAAAAGTTTTGACTAAAAGCCATCATTGCAAACAGAAAGATGAGGTACAAACAAGGCATCTCACACAAACCTCTTTGCAACGAGAACTGTATTTATTCATCATTTTGGCCCCGGGGGAGGGGGGTACTTTGGCAAAATGGGTGCCGGGTATGTGCAAGCCATAAGGGTCCCTTTTTCACAGTCTCGAAAGTCTCTCAAAGGGGTACAAATACTATTGGAAAGCAAATTGAGTCCCTGTAAAAGGGTCCAAAATTACGTAAATCAAAATTACTTCTCTCGAAGGGTCGTGATTTTCAAAATTTTGGACAAAAATGAGTGAAATTGGCCAAAAAGTTTGGGAAAAGTCTCTGTGAGGTCCCAAAAACGCTTATTTTCCCTCTCTCTAAGGGTCGATTTTCGATTTTTGGTTCGGACATACCCATCACCTCGTAAACCTTGTACCCCGCCCGGGGTTTTGGCCTCATTTATGATCTGCACTGCACAACTGCAGTCTTTCAACAAAATCAGTTTCTCTTATTAGGGTCTAAAAATATTTCAACTGAAAGCCCTCGTTTTAAACCAGGTCAGAGAAATACAAAAAGCATCTCAAACAAATCCATTTGCAACGAGGACTTAATTTGTTTATCATTGGATTCCTTTACACCCTATAACTGCAGTCTTTCAACAAAATCAGTTTCTCTTATATTAGCTTTTCAAAACTTTCAAACTGAAAGCCCTCGTTGCAAATTTGAAATGAGAAATACAAGAAGTATCTCACACAAATAAATTTGCAACGAGAACTAAATTTATCATTTAGGTTTGTTTATACCTTAATTACAATGTCCTTTCCACAAAATCAATTCTTAATGTATCTGAACAGAAGATAACCATCATTCAGAGGAAATGAACGAGATACAAAAGGTCTTTCACAAATAAATTTGCAACGAAAACTTAATTCGTTTATCATTGAGCTTCTTTACACTGTAAAATTGCAGTCTCAAACTGTCCATTTGCAACGAGAACTTTATTCAGTCATCATTATGGTTGATTTATAATCTGTCTTAAATCTGCATACAATAAAATTCAACTGGAAGCCCTCGTTGCAAAAAATTCTGGGAGGTACAAAAAGTATTTCACACAAATCTCTTTGCAACGAGAATTTGATTAATTCACCATTTTCATTCATTTGAATTCAGTCATCATTTTGAGTTCATTCATAATTTGTATCACCCAGTCACCCCACACTATTTCCGAAAAATCTAAAAAGATAGTGATCACTCTGATAATTTCGATGATTTTGATATTTCACACCAAACCATTTACTATGAGAGCTTAATTCATTCATCATAGGGCTCATATGTAAAGAGATTCCCTATTGATACATTAGAAGTCCTCGTATTAGATTGTGACGTGTTTCCTGAAACATTACATGTAAAAAATGACAAAGTTGGAAAGCAAACTCAAAAGCAACTGGGTTAAACGACTATCATTGATTGAGAAATAACCGCCAATATACATTAGAAATAGCTCAGTGAGATTGTGAGATGTTTCTTCGAATCTTTCATGGAAAAAATGATAAATTTAGGAAACCACCTCAAAAGCTACTGGGTTAAACGACTATCATTGATCGAAAAATAACCGCCAATATACATTAGAAATAGCTCAGTGAGATTGTGAGATGATTCTTCAAATCTTACATGGAAAAAATGATAAATTTAGGAAACCACCTCAAAAGCTACTGGGTTAAACGACTATCATTGATTGAGAAATAACCGCCAATATACATTAGAAGTGCCCAAGTGAGATTGTGAGATGATTCTTCAAATCTTACATGGAAAAAATGATAAATTTAGGAAACCACCTCAAAAGCTACTGGGTTAAACGACTATCATTGATCGAAAAATGAAGACCAATATACATTAGAAGTACCCAAGTGAGATTGTGAGATGATTCTTCAATCTTTCATGGAAAAAATGATAAATTTAGGAAACCACCTCAAAAGGTACTGGTTAAACGACTATCATTGATTGAGAAATACCGCCAATATACATTAGAAGTGCCCAAGTGAGATTGTGAGATGATTCTTCAAATCTTACATGGAAAAAATGATAAATTTAGGAAACCACCTCAAAAGCTACTGGGTTAAACGACTATCATTGATTGAGAAATAACCGCCAATATACATTAGAAGTACCCAAGTGAGATTGTGAGATGTTTCTTCGAATCTTTCATGGAAAAAATGGTAAATTTAGGAAACCACCTCAAAAGCTACTGGGTTAAACGACTATCATTGATTGAGAAATAACCGCCAATATACATTAGAAGTACCCAAGTGAGATTGTGAGATGTTTCTTCGAATCTTTCATGGAAAAATGGTAAATTTAGGAACCACCTCAAAAGCTACTGGGTTAAACGACTATCATTGATTGAGAAATAACCGCCAATATATTAGAAGTGCCCAAGTAGATTGTGAGATGATTCTTCAAATCTACATGGAAAAAATGATAAATTTAGGAAACCACCTCAAAAGCTACTGGGTTAAACGACTATCATTGATTGAGAAATAACCGCCAATATACATTAGAAGTACCCAAGTGAGATTGTGAGATGTTTCTTCGAATCTTTCATGGAAAAAATGGTAAATTTAGGAAACCACCTCAAAAGCTACTGGGTTAAACGACTATCATTGATCGAAAAATGAAGACCAATATACATTAGAAATAGCTCAGTGAGATTGTGAGGTGTTTCCTCAAACCTTTCATGTAAAAAGTGATAAATTTAGGAAACCACCTCAAAAGCTACTGGTTTAAATGACTAGCAGTGATCGAAAATATACATTGTAATTCTCCAATAATTCTTAAAACTGGAAACTGGAAACCTCATCAACAAAATCAAACAAACGTGTGTAGTTCATTGCATACTTTCGGGTTACATAACTAGCTTTGATTGGTAGAGAAATCAACAGCTAAAAATACCAAAAGAATACTTGACTACTAGAATTGACTACTGTTGCTGTTACACCCACCTATTACATTTAAAAGCCCTCATCTTCAAATCTACCTAAATACAGTATTATTAAATTAAAGTACGAGGCTATTGGATAGATAAAATATACATTAAGATTGCTCCAATATTCCTTAAGGTCCTTCTAAAAAGTTCTTCATGAAAATGAAGACTTTTGTAAAAAGACTTTACAGGTTATTGGTACATATGACTAACAGTAATCAACTGCATTACTTCAATTACTCCAATAGTTATTCAAGTCTATCTTGAAACTTTCCATTTAAGAATGGCGGATTCAATATTTCAAAATTCAATGGATACAATAGATACATCAAAGTCATCAAGAATGCTCCAATATTTTTTAAAGTCCGTCTTTTATGCTCTTTCAAAAATGAAGAGGCAATCTATACAGGAACTTCAAAAGTTATTGGTACATATGACCAGCATCCATCAACTACAATACTCCAATAGTTTTTCAAGTCGAATCTCTTTATATAAGAATGACAAATTCAAACGCAGAATTCGAAATCTAACGGATAAAAAACATCAAGGTCATCAAGATTGCTCCAATATTTGGGTTACATAACTAGCTTTGATTGGTAGAGAAATCAACAGCTAAAAGGATAAAAAGAAGTGACTCCTGAAACGTCAGCCAGAGATTCATTGAAGAAAAATCCTACTCGGAACTCTTTGTACAAAAAAAAGCTGCAAAATAAACAGGAAAGTTAGAAAAAAGAAACATTAGGCTATTCCAATACTACCAAAAATCAAAGCAGTAACAAGTCGCTGGAAGTTTTTAAAGTTAGTCTCTAAAGCTCATGAAAATATGAGAAATTAATGATTTAACTTCAAAAGCTACCTGGTTAGTTGAGCGGCTGTGATATACAACAATGATTCTTCTCCAATAAACGGAAAATTAGAAGTTCTCCAATAGTTTGTTAAGTGCAGTCCCCAAAATTGCTCATTAAAAAAATAACGAAATCTGTTTGTGGACTTCATAACTTACTGGTGAACAATTTCAATTTCAATTTCGATTTGAAATTGACAAACTAGCTTGTAAATTATGATGACACGCGCTACAGTTGAAGAACAAGGAATATACATTTCATTACTCCCATAATGTTTAAAGTCAATCCTGAAAATTTTCATACAAGAAGGAAGGAATATCAAGGAAAAGACTTCAAATTTGGGTTATATAACTACCATTTAAAGATAATTCAACTGTAACAATATATAGACATCAGTATACTCCCAATAATTTAAAGCCTCATCAAGCGCATTATCATTAAAAATGACGATGAGATGATCGAATTTAAACATTACTGAGGTAGATAACTAAGCAGCTGTTACATCCATTATGTTAAAGGTCCTTATCTTCACGTTTGCCCAAAATAAGTTGCTACACGTAACATTAAAAGTCCTTTTTTTATATTGGAGCTTTCCATGTATAAAAAAGATATACCCGAGCCGTTAAGAATACTCCAATATGCGCCTTTTACGCCCTCCAAAAATGAAGAGGCAATTTATAGAAAAACTTTAAAAGTTATTGATATAGAGAACTAACAGTCATCAGCTGCAATACTCCAATAGTTATCCAAGCTCATCTTGAAGCTTTCTATTTAAGAATACCAAATTCAAAAGATAATCAACTTCAAAATCCAATGGATAAAAAAGATAGCATCAAGGTCATCAAGAATACTCCAATATTTCTTAAAGTCCATCTTAGAACTTTCCATTTAAGAATGGCAAATTCATGATGAAAATTTTAAAATCTAATGGGTTACATAACAAACAGTCATACAAAAATCAACAGTAACAACAGTAATTTAAAAGACCGTTCTGAAACGAATCATCTGAGAATGACAAATTTAAGACGATGCTTCAAATCCAACAGGGTACCTTAAACGAAAATAAATGATATACTCAAACTGCTGTATAAATTTCAAAAGTATCAATATAGACATCAGTATACTTCCAAATAATTATTAAAGCCTTATTAAGCGCATTATCATTAAAAATGACGATGAGATAATCGACTTTAAAAATTACTGATGTAGATGGCTAAGCAGCTGTTACACCCATTATGTTTCAAGTCCTCATCTTCAAATTTACCCCAAAAAG
Organism: Clytia hemisphaerica; assembly: GCF_902728285.1. Lineage (NCBI taxonomy): Eukaryota > Metazoa > Cnidaria > Hydrozoa > Leptothecata > Clytiidae > Clytia > Clytia hemisphaerica. The sequence continues at coordinate 89,243 of NW_027104322.1, read as the reverse complement.
GCCCCCAATAATTGAGCTCAAACTTCACTAAATGAATGACAATGTTAATCTATCGATTTCAACAGTAGCAATATAGAGACATCATAATACTCCCAATAATTTTTAAAGCCTTATCAAGTGCATTATCATTAACAATGACATTGAAATGATGGACTTTAAAAATACTGGGTTAGATGATTAAGCAGCTGTTACACCCATTGTGTTTCAAGTCCTCATCTTCAAATTTACCCCAAAAGGCCCCATAATTGAGCTCAAACTTCACTAAATGAATGACAATGTTAATCTATCGATTTCAACAGTAGCAATATAGAGACATCATAATACTCCCAATAATTTTTAAAGCCTTATCAAGTGCATTATCATTAACAATGACATTGAAATGGTGGACTTTAAAAATACTGGGTTAGATGATTAAGCAGCTGTTACACCCATTATGTTTCAAGTCCTCATCTTCAAATTTACCCCAAAAAGGCCCCCAATAATTGAGCTCAAACTTCACTAAATGAATGACAATGTTAATCTATCGATTTCAACAGTAGCAATATAGAGACAATCATAATACTCCCAATAATTTTAAAGCCTTATCAAGTGCATTATCATTAACAATGACATTGAAATGATGGACTTTAAAATACTGGGTTAGATGATTAAGCAGCTGTTACACCCATTATGTTTCAAGTCCTCATCTTCAAATTTACCCCAAAAAGGCCCCCAATAATTGAGCTCAAAAGTCATTAGATGAATGACAATGTTAATCTATCGATTTCAACAGTAGCAATATAGAGACATCATAATACTCCCAATAATTTTTAAAGCCTTATCAAGTGCATTATCATTAACAATGACATTGAAATGGTGGACTTTAAAAATACTGGGTTAGATGATTAAGCAGCTGTTACACCCATTATGTTTCAAGTCCTCATCTTCAAATTTACCCCAAAAAGGCCCCCAATAATTGAGCTCAAACTTCACTAAATGAATGACAATGTTAATCTATCGATTTCAACAGTAGCAATATAGAGACATCATAATACTCCCAATAATTTTTAAAGCCTTATCAAGTGCATTATCATTAACAATGACATTGAAATGATGGACTTTAAAAATACTGGGTTAGATGATTAAGCAGCTGTTACACCCATTATGTTTCAAGTCCTCATCTTCAAATTTACCCCAAAAAGGCCCCCAATAATGAGCTCAAAAGTCATTAGATGAATGACAATGTTAATCTATCGATTTCAACAGTAGCAATATAGAGACATCATAATACTCCCAATAATTTTTAAAGCCTTATCAAGTGCATTATCATTAACAATGACATTGAAATGGTGGACTTTAAAAATACTGGGTTAGATGATTAAGCAGCTGTTACACCCATTATGTTTCAAGTCCTCATCTTCAAATTTACCCCAAAAAGGCCCCCAATAATTGAGCTCAAACTTCACTAAATGAATGACAATGTTAATCTATCGATTTCAACAGTAGCAATATAGAGACATCATAATACTCCCAATAATTTTTAAAGCCTTATCAAGTGCATTATCATTAACAATGACATTGAAATGATGGACTTTAAAAATACTGGGTTAGATGATTAAGCAGCTGTTACACCCATTATGTTTCAAGTCCTCATCTTCAAATTTACCCCAAAAAGGCCCCCAATAATTGAGCTCAAAAGTCATTAGATGAATGACAATGTTAATCTATCGATTTCAACAGTAGCAATATAGAGACATCATAATACTCCCAATAATTTTTAAAGCCTTATCAAGTGCATTATCATTAACAATGACATTGAAATGGTGGACTTTAAAAATACTGGGTTAGATGATTAAGCAGCTGTTACACCCATTATGTTTCAAGTCCTCATCTTCAAATTTACCCCAAAAAGGCCCCCAATAATTGAGCTCAAACTTCACTAAATGAATGACAATGTTAATCTATCGATTTCAACAGTCGCAATATAGAGACATCATAATACTCCCAATAATTTTTAAAGCCTTATCAAGTGCATTATCATTAACAATGACATTGAAATGATGGACTTTAAAAATACTGGTTAGATGATTAAGCAGCTGTTACACCCATTATGTTTCAAGTCCTCATCTTCAAATTTACCCCAAAAAGGCCCCCAATAATTGAGCTCAAAAGTCATTAGATGAATGACAATGTTAATCTATCGATTTCAACAGTAGCAATATAGAGACATCATAATACTCCCAATAATTTTTAAAGCCTTATCAAGTGCATTATCATTAACAATGACATTGAAATGGTGGACTTTAAAAATACTGGGTTAGATGATTAAGCAGCTGTTACACCCATTATGTTTCAAGTCCTCATCTTCAAATTTACCCCAAAAAGGCCCCCAATAATTGAGCTCAAAAGTCATTAGATGAATGACAATGTTAATCTATCGATTTCAACAGTAGCAATATAGAGACATCATAATACTCCCAATAATTTTTAAAGCCTTATCAAGTGCATTATCATTAACAATGACATTGAAATGATGGACTTTAAAAATACTGGGTTAGATGATTAAGCAGCTGTTACACCCATTATGTTTCAAGTCCTCATCTTCAAATTTACCCCAAAAAGGCCCCCAATAATTGAGCTCAAAAGTCATTAGATGAATGACAATGTTAATCTATCAATTTCAACAGTAGCAATATAGAGACATCAAAATACTCCCAAATAATTTTTAAAGCCTTATCAAGTGCATTATCATTAACAATGACATTGAAATGTTGGACTTTAAAAATGCTGGGTTAGATGATTAAGCAGCTGTTACACCCATTATGTTTCAAGTCCTCATCTTCAAATTTACCCCAAAAAGGCCCCCAATAATTGAGCTCAAAAGTCATTAAATGAATGACAATGTTAATCGATCAATTTCAACAGTAGCAATATAGAGCATCAAAATACTCCCAATAATTTTTAAAGCCTTATCAAGTGCATTATTATTAACAATTACATTGAAATGGTGGACTTTAAAAATGCTGGGTTAGATGATTAAGCAGCTGTTACACCCATTATGTTTCAAGTCCTCATCTTCAAATTTACCCCAAAAAGGCCCCCAATAATTGAGCTCAAAAGTCATTAAATGAATGACAATATTAATCGATCAATTTCAACAGTAGCAATATAGAGACATCATAATACTCCCAATAATTTTTAAAGCCTTATCAAGTGCATTATCATTAACAATGACATTGAAATGGTGGACTTTAAAAATACTGGGTTAGATGATGAAGCAGCTGTTACACCCATTATGTTTCAAGTCCTCATCTTCAAATTTACCCCAAAAAGGCCCCCAATAATTGAGCTCAAAAGTCATTAAATGAATGACAATGTTAATCGATCAATTTCAACAGTAGCAATATAGAGACATCATAATACTCCCAATAATTTTTAAAGCCTTATCAAGTGCATTATCATTAACAATGATATTGAAATGGTGGATTTTAAAAATGCTGGGTTAGATGATTAAGCAGCTGTTACACCCATTATGTTTCAAGTCCTCATCTTCAAATTTACCCCAAAAAGGCCCCCAATAATTGAGCTCAAAAGTCATTAAATGAATGACAATGTTAATCGATCAATTTCAACAGTAGCAATATAGAGACATCATAATACTCCCAATAATTTTTAAAGCCTTATCAAGTGCATTATCATTAACAATGACATTGAAATGGTGGACTTTAAAAATACTGGGAAAGATGGCTAAGCAGCTGTTACACCTATTATGTTTCAAGTCCTCATCTTCAAATTTACCCCAAAAAGGCCCCCAATAATTGAGCTCAAACGTCACTAGATGAATGACAATGTTAATCGATCAATTTCAACAGTAGCAATATAGAGACATCATAATCCTCTCAATAATTTTAAAGCCTTATGAAGTGCATTATCATTAACAATGACATTGAAATGGTGGACTCTAAAAATACTGGGGAAGATGGCTAAGCAGCTGTTACAATAATCATGTTTCAGGTCCTCATTTTTAAGTTTGCCTCAAAATAAGTTGCTCAAGAATTGAATGATGCCCACACGTAACATTAAAAGTCCTTTCGTGTAAGAATAAAAGGTTCAAGAAGAGACTAGTGCATAGGTAAAGTATACATTAACATTGCTCCAATATTTCTAACAGTGCGGTCACACTAGAAAAAAAATTGTTAAATAACACCCGTATCCATAGTAACAAGACAAAATGTAGTCTGATCGCTTGAAAAAAAATAAATCTTCTATTCAAATTTATTCTAAAAAGTTCTCTATAAAAAATGAAGACTTTTATAAAAAGACTTTACAGGCTATTGGTATATATGACTAACAGTTATCAAATGCAATGCTCCAATAGTTATTCAAGTCCATCTTGATATTTTCCATTTAATGGCAGATTCAAGATAAGATTTCAGAATCTAATGGATAAAATAGATATAAAAAAGATACACCAAGGTCATCAAGAATGCTCCAATATTTCTTAAAGTCTGTCTTTTAAGCTCTGCATGAAAACGAATGAAGAGTCGTAACGAAAAAGACTTTAAAGTATATTGGTACACAGGACTAACATCCATCAACCGCAATACGCCAATAGTTATTCAAATCCCATCTTGAAACTCTCCATTTAATGGCAAATTCATGATGAAAACTTCAAAATTTAATGGGTTACCTTAAGGAAACTTGGCGGGAACTAATTTTGGCGAATGACAGCGTAAATCTGTTTTATTTTGCCTTATTTTGAGCAATTTTGATGAATTTCAGGGGTTATTTAGGCAAGGAAACGAAATATTTAATTTTGGCGGGAACTAATTACCTTAAGGTACATAACAAACAGTCTTCAGTAATCAGCAGTTTCAGATTTAAAAGAGCGTTCTGAAACGAATCATCTGAGAATGACAAATTCAAGACGATGCTTCAAATCCACCAGGGTATCCAACGAAAATATATGATATCCTCAAACTGCTGTATAAATTTCAACAGTAACAATATAGACATCAAAAAGGCCCCAAGAATTGAGCTCGAAAGTCACAAGATCAATCGATCGATTTCAACAGTAACAAGATAGAGACATCAAAACACTCCTTAATAATTTTTAAAGTAGTATCAAGCCCGTTATCATTAGAAATGAAAATGGAATGATGGACTTTAAAATTATTCTGGTAGATGGCTAAGCAGCTGTTACACCCAAAAAGGCCCCCAAGAATTGAGCTCAAAAGGCACAAGATCAATCGATCGATTTCAACAGTAACAAGATAGAGACATCAAAACACTCCTTAATAATTTTTAAAGTATGATCAAGCGCATTATCATTAGAAATGAAAATGGAATGATGGACTTTAAAATTATTCTGGTAGATGGCTGGGCAGCTGTTACACCCATTTTTTAAAGGACTTTATCTTCAAGATGCCCAAAAAAGGCCCCCAAGAATTGAGCTCAAAAGTCACTAGATGAATGACAATGTCAATCGATCAATTTCAACAGTATATAGACATCAAAACACTCCCAATTAATTTTTAAAGCAGTATCAAGCGCATTATCATTAGAAATGAAAATGGAATGATGAACTTTAATAATTATTCTGGAAGATGGCTAAGCAGCTGTTACACCCAAAAAGGCCCCCAAGAATTGAGCTCAAAAGTCACAATATCAATCGATCGATTTCAACAGTAACAAGATAGAGACATCAAAACACTCCTTAATCATTCTTAAAGCAGTATCAAGCCCGTTATCATTAAAAATGACGATGCAATGATGGACTTAAAATTATTTTGGTAGATGACTAAGCAGCACCCATCTATTACACCAATCTATTATATTTCAAGGCCCTCATCTTCAAGTTTACTACCTAAATAAGTATTGAATGACAATGTTATCGAGCCTACACGTAACATTAAAAGTCCTTTTGTGTAAGAATATAAGGTTCAAGAAGAAAATATACATTAAGATTGCTCCAATATTTCTAAAGCTCCTTCTAAAAAGTTCTTCATAAAAAATGAAGACTTTTTATAAAAAGACTTTACAGGCTATTGGTACATATGACTAACAGTAATCAACTTCATATCTCGACCAGTGGGTGGTCAAAAAATTTCAAACAAAAAAGAAATCATGTTGTCTTCATGGCTAAGATCATACAAGTCGCTGATTACATAGGAGTATCCACGCCTAAACGCTTAGCCATGAAAACTATATTTCCACCTCTGGGATCAATGGAATGACCAAAAACAGAAGGACCGTGTAACTTCTTATAGATTTTCAATAATTTTTGACTTTTAAGTCGACAGCTTTCATGATATTTCGAAAGGAATTGACATAAAATTGATATTAAACTACGCAATCGTTTTGAAGCTTATTCGGTCATTTTTCGGTTCTCTCCATCTTTAAAGTCTAAAATTATTGTTTGGATGTTATTATTTTGTGCAATTTCTATCCATCTTTCCCTGACCACATTAACGTTCCTGTGACCGATAAATGTTGCTTTATTTTCGGCTGTTTTGTCTTAGTAATTAAACATTTATCGTGTCTTTGGAATAATGCAAAAGAAAAAAACCTTCATGTAACCAATCCTTAGTATGGAGATTCTCGCTTGTACGCTACAAAACTAAATCTACTTTAAGCTTCAAAGTAGGGAAGACATTTAGTGTTCATGGCTAAGCACCATACAAGACTTCGATTACATGCAGTATCAACCTCAGTATAAACCATAATAAAACCCCGTCATGTCTAGACCAGTGACGATAAACAAATAATCGAAAAATCCAGTAAGTCTTCATGAACGAGCATCAACATTCAGGCTACAAAGTATCCTAGCCTGGATGCTTAGCCATGATGAAAGCTCAATCAAGTCTGGGTCTTGACAACGAGTAATCAAAAAAGTTACAAAACAACTACACGTTCTTTTCATGGTTAATCGTTGTTGAGGATATTTGTTATATAAAGTATCCACGTCTAGACGCTTAACCATGATTAAAACTTCTTCGCGTCTGGAGCAAAGGTGATCAAAAATTTCAAACAAAGAAGTCACGAAATCTTCATGGCTAAGCATAAAATTTTAACTACATAAAGTACACGCGTCTTGATTCTTAATCATGATAAAAACTCTATCATGTCTGGATCAAAGGTGAAAAACAATTTGAAACAAAAAAGACACATTGAGACACCGAGTGTTCATGGCTAAGCATCGTTCAAGTGATTACATTAAGTATCTTTGTCTGGATGCTTAGCCATAACAAAACACTGTCGTTTCTGGAGTGGAGAAGGAGTAATCGAAAAAGTTATGCGATATTTGCACGTTGTCCTCATGGAAAAGCATCTACAAGATATTTATATAAGGTATCCAGTCTAAAGGCTAAGCCATGATAAGAATTCCTCCATGTTTGGGTCAGAGGTGTAAAATCGAAACGAAAGAATCAAGAAATCATCATGGCTAAGCATCAAAACTTTAACTACATAAAGTACACGGTTCTTGATTCTTAACCATGATAAAAACTGCGTCTTTTTTGGATCAGAGGTGAAAAAACAATTTGAAACATAAACGAAAAATCCAGGACGTCTTCATGACTGGGCATCGACAATCTGGCTACATAAAGTATCCTAGCCTGGACGCTTAGCCATGGAAACTCTGCCATGTCTGTATCAGGGATAATGAAAAAATCAACGAAAAAGCTGCAAAGTCTTCATGACTATATCGTTGAAGATTTTGATTGCATAGTATCCACGTCTGGATTCTTAGCCATGATAAAACACCATCATGTCTGAATAAGCGAGTAATCAAGAAAAGTTATTAAATAACTGCACGTTCTCTTCATGGTTAATCATTGTTGAGGATATTTGTTATTATAAAGTATCCACGTATAGACGCTTAACCATGATTAAAACTCCTTCGTGTCTGGACCAAAGGGGAGCAAAAAAATTTCAAACAAAGAATCAAGAAATCATCATGGCTAAGCATCAAATCTTTCAAGCGAAAAGTTGAGTGGTGGTGGCTTAAAGTACTCACGTGATTTCCAATATTTGCAATATATAAAGTTTCAAAGATCCTAATCCTCACAAAGACCTTTAATTTACCTTCTACGCTGCAAAAAGTGAAATCACTCAAGTTTTCTTTTACACAAATATCATGGAAAATTGACGTCAGATTTTTTTATCAATGATATTGTTGAATGCTTCAAAATACTTCGGAAGATTCAAAATGGTATTTGTAGCATTCAACAACGCCAATCATTAAATTACGTTTGTAAAAGAATAAATAGTTACATTTTTTATAAGCGCCACTTCTTCTAAACGTCCCTCAAACAAACGCCTCTCCTTTAAGGAGCAATTTTCAATTAATACCCCCTCAAATAAACGCCCCCTTCGTATAAGCCTCCCGTGGGACGTTTATTTGAAACAAGTAGCAGTAAGGAAGTATGATATGAAGAAAAACTTAGATATACAACAGTAATTGTATTCTTTTTGTATTCGGACGGGTTTTGACCCATTTCTACATCCCTAAATTGACATGTTTGTACTCAAAGAATAATGAAAAAGCAAAATAAAGTTGCAATTCACGTTACTAAAGCGACCTTGTTTATAATTTATTTAATAAACGCCCTCTTCTTCCATATGCCTTATCGAATAAACGCCTCTCTTAAAATACAAAAGATTTAATAAACACCCGGGGCGTTTATTCGAATTATTAATTCATACAGTATAATTAGTTCAGAGTGCTTCTAGCCCCTTGCGAATCCACAGTTCCAACCCCTCGGATTCTCAGCTGGAAAATAACTTAAAACCAAACGCCCAGACACCGTTAGATGAACCGAACGTCAAAGTAACTTTAGGGTCTTGAAACAAAGACGAGCGCTAGGAGCCAATAGATGAAAGACTATAACTTCGAATTATGGAACGATGACCGGGCAGTCAAGGCGTCAGTTCCCGAAACCAAAGGTTCACGGCTGGAATCCCCGCGCTCCTTCTGTTCAGTTCATTGATAGTCAAGCCGGCTGGCCGTAGACCCCGTAAAAACAGTTGAAAGACTGCCTAAATGTCTTAGATTACTGGGCTATCCATACAAAGTATTGACTATATCTATCTAAGAGCGCCAACAGGTCGACATTTTATTTCCATCTTCCCAAATCAAACTGCTTTGAAAGCTGATGCTTGAATTCAGAAGAATAATCATGGCGAAAATACTCCAAACATGCATAAAGCATTAACGTTAGACCACTCTTAGCCATGAGAACTCGACTTTCTACTTGAAGGATGATAGAAAATTAGATTAGACCAGATTAAATTAGACTATTTTAGTTTACTAATGTTTAGTTTTCATGGATTTTTTAACATTCCAAACTTGAAACTGTCGTCTGAGTTCAAACTGCCCTGAACTATTTTGAAAATAGTCCACAGTATTTATGCAAGGCGTTGATTACACAGAGTAACCACATCTAGACCATTAGCTACGAGAACCATAAATGTCCTGGTAATTAAAATTGAAACATTCAACTAAAACATTAAAATGAAGGAACCATGGAGTCACAATAGCTAATTATCAGAAGATTTAAGCTACATAAAGTACCCACGTCTCATCCCTTAGCAATAATGAGACCTAAAGCAAGACGTGTCAGATTCACGATGAAATGAAAATGCATAATGCTAATCTGAGAACACTCGACTTTTACAAAGATTTTAAACAACCTTCCATATCGTTTGACCCAGAATCCAACATTGAAGGATCGCAAGACAACGAGTCTATACATTTTTCAAACCTGTTGTGACCTTTAAAACGGAGAAATCGCGTCGTCTTAATGGCTAAGATCATACAAGGCGGTGATAACATAGAGTATCCACGTCCAAACCCTTAGCCATGAAAACTACACTGGAGTTGCAGACAACTGTCTGACATCGAGATCAGTGTGTGGTCAAACAATTTTAAACCAAAATCACATTATCTTCATGGCTAAGATCATACAAGGCGGTGATTACATAAAATATCCACGTCCAGACGCTTAGCCATGAAAGCTACACTGGAGTTACAGACAACTGGCTTACATTCAGACGAGTGGGTGGTCAAACAATTTAAACCAAATTCTTGTTGTCTTCATGGCTAAGATCATACAAGGCGGTGATAACATAAAATATCCACGCATAGATGCTTAGCCATGAAAACTACACTGGAGTCTCAGACAACTTCTTCACATCCAGACCAGTGTGTGGTCAAAGAATTAAAAAAAAAATCACGATGTTTTCATGGCTAAGATTACATAAGCCCGCGATTACATAAAATGCCAAGCCTGAACGCTTAGCAATGAATACTACATTAGTCGCAGAGAACTTCTTCACGTCCAGACCAGTGCGGGGTCAAACAATTTAAACAAAGTCTTCATGACGATGTCTTCATGGCTAAGATCATACAAGGCGGTGATTGCATAAAATACCAAGCCTGGATGCTTAGCCATGAAAAGTTCGTTGAAAAGAGCCTGAGATGAAGACTTTTTCCTTATGTGTAATACTGAATTTTAATCTGGTTTCACAATGTCAAGTTGTCTTCATAGCTTAGCATCATTTAGCCTTTGTTATATAAAATATCCTAGCCTGGATGCTTAGCCATGAAAACTAGGTAGTGATTACAGTCAGGTTTTGTGGATTAAGGCTAAAATTCACTTGACTCTAAAGACTTGAATTTACAACGCAATAACAGTTTCCGGTCGGTTAAGGTATGTGTACACCTTTTTTCCGATTTTTTGTCAAAAAATCTTTTTTCAGTCAAAGTGGAAGAAAAGTTACTGGATTTCATTTTGGTAAAATCGCGATCTTAAAATCTTTTTTAGATCCAGAGTTATAACCATTTAAATTTCAAAACAAAGTTCGTCTTATGATGGATTATTTACTCAAATAATTGTCTCTTTCGGAAACAACAAAGACAAAAGAGAGAATTCAGCTGATGTTTATTCTCACCTCTATTGAATAGTAATATTTTTGACACATTTCACTGATTACTCAAATTAACAGCAATCATCTCGTTAAAAATTTCAAATTGATGTAGAAAAAAACGAAATTTTACCACACCATACTAGTTTTATCGAGGTTAAAGTCACCCATAGCATTTAGCTATGAACTTAATTTTTTTTAATATTTTCGGCAAAGAATTGAACTAAAAAAATGTCTTAGGATTTTTTTTCTAATCGAGTTAAAGCTTCACAATTTCAGGTTAAGTGGAAAAAACTCGAGAAATGAATGATTTTTTTCCAAATTTTAACAATTTTTAAGTTTTCTCGAGTTAAAGTCGATCCAAAAAAAAATCCTAAGACATTTTTTTGGTTCAATCTATTGGGAACATAGTATCTAAATTATTTTTTCAAATTTCGAAAGCTATGGGTGACTTTAACTTCTTTGAAGTAGGTAAGGTTAAAATTCTTAAGATTTTAATTATATCCTGCCCAGGTTTTTAAATTCAGCTGAAACTTTTACCATTAGAAAGAGAATATTATTGGCTTTCAGAAAATATATACTTTTGATGTATAAAAATTTGTTGTTCTAAAGATATGATCAATTAAAGAGAATGTGTCAAGGAAGGTGAACACATACCTTAAAGGTAGCCTAGTTACTTTAAGGGCAGAAACTTTCGCGGGCAGAAACTTTCGCGTTTTTCGCGTTTTTGGCATTTTTCGCGAAAGTTTCTGCCAAGTAAGAAATTAAACAAGAAATTCGCGAAAGTCAATTTCGCGAAAAATGAAAATTTCCTAAAAATCGCGAAAGTTTTTTCCAAGTTTTAAAAGCCGAGGAGAGTCGATATTATCGATATTATCGCACTGACTAGAATTCGGAATGGGAGGAAGAAGTGCAAATAGTTAGTTTTTCATTTATTAGCATATCACTCTTTCGATTGAAGAAAAAAATGAGATTTGAAATAATCTTTTATTCACTTTCCCTAGCCACTCGCGAAAGTTATTGCTACTAAAATTGAACCTTTACAAAAAACCGCAAAAGTTTCTACCGTAAATTTTCTTCAAAAAGTAAAAATCGCGAAACTTAAATCCGCGAAATTTCGCGACTTTTCGGTCTCGCGAAACTTTCTGCCCGCGAAACTTTCTACCCTTAAAGTAACTAACCGTATAAATAACCGTATTCACAAGGCTAAGACACATGGCTAATGGCGATATAGCGTTTTCGGCGCTGTAAAGATTTTTCATATTTACGGATTTTAAGTTTGCCTTGGAATACTAGTTATTCAGTCACAACTTACCATCAGATTTATCCCAGTGACTGAATTAAACTAGCTTAGATTTCTAGGCTAGGTTAAATGTTGGCTGTGTGTAAAAATGCCCAAAAATGCTACTTAATTCCTGATGAGATGTCATTGTTTTTCAAAATGGTAGGCAAATCTGCGTGAAATAAAGAATAAGCATCGTAGCTAGAAAAACCAACTCTACAACTTACTGCACGAGTTCAGCAGTTCTAGCAACGAGGTCTTCTTTTGTTAACAAAATACACATTTTTTTATAAGAACAAACTATAAGAACATAAGACTTCGATGGCCAAATTTTAAGAACAAGTTCATGATATTTTAATGCTTTGTGGACTCTAAAACGGCCAATTTCTTAAGTAAATGGACAAAAATACTCACAAAATGGTAAACATAAGAACATGTTAAGAACATTTTTAGGCTTAAAACAAAAAAAGTTAAGAACATCCGAAGGCTTCAAAAATTTTGGATGTTCTTATAAATAAAAGGTGTATGTAGTGATTGTTGGCCAATAAACTTTTCGAAAACACGACTTACAATAATTTCAATACAGAAATATCACAAAAACTCCGAGATTCACAAATTAATTAAAATCCTTACCAGATTACAATAAGATCATAGATACACTCACAAAGTAAATACTTACTTTCAGTAAAAGGAAATGAGCCAAACACTTTAAGCAGCTTGATGTTTATGAAGTGTGAATGTGCGAATAAGAAAAATTTTTTTGGATTAAAAAAGTATTTGACGTCACAACAAATCCTCGAAATTGACGTCAGTTAATAATATCTGTGTGTGTCAAAACTCAGGAATATAGCACACAAAACTACTTGCAAGACAGACTTTAGCTTTATCGAAAAAATGTTTCAGCTTTTTAGCTAAAAACAACTTTTGAAGCAAGCTGTTCTTAAGGTTGCAGTAGCTTATAAATTATTGAACCTTCATGGCAAAAGTATCGCGCACAAATATCCTGCCATGAGTGGCATCTTCCATTAACTTATACACCGAAGAATTTATTGAACTTTAAAGCCAAAGAGTCAAGCCACATTACAGCACAAAGCTTCTTGCCGTGACGGACTTATAATATTCTGAGAAATGTATTTTACAAAATACGTTAAAATATTTGGCGCTTAAGAATTATCGAACCTTCATGGCAGGGAGTCGAGTATCAAAATACACAAAAGTATAAAACCTCCTGCCATGATTGACTTTGATTGATTTGAGAACTGTATATTGCGAAACACGTTAAAGTGATTGCGATGGGAGCTAAAAAGTTCATTGAACTTTCATGCCAAAGAGTCGAGCCAGAAAACGAAATTATCAAGCACAAAACTTGTTGTAACACAATTGACTTTATAAACATAGTAAAATTCAGTGTTCTTTGGGGTCATGACCAGAATAAAGCAGTTAGATTCAAATGAATGAAAATAATTCTTCAAATCAAGTCACGATAAAACCCAATTTCTTGAAGCAATCCGATTTGTTTTCTATTTTCTCACAAACTATGAATTATTGGAGCAACTATGGCCCCACTAAAGCCCTTCCATTTTCATTTTCCATTAACATGAACATAATCATAGTAAAATTCAGTGTTCTTTGGGGTCATGACCAGAATGAAGCAGTTAGATTCAAACGAATGAATATAATTCTTCAAATCTGGTCACGAGAACCCAATTTCTTAAAGCGATCCGCTTTCTTTTCTATTTTCTCATAGACTACGAATAAGTTTATTGGAGCAACTATGCATTATGCAACAAAAGCCCTTCCATTTTCATTTTTCATTAACATGAACATAATCATAGTAAAATGCAGTTTTCTTTGGGGTCATGACCAGAATGAAGCAGTTAGATTCAAATGAATGAAATTAATTTTTCAAATCTGGTCACGAGAACCCAATTTCTTGAAGAGGCCAGCTTTCTTTTCTATTTGATCACAAACTACGAATAAGTTTATTGGAGGAGCAATCGTAGCTTATGCAACAAAAGCCCTTCCATTTTCATTTTCCATTAACATGAACATAATCATAGTAAAATGTTCTTTGGGGTCATGACCAGAATGAAGCAGTTAGATTCAAATGAATGAAATTAGTTCTTCAAATCTGGTCACGAGAACCCAATTTCTTGAAGCAATCCGCTTTCTTTTCTATTTCTCATAGACTACGAATAAGTTTATTGGAGGAGCAACTATGCATTATGCAACAAAAGCCCTTCCATTTTCATTCTCCATTAACATGAACATAATCATAGTAAAATGTTCTTTGGGGTCATGACCAGAATGAAGCAGTTAGATTCAAATGAATGAAATTAATTCTTCAAATCTGGTCACGAGAACCCAATTTCTTAAAACGATCCGCTTTCTTTTTTATTAAATCACAAACTACGAATAAGTTTATTGGAGGAGCAATCGTAGCTTATGCAAGTTCTATTTCTGTTTGGTTCAGTCGCATGAGGCTTTGAGGCCCATTTTAACAACTATAGACGATTTCAATTAGCGCCCCGTTAGCACCTTGAATTGACTACCCATTTACCCTCACATGGCATGGGTTGACCCGGGCGAAGGTTCATTCACTTGCCAAGAATCCCCATCGAACCTCAGTCACCTGTCGCCAACCAAGGTCAATGACCACTATACCAAAAAAGTCCTTTAATTTCCTTTGAATTGAACCAGGGGAACTCAGTTTTAATTTTATGCCTGGGGATTCCTTGTGCACCTTATCGAATCGTAAGCCTCCTCGCATGTTGCTGCGTAACACCTTTACGGAGGTCAAAAATACTAGTCCCAAAAAGAAAGTGTTTTTCTTAACGACTAAAGTGTTATTGAACAATTCGAATGAAAACCTCACCAAAAATTACAACATCACTTCAAAACTTGCCAAACTTCCAAAAAAGACTAAACTTACACGATGTCAGTTGATGTTCAAGATGAGCTTAATATGATAGTGGCAAGAAAGCTCGAGATGAGTGAGCGAATTTGTTAAGTCGTTAAATTTCTTTTTGTTAAAGAATATTTGACGTCACATAAAATTTTTGACATCATACTTTCTTTCTCCTTTTATTTTAGAATTCGAGAAACCGAAGTATAACTAATGTTCTGAAAGCAGACAATTGCAAATTCTTATTAGCATAGCCTGTACCAAAATCATTTTTCGAAAACCCGAAGAATTTATAATGACTCTCAACCTAAATAATATATTTTAATGACAAGCGATACACCTTCAGAGAGCTATCATGGCTAAGGCAGAAAAACGAAAACCATTCATTCAACGAATGGGCCTTTTTAGTAGGGGGAAATTTGTAAAATCGCTCGATTTTTTTAGTCAAAGCACTTGTTATACATTTTTGGAAAGCTAAGGGGTAGGGGAATCAAAATAACTTGGGTGCCAATTTTGTTTCGGACACTTTGGTGTGATTTTCGGACAAATACGACGGTCTCGGGCAAAAATCATAGGGTGAAAAATTAATGAAAGTTTCAGCTTGAGAAAACAGAGACCTGTTGTATATTTTTGGAAAGCTCTCAAAAAATTAAGATTAGTGATATATTGCGAGTATAGGTGATTTCAGTACCTAACTCGAGATATTGAGCTTCCGAAAGCGCAAAAACTGGACAAAACAGCTGTTTCTGGCTGAAAAACACTGAAAACACTGTTTTTAAGGATTAATATCTCGAGTTAGGTAAAGAAATCACCTATACTCGCAATATATCACTAATCTTAATTTTTTGAGAGCTTTCCAAAAATATACAACAGGTCTCTGTTTTCTCAAGCTGAAACTTTCATTAATTTTTCACCCTATGATTTTTGCCCGAGACCGTCGTATTTGTCCGAAAATCACACCAAAGTGTCCGAAACAAAATTGGCACCCAAGTTATTTTGATTCCCCTACCCCTTAGCTTTCCAAAAATGTATAACAAGTGCTTTGACTAAAAAAATCGAGCGACCTCAAAAAAACGAACAAATTTCCCCCTACTATTTTCAAATCTAGCCAGGAAAACTCAGCTATGTTTTGCCAGAAGATTTCTAATTTCTCTTCAGCTTCAAAAACAGTTAAAAAGATCGTAATATCAAAGAGTTATCGTGGCTAAAACGCAAAGAAAATCGTTTTCAGAAAAAGAATACGCCTCTTCCATGCTAGCCAAGAGAACTCGTTTTTAGGGACATTCGTTATTGTCCTAAATAGCTTTTTTAAGTCATTACATCACCGAGTCTTCGTGGCTTAACTTTAAAGGAAGCTTTCTCATGAAAGAAAGCGTTTCTTCAAATTCTAGCCAAGAAAACTCAACTTAGGCTCTCCTGTCTTTTAGAATCTCTTCCTGGACTAAAAAAAGGAGCGCTTTCACGAAAAAAAATACTCCTCTGTCATGCTAGTCAAGAGAACTCATTTTTAAGGACATTCCTAATTGTGTTAGGCTTAAAGTCATTTGGTCATTACATCATTGAGCACTCGTGTCTTAACTAAGAAGAAAGCTTTCTCATAAAAGAAACCGTTTCTTCAAATTTTAGCCAAGGAAACTCAACTTAGACTTCCATGTCTTTAGAATTTTTGCTTGAACTAGCGAAAGATTTTGGATTTTCTTAATCTTTATGCGTAACGATGAGGTTCTTCCAATCTAGCCAGTGGATCCCAACTATGCTTTGCCGGAAGTTTCTTTGTATCTTTAAGCCATGATGGCAGAACTCAAAACACACCTTTTCCATGAAAAGAAACCGTCTTTTCATCTAGCCACGAGAGTCCCACTTTCTCTTTAGCCCGGATGATTTAGACAAAAAAACTTTCATTAAGTGAACAAACCTCTTCCTATCTAGCCAGGAGGAACTCGGCTTCGCTCTACCGGAAGTTTCAGAAATCTCATAAAAGGTCTTTGGTCATAGAGTCATCGGGGCTACAATAAAAAAAGAAGTCACTCATTAAAAAGAATACGTCTCTTCCATGCTAGCCAAGAGAACTCGTTTTTAGGGACATTCATAATTGTGTTAAGCTTTTTTAAGTCATTACATCATCGAGTCTTCTTGGCTTGACTTGGAAGAAAGCTTTCTCATGAAAGAAACATTTCTTCAAATTCTAGCCAAGAAAACTCAACCTAGGAATTAAAACTCTTCCTGGACTACATGTTTTTTTATAAGCATTGCACTTATAAGCATATCTAGGCTCAGATATGAGGAAAAATTAAGCATATGGCAAGCATTACTTGAGCCTACGAAAAATGTTTTTTCCTGATTTTGTCTTTTTTTAGCTGGAATTTTACGGATTTTCAGTATTTCCCTAAATTTATGCTTTAGATTTAAGCATCCCCTCAAGCATTTTTCAGCCTTATTAAGCCTTTGACATAAGCATCTCTGAGCCTATTTTCGGATTTTTGTATGCTTATAAAAAAAAAACATGTAAATAAACAATTTCACGAAAAAGAATACACCTCTTTCATACTAGCCAAGAGAAATTGTATTTTACTTTTTTTAGGCACAGTCCTAAATGTGTTATGCTTAAAGTTTATAAATTTTAAGGACATTCTTTGATTGTGTTAGGCTTTTTTAAGTCATAACATCATCGAGCCCTCGTGGCTAATTTGGAAAAAAACCTTTCTCATGAACGAAAGCGTTTCTTCAAATTCTAGCCAAACTTAGGCTTCCCTCTCTTTCAGAATCTTTGCATGGACTAAGAACGATTTCACGAAAAAGAATACTCCTCTTTTTGGTCTATACATCATTGAGCCTTCGTGGCTTAACTTCGAGAAAGACTTTCTCATGAAAGAAACAGTTTCTTCAAATTTTAGCCAAGAAAACTCAACTTAGACTTCCTTTTCTTTGACTAGCATAAGATTTTGACTTTTCTTAATCTGTATGCGTTACGATGAGGCTCTTCCAATCTAGCCAGGTGGAACTCGGCTATGCTTTGCCGGAAGATTCCTAGTATCTTAAAACCATCACGGCAAAATTAAAAAAACACAGCTTTCTCATGAAATTAATTTTATTAATTCTAGCCAAGAAAAGTCAAATCAGGCTTCTATGGTTTTAGAATCTGCTCAGAATTTCTATCCTGCATTAATTAATCAAATGTTTAGCTATGTTTTGCCGGAAGATTCATAATTCTCTAATACTTCAAAAACAGTTATAAAAGATCGATATGTCAGAGTCGTCGTGGCTTGATAAAAAAGGATGCTATTCGTTAAAAAGAATACACCTCTTTCATGCTAGCCAAGAGAACTCGTTTTTTAGGGACATTCCTAATTGTGTTCATCTTTTAAGTCATTACATCATCGAGCCTTCATTGCTTGACTTTTAGAGAAAAGCTTTCTCATGAAAGAAAGCGTTTCTTCAAATTCTAGCCATGAAAACTTAACTTAAACTTCCATGTCTTTTAGAATCTCTTCCTTGATTAAAAAAACGATTTCAGAAAAAAATACGCCTCTGTCATGCTAGCCAAGAGAAATCATTTTTTAGGGACAGTCCTAATTGTGTTAGGCTTAAAGTCATTTGGCCGTTACATCATCGAGCCCTCGTGGCTTAACTTCAAGAAATATTTTCCATGAAAAGAAACCGTTTCTTCCAAATTTAGCCAAGAAAACTCAACTTAGGCTCTCTTGTCTTTTAGAATATCTTCCTGGACTAGTAAGAGATTTCAATTTTCTTAATCTGTATGCGTAACGATGATGTTCTTCCAATCCAAATTGATTTGAAATTAGTGAACCCTCATAGCAAGGAGACAAGTCAAAATAGAAATTACCGCAATCACAAAGCCACTTGCCAAGATAATCTTGGTCTCTGTTGCGAAACGTATTTTGTAAAACACCTTTTAAAGCTAGTTATCCTCCATGGCAAAAGAATCGAGCCAAATTACGAAGAGCATCGAGCACAAAGTTTATTGCCAGGAGAGAATAATTGATATCGTCGGAACTTTGTAACACAATAGACGATATCGGCTTAACGAATTCTCCCCGAATGATTACCCATGATGCATTGCGCAAAAAAATTCACTGACTATATTGAATTTTTTTGCGCAATACATCATGGGTAATCATTCGGGGAGAATTTCGTCAAGCCAATATCGTCTATTGACTTCATAATCTAATTTTCCATTAACTTGAACATAGTAAAATGCAGTGTTCTTTGGGATCATAACCAGAATGAAGCAGTTAGATTCAAATGAATGAAAATAATTCTTCAAATCTGGTCACGATAAAACCCAATTCCTTTCTTAATCCTTCATCACCAGAATAGAATAGATATCGATAGAAACTAACGTAACCACATTCATGAAAGAACAATGTTCAAATGCCTGCAAATGTTTATCATTACCAAAAATGCTTATGGTTATGACCCGAATGAAGCAGTCAGACTTATCAGCCTAGTCTGTACCAAAATTTTTTGGTATCTCATTAAAGGTCATAGAGTCGTCGTGGCTTAATAAGAAAGGGGCGCTTTCAGAAAAAGAATACGCCTCTTTCGTACTAGCTAAGAGAACTCATTTTTACCTTTTTTAAGGACAGTCCTAATTGTGTTATGCTTAAAGTCATTTGGCCGTTACATCATTGAGCCCTCGTGGCTTAACTCAGAAGAAAGCTTTCTCATAAAAGAAACCGTTTCTTCAAATTCTAACCAAAAAAGCTCGACATAGGCTTCCATGTCTTTTTGAATTTCTTCCTGAACTAAAAAAACGATTTCACAAAAAAAAATATGCCCCTTTCATACTAGCCAAGAGAACTCGTGTTTTACTATTTTTAAGGACAGTCCTAATCGTGTTAGACTTAAAGTCATTTGGCCGTTACATCATAGAGCCCTCGTGGCTTAACTTCGGAAAAACCGTGTTCCATGAAAAGAAACCGTTTCTTCAAATTCTATGCTTTCATGTTATTGGAATCTGTTTGGAAACTTTGAACTTGTTTTTTACTATTTGACTGACGCAATATCTTTATTAGGACGCTTTTATTTAGAACGTGCTTTCTTTTGAAAATGTTGAGCCTAAAACATACTTAGAAGCGTTTTTGAAATTGATTAAATCATTCAAAATATCCAAAATTCACAGAGTCAATTCACAGAATAACATTGGGTTATAAAAATTGGACATCAAGTCGAACCATTCTGATCCAATTTAAAGTTGGCAAGTCAAACAGTTGATGCAATTACGAACGTTTCTTGTGAATTAAGATAATTTTGAGCAAGTTTGGCTCATCTCTTCAATTCTCAGGCTCATGTTCTTAAGTCGTTTATCTTTTCCCAAATTTCTGCCCAAATCTTGACTTCGTTATTCGAATATCTCATTAATTTGAAAGAATGCTCTCCACGCTCTCAGCTTGCATTAAATAAAAATGAGCTTGGCTTACAGAGAGTTTGGATAAGCTAGGTCCAAAGAGAAATCGTAGCTATGATTTTTGCTCGCTAGTGCATTTAATGCATGGAGCTTTGTTAATCCAGCCACGAGTCCTCTTTTTTAAAAACTATTACTTTTTGCAATGGTTCATTCTATAGAGAAACATCCATAACAAACATGAAATCGCGCAAATTTTTGAAATCAATTTTTTTATCAGATAAATATTTGAACTGCAATGGTTCATAAGGTAAAATCACAAAATATATTTCGAACATTCACGTCCATCATCAGTTAAAAAGTAAGCTACAAGCAAAATGTTCAGTTATTTCTAAAAAATTGAAAAAAATCATAAATCACATTGGAGTATAAAACAAGTATTAAAAGAGAAAAGGAAACAAGTAAGTCATAAAATTGTGCATGTACATATAAAAACAATGTAATCATCAAAAATAGATACATATACCCAAGGCTATCATTAATAGCGACAATGGAATAAATAGTATTCAAATCTTAATGAGCAGCTGTCTGCTTTTAAACTCATCCTTGGTGTTGAGGTCTGGTTTTATTTCCCTAATAAATAGTGCCTCAATTGTCAATAAGTGTACTTCTCCTTTGATTGTAGAGCCTATAATTTCAAGGTCCTCAAATTCAGGTTTTCGTTTACAACATCTCATGAAATGCATCCTTACTGGCCCTTCCTTTCTATTTCTGTGTTCTTTAAAGCGGGTGATCACGTGTCGAGCAGTTTGCCCAACATAGCAAGAATTACATCTTGGACAAGAAATTTTATAAATCACTCCACTTTTCAGTTCTCTTTTGATAGAAGGTTTAAGGCTAGGAAGGGTTGTTTTGAGCTTTCTAAGTGTGACCACTGGTTGTACTGGTGCTCCACACTTGTGAAGATGGTTAATAAAGTTATCAGTCACTTTACCACGATATTCCACGAAGAACTTTACTTTAGCTTGCTTTTGTTCTGGCTCCTGGTTTGACGTTAACAATTGCTCGTTTTCTTTTGAAATGATTTTCTCGATGGTTGAAGAAATGATTGGGTCATAAAATTCTGGTGGATACTGGTTCTTCTCTAACATCGACTTAGCCCTTTGAAGGCTTTCATGACAGTGGTGCCAGTGACTGCAAGCTCATTTTTTTATCTCCATTTATTTTAGATTTAGAGAAACCAAATGACGAAAATGTAACTAATGTTTTGAAAACAGACTATTGCAAATTATATTACCCTAACCTGTACCAAAATCATTTTTCAAAAAGCAAAGAGAAAAAATCTCAAAAAAGGTCTTAAGTCATAGAGTCGTCGTGGCTTAATAAAAAAGGATGCAATTCATTAAAAAGAATACGCCTCTTTCGTGTTAGCCAAGAAAACTCGTTTTTTTCTTTTTTAGGGACATTCCTAATTGTCTTAAGCTTTTTTAAGTCTACATCATCGAGTCTTCGTGGCTTGACTTGGAAGAAAGCTTTCTCATGAAAGAAAGCGTTTCTTTAGATTCTAGCCAAGAAAACTCAACTTAAGCTTCCCTGTCTTTTAGAATCTTTGCCTGGAATAAAAAAACAATGTCACGAAAAGAATACACCTCTTTCATACTAGCCAAGAGAACTCGTTTTTTAGGGACATTCCTAATTGTGTTAGGCTTAAAGTCATTTGGCCTATACATCATTGAGCCCTCGTGGCTTAACTTCAAGAAATATTTTCCATGAAAAAAAACCGTTTCTTCAAATTTTAGCCAAGAAAACTCAACTTAGACTTCCGTGTCTTTTGGTATATATGCTTGAACTAGCGAAAGATTTCGATTTTCTTAATCTGTATGTGTAACGATGATGTTCTTCTAATCTTGCCAGATTCCTAATATCTTAAACGATCATGGCAGAACTCGAAATATTAAAGAGTCATCGTGGCTAAAATATAAAAGGAAGCCATTCATTAAATAGAATACACCTTTTTCATGCTAGCCAAGAGAACTCGTTTTTTACTTTTTTAAAGACATTCCTAATTGTGTTAAGCTTAAAGTCATTTGGCTTATACATCATTAAGCCCTCGTGGCTATCTCCAAAGAATCATGTCCATGAAACGAATACGCTTCTTTCATGCTAGCCAAGAGAACTTGCTTTTTTTGGCTTTTTCAATGAAATTCCTAATCGTCTTAAGCTTAAAGTAATTTGCCCGTTACATCATTGAGCCTTCGTGGCTGAACTTTTAGAGAAATACTTTCCATGAAAAGAAACCGTTTCTTCAAATTTCAGCCAAGAAAACTCGACTCATGCTTTAATAATGCTATTGGAATCTGTTTGGAAACTTTGAACTTATTTTTTACTATTTGACTTACACACTCAAAGAATTCTCTCAGTCGTGAGTAGTTTTTATTCAAAAGATGAGCTCGACTTAGAGAGATTGATTTTGGATAAGCCAGATGCAAAGAAAAATCGTACCTATGATTCTAACTTCTCGTTGCATTTAATGCAAAAAGACCTCGTAGCAGTAAATTCATTTATAGAGACCTCGTTGAATGTTCCCAGATGCCTGTGCACTTAATGCATGGACGCCTTTGAGAATCCGGCGACGAGATCTTCCTTGAGAGCTTGTTGCTTTTTCTAAACCCTTCAATGCAACATCGCAGAAATAACTGGAACAATATGTTCAAAGCAAAAAGAAATCGTAGCAATGAATCTCAAAATCCTGATGCATTTAATGCACGGACCTTTAAGAATCCGGCAACGAGACCTTCCTTGGGAGCTTGCTTTTTCATTGTCTAAACCCTTCAGTGAAACATAGCAGAAAAAACTGGAACAATAATATGTTCAAAGCAATGAGAATTCGTAGTGACGACTCTACAAATTCACCATTACATTTAATGCATGCGTTTTTGAGAATCCAGCGACGAGACCTTCCATGGGAACTTGTTTCTTTTTACATTGTCTACACACAATAGAGAAAAGTCTACACCAAAACATCTTAGCAATGATACAGATAAAACAAAATATTCAAGATATAGAGACCTTGTCGAAGGTTCTCAAATGCCTGTGCACTTAATGCATGGACCTTTGAGAATTCGGCGACGAGACCTCTTATGGGAACTTGCTGCTTTTTCATTGTCTGAACCCTTCAGTGAAACATCGCAGAAAAAACTGGAACAATATGTTCAAAGCAAAGAGAATTCGTAGCGACGACTCTCAAAATCCACAATTACATTTAATGCATGCGTTTTTGAGAATCAGGCGACGAGACCTTCCTTAGAAACTTGTTACTTTTTCATTAACTCTACCCTTCGGTGAAACATCGCACAATATACTCAAGACAAAGAAAAATCGTAGCTATGATTCTAGCTCCTCTTTGCATTTAATGCATGGACCAGAGCGACAAAACCTTCCTTGGGAACTTGTTACTTTTTCATTAACACTACCCTTCAGTGAAACATCGTGTAATATGTCAAGACAAAAAGAAATCATCTCTATCTCTTCCTACTCCCATTTAATGCATGGATCTTTGTGAATCCGAGCGACGAGACCTTTTTTCGTTGTCTAAACCCTATGGAGAAACACCGGAGATAAGCCTGAAACAATATGTTCAAAACAAAGAGAAATCGACGGGTCCGACTCCAAATGAATTTAATCTCCTTGTTTTTTTTATTATCACTGGCATGCCTTTATACAATCAACTCTCTCTAATTGGAATCTCTTTTATTCACTGTATTTTGATAACAGATAATAATGCCAAGAGAACCGAGTAAGCGGTCAATTTCGAAAGCCTAAAGAACTTCAATACTCCCTTTATTGATGCTACTCGGCAAACTTTGTTCATTCTGAACGACTGAAATGTGTACTGCAAGAGAATAAAAAACTACCTGAAAATTTTGAATACAAGACCAAACGAACCAAATATTTCTATATTCTTTTCTTATTTCTGCAAGTTTAAAAGTTCTAAGTTAGCTCAAGACTGGCTGCAAGAAAGTTGTGAATTCTAATCATTGCTTTTGTAAAAAAATATTTATATTTGACGTCACGTAAATTTTGACGTCGTACCTTTCTCCTCGTTTGGAATTAGATTCGATTCCATGTACCATGTAACTAGGGCTTTTGTGAATACGTATTGTGATTAATGTGATTAATAACAATGTGATTAATGGCAATTAATTAACAAACCTGGCCTGGAAGTTGGGTTATTTTGAATTTCACACAACGTTGTGTGCCAGCTGGGTATCGAAATCCGCTTCAGAGGGTGAAATTGGGGCAGTCGTCGTAGTGGAATGACAACGTGACGTCACTCTGTTAAACGATTGTAGATTACCCATAGATTTGCAGTCTTTAGACAGAATGTGTAATGTCCAAAACTAACTCGTTTTCATTGGAATTATTTAACGGTAAAATCAGAAAACCACCATGGCGAACATTTGGTCAAGGCGTTACATATATAAGGCATCACTTTCGCAAAGTAGTTGCCATGATGCACTTCATTTAATATTTTAGTTGACAATCAAACAATTTGGAAACAAGCTATATTTGTAGCTAGATTCACTTAAAATTAACTTTTCTCTCCTTCATAAATCCAAGACAACTCTTTACAGAAGGCATTTTTAATTTATGTCAAAAACTCGCTTTCATCATCTTTTGAAAGTTAAAATCAAAAAACCACCATGGCGAATATTTGGTCAAGATGCTACATTCATAAAGCATCAGCATGGCCAAGTATTTGCCATGGCGGACTTCATTTAATAATTTTGCTGGCAATCAATTAATTTTGGAAACAAGCGATATCAAAGTTACAGTCTCGCTAGAAATTATAGCCTTTCCCTATCCAAGACAAACTCCTTACAGAAAGGCGTTTTCAATTCTCGCTTTCATTATTTTTTGATATTAAAAATCAGAAAACCACCATGGCGAAGATTCGACCGAGGCGTGCATACATAAAGCATCAGCATGGCCAAGTCTTCGCAATGGCGGTCTTTGTTTAATATTTCTGCTAACAATCAATTGGTTTTGGGTGGATTTATTTTTGGCGATTGCCTCAGGAGTTCAGTAGAATTAGACGAAATTTCACTGAAACCTGGACAAAATTTCTGGGCTGAAATTTAACATAATTTTTTGATACCTTAAGGGAAGAAATTTTCGGGGAATTTAATTTCGCGGACCAATAGACCAATATTCTCATGATTTAAAAAATCACTTATAAAATTGGTCTTTTTAGGGTAAAATAGGCCATATTTTAAACCAGAAGTGCTTTCAACCGCGAGATTAAATTGCTCGAAACTTCCGAGTTTTGAGCTGTGAACCGCGATAATTTCTTCCCTTAAGATAACATTCTTATACAGTATTTTCAAAATAATCATTATTCATAGAGTAATTAGTGGCTCAGTATGACTAAAATTATTCTTTTATAAAGTATTCTTTCTTTTACAGTGGGTTAGCATACCTTAAGGTACATAAATATTGTGGATTTGTGTATCACCTGCGAAATATAATTTTTACAAAACAAATCTGTAGAAATCCCTGAGAAAAAAAGAAAGAACTTCGGTGAAAGTGGGCGCCTACCGTTCGACCTCTCCTTTAGACGTCCTAGAGTAGAACACGAAATATCAAATTTGATTGGCACAAAATAGAATGCGCGCAAAAAACAAATATCAAACTCAAAGTGAAACATTACAGACTTTCACAGAAATGTGTTCAAATACGAGACTCTCTAATAAAAACTTTTAAAGCTTAAAGGTATGTGTTCACCTTCCTTGACACATTCTCTTTAATTGATCATATCTTTAGAACAACAAACTTTTATATATCAAAAGTATATATTTTCTGAAAGCCAATAATATTCTCTTTCTAATGGTAGTTTCAGCTGAATTTAAAAAACTGGGCAGGATATAATTAAAATCTTAAGAATTTTAACCTTACCTACTTCAAAGAAGTTAAAGTCACCCATAGCTTTTGAATTTTGAAAAAATAATTTCGATACTATGTTCCCAATAGATTGAACTAAAAAAGTGTCTTGGGATTTTTTTTGGAATTGATTTTAACTCTTTAAATCCTAAATTTTGTAAAAATATTGATAAAAAAGTTAATTTAAATGTGATTTTTCAGTTATCTGTAAATTGAGGAAAAACAACTCGGTTAGAAATAAAATCCTAAGATTCTTTTTAAGTTTGATCTTTTGGGAATCTCATAAAAAAAGAATGAAGTCGATATCTAAATGCTATGGGTGACTTTAACTTCGTTAAAAGTAGTATGGTGTGGTAAAATTTCGTTTTTTTTTTTACATCAATTTGAAATTTTTAACGAGATGATTGCTGTTTATTTGAGTAATCAATGAAATGTGTCAAAAATATTACTCTTCAATAGAGGTGAGAATAAGCATCAGCTGAATTCTCTCTTTTGTCTTTGTTGTTTCCGAAAGAGACAATTATTTGAGTAAATAATCCATCATAAGACGAACTTTGTTTTGAAATTTAGATGGTTATAACTCTGGATCAAAAAAAGATTTTAAGATCACGATTTTACCAAAATGAAATCCAGTATCTTTTCTTCCACTTTGACTGAAAAATTTTTTTTTGACAAAACATCGGAAAAAAGGTGTACACATACCTTAAAGCTCAGTCTCTAATTAGCCTGAATTCAAAAGTAAGAAGAATAAGAGTAAGAATAAAGTAATAATATATATCCTGAGGTGCCGTGGTATAGTGGTGGTCGACATTGGCTTCTGTGCAGGAGGCCAGGGTACGATTCATCCCACTCACGACAGTTCACTTAGCAAGTGAACGTTCCTTTGCCCGGGTCAACCCATGCCATATGTGAGGGGAATTGGGTAGTCAGTTCAAGGTGCTGACGGTACGCTCATTAGTAAGCGTCTATAGTTGCGAAAATAGGCCTCTAAAGCCTCCTGCAACTCAACCAAATAGAAATAGAAGAGACCCGGGGGGGGTACTAGGGCAAAATGGGTTACGGGGATGCTCCGCTGGTCAGGGCACCTTTTTTAACCTCCACGAGTCCCAGGTAGGGTCGCAAAAACACCAAAATAGAAAAATCAGTCCCTCGTAGGGTGCCTATTTTTGGAAAATTTGGGGAAAAAGTAGAAAATTTGAGAAAATTTTGGAATTTCAGTCCCATTCAGGGTCACTTTATTCGCAAATTTCGAGTCCCACGTAGGGTCCATTTTTCGAACCTCAGCGGAGCACCCCCGTCGGTCGACAAGGGTAGTACCCCCCCCGGGAGAAGAGATAACTAAGTGTCACAAAAAGTCAATGGGCACAATTCGCTTAAGATTTCTAATCTACAAAGTCGCAAACAATCATGAAGATGGTTGTTCCCAGTCTTATTTCAATGCATTAAATAATGATAATAAACTTACATCAAAGTGAACCAAAAATCTTTACATATACTGCTGCTGTTCCTGTCTCTTTTTGTCAAGGAAGAAGTTGTCAACTAAATGGGTGTTTTTGAATTAAAGTTTTTCTTAAAGTTCATGAAAGTTTTGACGTCAGATTATATTCAAAACAAAGAAAAAATTTGGTTTGTGGGAAGGCACTGGCTAACTTTAAATCGGCTATTTCCCGATGGAAAAATGGATCGAAATTTGCGTAACAAATAATTGATGCGACAATTTTAGTTGCAACACCCCTTCAGGCCAAAGGAGAAATTCCCCCCCCCCCCTTACCGTTCCCATCGCAGGAGTTTGTGTATGTGTGTTTTTCAGCGATGGAAACGATAATTTGTCCAGATCCTGATCTATTGAGGACGACGGGAAACATCGTCAATTAGAACAACACAATTATGCGGGTTATTCCAAATCGCTTCAGTCACTTCGCTGTCCTCAAAAGTCCAAATACATAAATTTGTTAACGTGTTATGCATAAACTCGCTATTGCTAGAGAAAAATCTCAAATTAAAATCAAATCAAAATATTGCTTCTTTTTCATAGGAGTATCAATCATTCACAGATTTACAATTTAGCAAGAACAAGACAGTGCATGATATACAATGGCACCCACACATAAAAGGTACGTCAACTTAGGCTACTGGCATTCACTAGCGGATTCGTGCTCCTTATATACGATATATACTCGCCAGACAGTCTCAGTGAAAAACCACCCTTTTACAGAAATCATTTGCCTGAATGATGTATATGATACTATACGAAATATAGCTGTTTTAAATCAAAATTTTCATCTTTTGCTCTGAATATCTTGGCTTGATGAATTTTCTCGGACTTGCTTTTATCCTTTATATACTCCTTGTATGCTACCTGCGGTTTTGTAGAGTTCTGGGATTCAGACCAGCGTTAGCTTTCCTTTCTAATGACATCCTTGGCATCCACTGATCTCTAACTATTTAACTGGATCGGACACACCTTGAAAGGAAGTATGTCTAGTTTTAGGACTGACAAGTTTTGTTTTCAATTCTCTAGTCGTCAACAACGTGATTCGAAAATATTTTGAGATTCGAACATTGGAAAATTTAAGGTTGATTAAAAAACAACATGGCGGGTTAGTCGACTTCAAAACTGGACACACACTTCAACGGGAAATCTGTGAGCAGTTAGCTTATCTAGTGTGTAAAGGAATATGATATTTGTGATGTCATCACTGTACAATTTGACAGCAGTCCGTAAAATATACGGACGTTGTCAAACCGACTTTGTGTATACCGGATGGTTGCAAGATCTACTGAATAGACTAAGTTAACATTTGTTTTCGAAAATATCTAACATAAATGTGATAAAAAACCTGTATTCTATTTTACTTCAGACTTTTTCCGTCGTCGAAATAGTTTTGGATACTTTACAAATTATTTACCTTCTTGGTATTTTTACAGGTATGATAGCAGTACGAAGCACATTTCTCTTGTCAGTTGAACAGAAAGTTTTGACACACAGTTGACGCTCTCTGATTCGACGTTCTACTTTTCGATATGTTCCATTATTCGAGAAACGAGAAACTCTTATAAACAACAGTCCTACTATTCCTTCCTTATTCGATAATATTGAAAATCACCGTCAACAAGAAACTCCCATAAACGGCGCTCTGATATTAGATACGGTCCTTTATTCGGCAAAAATTGAATTAGAGAGTGTCAACTGTGCAATAGTTCGGAACTTTCTTACTTTTATAACATGATTTTATTAAAAAAACAAATGTTTTCACAGGTGTGATTGCAGTATCCTGTACGGAGCACATGTCGTTTTACGAGCGGATAGATAAAACAACACGAGCTTCCCAATCACCTTCGTTAATCCTTATTTGGAGTTTCGCTGACCCCATTCATCCCTTGGTAAGCAGTTGTAAAAAAATCTTGCGTCTCAGACAGATTTCCGTTTCAGTGGAAGTATAGGTTTCTCCGTCTCAAAATTCTTCATAATTCACCAAAGTATCAAGAATATGTGTTGATTTGCTGTGTAAAAACCATTTTCCGTCTCAGACTAAAAACCTTGCTTTTTCCACTGGTACAATGATTGATTGATTTTGAGACAAACTGTTTCGTTTTTGAGGGCTTTAGGTTCTACACGGTAAAATCGTGTTACGATGTTAATGAAACTTTATAAATTGAATAATCTGCAATAGTGCTCTGTACCAAAGTATACCTCACGCTAATTGCTGCGTCGTACACTCTTGGCGCATTGTCTGTTTGATAAAAAAACAGCCGTACGGAGACCTCTGCGATGATGAAGTATGATTTATAAATAGCAACACTTCTATCATCGTCTCCCCTCTCTCACCAATACTCCATCGCAGTGGTCGGTTTGAGAAATCTCAAATGAGAAAAACAATGACAACAGACCCTCTACGGCAATGAATTTAGAAATCATTAATTATTAATGATATCCTGGGTCTGTGTACAGACACATCGAGTAGTGGGACTGCTCTGAAAACTCAAATTCAAGGTTTATATATAAAGCTTAGTGATCTTGACATATATTTTTCCTTTTGTTTTTAGTTACTACTGGAAGCCCCGGACGATATTTTGTGTTTCAAATTTAATCCGTCAGATCCAAACATCGTTTGCGCTGGATGCTTCAACGGACAGGTCGGTTAAGCGCGTTATTTTTCTCGTTTTTTGAATGAATTTGTTTTCATGCTTTATCTTTACAAATAGTCCTGTGGTGAAATTTACTTTTTTTCTTTCGACCTTTTCAAACAGTACCAAAAAGGTTTTTATTCTATTTTCTCATAATAGCGAGTTTATGTATTTGCACTTTTGAGGACGGTAAAATGACTGAAGCGATTTGGAAAAACTGACACTTCTGACCCGCAAAATCGAAGACGGTAAAAGTGCCGATTTACCTTCATCCTCAGTTGGCCAGGATCTAGTCCAATTAGAACCTTACCGTCTCCGTCACTGAAAACACACATACAAAAAGTCGGTAATATGGCCCTTGGGACTTCAAAACCAGAATTTACTATGCTGGTAAAGCCGGAGAAATTATTCAACATTGAAGGGCATACGGTTCTTTTGGCCTAAACAAAAACAGTCCTTTGAAAGTCAATTTTGAAGTTCCTTATTGACAAAAACAGATTGTACTATCTAATAGAGTTTGAAGAGCAGATCTCCAAAATGTGGTCATTTGTCTCATTTGGTCGACTAAGTTCCCTAAAAATGAATTACAAGTCTTCAAAAATGCTGCATCAGCATTTTTTAGAAAATTTTGCCAAGAAGAACTTTTTGCAATCAGGAGACAATCAACCTTCAAAATTGAACAATCTTAAGCTAAGGTAAAGCCCTTAAAGTTTCTAGTAGGGTTATATAGAAAAGGATATTTAGTGCTAACATTTCATTGATATTTCTACAGATTGTGCTGTGGGATATCAAAAATTACAATGATTTATTGGTCAACCATAAAACACACGGACAAGGAAGTAACCCCAACCAAAATATGTCCAACTTGGTAATAACATTTTTGAAATTCACGTATCCTTGTCTGTATCCATGTTATTATTATCTTATTTATATGACATGTACTTTCTTTCACACGGAAGATTCAGTTCGTGGTGAACCCAGTACATAGTAAAATCACTTCTTAAAACCAGAAAAAAATTAATTTGAGAGAAATACACTTGAAATAAAAGAAATTCCCTAAGGAGGATTCTGAGAGTTTTCCACTTAAGTGCACTTTAAAGTGGTTTTGAGCGGTTCATACAAGTTAAAGGGTAGTTATTCAAAGGATTACACACTCACTAGCCTAGTTAACTAAGCCCGTATTCACACTGCTAATGGCAATATAGCGTTTTTCGGCGCTTTAAAGATTTTTATAATTACGGATTTTAAGTTTGTATTGGATAGCTTTTCAGTCATAACTTACCATCAGATTTATCCTAGTGACTGAATCAAACTAGCTTAGATTTCTAGGCTACACTCAATATAACATTTCTTAGTCTCATTCCTAGT
Organism: Clytia hemisphaerica; assembly: GCF_902728285.1. Lineage (NCBI taxonomy): Eukaryota > Metazoa > Cnidaria > Hydrozoa > Leptothecata > Clytiidae > Clytia > Clytia hemisphaerica. The sequence continues at coordinate 57,350 of NW_027104322.1, read as the reverse complement.
TCATAAACTCTCTCTATATAACCAAAAGGCTTGAAATAGGTATTTCAATTTGCCAATTCAGATGTTTCGTCCTAATAAGATTTCATGATGAATTTATTTCTTCTCATACTCTCCAGCCATCTTTCTACAATACGAATACAACGGAATTATCACCGAAAGTTCGTTATTGTGCAGTTTCCAGTATCGAAAATTCACATCGTATGCCCATCACTGACATACAATGGATTCCTGACCATATTGAGGTAATGTTTTGATAAAGGGTAGACTCTTGCTTATTTGAATTTCTCGTATCCGAATCTTTCTATGATTCGAGCTTGATATTCCCAGTCCCGGTCAAGGACAAACCCTCTTAATATACTTTTGCTTATTTGAATCTCTCCGTAATTCGAAAAAATAATAATATTTCCCGTTCGAGCTCGAATTAGCGAGAGTAATTCTCACTTGTGAATACTAGGGATACATGCACCACACATTATAATATATAGTCAAATCAATATATTGGTGTGTGTTGTCAATGTTTTTCATAATGTTATAATTATAATATATTCTAAATATACTGTTTATTAAATAATCTTCGTCACCTAACCATTGTGGGCGACATGGCTTTTGGCCCCCTTAATCTGATTGGCACGCCGGTGGCCATGATTGGGTAATCTGATCTAGACGGTAAGTTACTTAGAAGAGATGTGACGTTCCACCTCAGCATTCATTCTCCCAGATCTAGCGCGAATAGAAAAAAAGGATAGACAGCCACAGGATAAATATGCTTGCTTTGCTTACATTTACAGATTGGCCGTATGGGAGTCGTTTTAGAAAATCGATTGCGTTATTGTTCTCAAATCATGACGGCATCGTCTGACGGGTGAGTTTTTCGACGTGGAAGCTCTCAAATTCTATTTTTCAAGGGGAATCGGATATTATCGAATAAAGGAGTAAATCGAATGGTAGAGCGTCGTTGACGACAGTTTTTTGTTGACTGTGACTTTCAATATTATCGAATAAAAGAACTTCGAATTAGAGAGCGTCAACTGTATATATAGTTCCCGCACAAGTTGTGACAGAGCTTGATGCAAGCATATTGATATGGTAAGAAGAATTATTGTGCTGTAAAAACATCAAAGTATATGGGTTTATTTTTATTTAGACATGTTTTGTTTTGGGACACGCGTGCGTCTAAATCAGGCATCGCTCGAACACCAATGCCCGAAAACACGTCTTCCAATCGAGTAACTACTTTCCAACATCTTGATTTGTCATGGAAACCGCTTTTAAAGGTGAGAAAAATTTTTGTTTTGTTATCGCTGATAGGTTTCTAGGCTGGGATATATTCTTGTAAAGTTTGACGTTTTTCCGACTCTTTAGATTTAACCCTATTCGTACTAGGGGGGGGGCTCTTTCTGTTCGGAAGTAAAACTATTGGTAATAGCTCCTGAAATAATAGAGCTTTTGCCGTGAAATTTTCTGTAAATTCCTAACTTTTATTTTGCTTCAAAATAAAAAAAAATTTGACACCTAAATATTTTCACACCTTGAGCATGATGACATTTCTGACGGTAAGGTGTCACAAAAATTGACACTTTTCCAATACAAATTTATTCTTAATGTCAAATATATCGTTTAAACCGTAATTTATTGAATATTTAGGATAAAATAAGCATTTTAAACTCAGGCAACTTTTTTCTAAAGCCTTTGTTAGAATACGATAGCTATTTATAAGAACAATGGAAAATTTCAGTTTTTGCTCACTTTGGGCATGATGAGTGACGTCATCGAAAAAAATTTTTGTCAAAAGTTACCTTACGTGATAAGGATCTTGTGTGCCAAATTTCATCCAAAAAGACCCACTAGATCAAAAGTTAAGGGGTGGTACAGGAAAAGCCCCCCCCCCCTAGTTCTGAACCGCCCCTAAAAGCCTAGTTTGAATAGGGTTAAGAGGGGGATATAACATCTTGAAAGAGAAACATGTAGGTTTGTCAAGATATTGTGTGTTTACGGTTATGTGGAATTTTGCTAAATTATGCTCAGAGCATTCGTTCTTTTAGACTCTGTTATGGACCAAGCTCATGCTAATCCGCTCACCACAAGCGATTTTGCTTGAAATTTATATTTGTAGCACTCTGGTGACAACAGCATTCTATACTCATTTTCCTGAGTTGTACTGATGAGGCCTTGCAAGGATGAAACAAATGTCTGCGGGTAGCAAGTGACTTCAAATCTATCTATGAACCTTCCAATTCTAGGTGACAGCCCATCGATTGCGTGGTTCAGGCGAATGCAGCCCTGTCAAATTCATTATCGATGAAGTGCAAAGTTCCGCTAGACGGCCAGGTTAGTGTCTCTTATCCCTGTGATTTACTCAAGTTTTCATTGCGTGAAGTTTTAACGTTCATCTAATAGTAAATGTGCCTTCACGGTTTTTAAAGAAATTTGAACAAAGTATAATTGAGTCTCTGCATTCTTGTCGGGATCCTTTTAAGTGGAGCAATCGTAGAAAGCGGAGCTGGCTGGCCGCGGATTACTTATTGAAAACAATCGAAAAACTGTCTAAAAGTCCTAGATTACTGGATTATTCACGTAAAAAATCAATCCTATCTATCTAGTTTCCAAACTTAATTGTATACTGGGAACCAGTTTTAATCCCGGATTTCCCCGGTTCCTGGCTCTTGTAATATTTCGCCTTACGAAAAACATAATTATCTTTTATATCAGACATCCCTTTAACGCAACCTGTCGAAGAAGAGGATAATAATTTCACATCCTTCAAGAAAAAAGATGAACCCAAATCACTGGATAACATCAATTCCAAATTTTACGTTGCTACCGAGGTATTCTAAAAAAACACATTTATTTATGTGTATATCACGTACGATTCATGATATTGACCACTGGAGAGTCTTCTGAAAACTTTAAGTATTTTCCACTCAATACATCACTTAAACAATAGAAAAAGTGACGTATTGGGTGGAACAAAAGCGAGATTATGTATCTGTAATTCTCTACGGCTACGGCTACGGCTAAAGTGGCGAGGGAAATGGCGAGTAAGGTGAGTAATGACGGGTGAAAGCAAGTTCGATATTTGGCGTACGGCATTATGTCGACTTTGCCTATACGGTGTTTTGGTGTTTTTCCCGTACAGAGCAAAGTAGACGAAGACATGTCGCCTTTGGTAACGACCCGTACGGGCAGCCCCGCAACCGTAGCCGTAGAATATCTCCGATACATAATCTCGCTAAAGACAGAAAAGATGCATAATTTCGTGAAGACATTGCAGTGGTGCATATCATGAATATATTTGCAAAGTGGCATGATGGTCATCACGCTCGGTTCTCGACAGACCACACGATTCCCACCGTAGTACTTTGACTCTTTTGACAAGTATGTATACCTTCGCCAGGGTCAGCCATTACCGTGTGAGGAAAATAGGGTACCAAAAGCGTTCTTAGATATTCCAGACTTTGTAGTGTGATTACATTCTCGTGAAAGCTTCGTAGGCGGTTTTAGACCACGTCCAACCTTATCAAAGGAAGAAATTTGTGATTGTAATGTTTTTGTATTTTAACGAGCGTTGCACTCCTTTGCATGTTACCGACGTAGTTGCTCTATTGTCTTAAATCCGCCAGTGAGCTTGCGAGTGCGTACGCCCTCCTGCTCTGCTCGAGTGTAATCACTGATCATAATGATACCTTTGTGCCGCGTACATAGGATCAGCAACGCTTGGAGTAGTGCTATGAGTTCCTACTCTAGAGTGATGGAGTCCTGCTTCGAAAGGAATAGCACCCATCCCTGTAATCTGGAGACAAAATACCTATCTATCTATCTATACCACGGACTTAGGACAAAACCTTCAGTCTATGACTGGGGACTTCTGAGGCAATAAAGTGCTGTGTCGTTAATGCAAAAAAACTCAGTAGACAGATGCTATGGGAATTTGAGAAAGGTTTCTATTTGGTCCTTTATTGATTTCATCAAGATCTTTATTGCTTTGTTCAGGATGGCGAAGTGATTTATTTGGACTGGAAACCCACTAAAGACATCGACACTGGAAAAATTGTTTGTAAGTAAAACTAACATAAAACCTTGTGCTTTTTATTAGGGACAGGATTGTCAAACGATTTTATTATCTTTTTCAATTACTACATTGAAACTAGTATAAGCTATATAGTTTAGATGGCCGACGTTTGTCCTGTCTATTCTAATTCAATTGTAATCTGGCAGTTAAAATCATTGCTTGAAAAAGTTTGACGGAAGTTAAAAGAATGCAACGCAATGACTTTAGACAGCCAACTTTTTGTCCACTTTAATTCACAATTAGAATAGGTAGGGCGAAAAAAGTGAACCGTCTAAACCAGAGATGAGATTTTGAAGGCGTCTCGGATCTCTTCCATGGCTAACCTTCCGGTACATTCTATCGAAAATAATATGAGACGAACCTTCCGATGAACGGAAAAGGCCATATCCAGGACAGCATTCAATATCCTATCGCTGCGCTTACTCGACACTTCCAACTCGTGCTCGCGACACACAGAGTACCATTTTTATGCATTAATGCCAACCAATAAAACAGCTTAATTTCACTTTAAATCTTCCATCTTTTCAACAGCTAATCGTCCAGAACATTCTTTTGATGCACACGACAGTACAATCAACACTTTACAGAAATCTCCTTTTAACAAGACCATCTTCTTGACCGTTGGTGGATGGACTTTCTCAATCTGGAAAGATGGCGTCACGGTAAGTTTGAATATGTATAGTAAAGTGCTGTCGAGGGTGGTTCGAAGGCTCCTTTCTCTTTAGCTGTCTATTGAAGGTTAGGGGCACCACTCCTTTCCCATCGCTTTTTAAAAGCATGGAGTGATTAAAAATATCTCATGTTTTTTGATAAACTACTTAAACTTGCTTTTAAAACAGGATCAGAAGATTATAAACTTTGTTTTCAGTTTCGTAAAATACTTCTTTCAGTTTCGTAAAATGTTTCTTTCGGTGTCGTAAAACGTTTTTTTTAGTGTCGTAAAATGTTTCTTTTAGTATCGTAAAATTTTTCTTTCAGTTTGGACCTTTGATACAGTCATACCCCCACGACTGTAAATTGACAAGTGGCATGTGGAGCCCATCTCGACCTTCCGTCTTTTTCATCGGAAAAGCTGACGGAAATATTGATGTTTGGGATCTCCTTGATAAGTAAGTTCACCCTTCGTTCTTCGTTCGTTCGTTCGTTTACTACGATAACTGTAATGGGATAGTATCATTATGTACATATCTAAGGTATATAGATCCCTTCCATTATCCCTTCCATGTTTATTTTATACTTTGTCCGAAATAGTCGACTAGCACTGTCGCGTGACATGAGCAAAAACTTTTTACCGTTTTTCTAAGGTCATTGGTCGGCTGAAAAATGAAGCAATTCCATTGGTCGAAATTGACCTTCAACTTTTTTTTTTGTTTGCGCGAAACTTTTTTATGACGTTATCTTTTCTTCAGGCAAAAAAGGTTAAGAAAAAAACTGTCACCCATTTTGCGCGAAAGTGGTCTTAAGTTTTATCATAGGAATAGTATGCATTTATCATTCCCGAATGTTTCTTTGTTTTTCTTACAGGAGTCACGAACCGTTTTTAACACAGAATGTTTCGCCTGTTCCAATAATCACTGTTTCTCCATTCCAAATGTCACGTGAGTTTGATCTACCTTTGAGAAAATTCTCCATTACCCCCTGAAATACAACTCTTCTTCGACAAGTCCGACGGACTTCTCAGGGACTTAACATTGTTTCCGAAGGACCTATTCTTGTATTAATCCATATAAGTTTCATTCATAAAAGGTCATTGGATAAAAAAATTTTATGTAAAATTCACCCCTGTCTCACAGTGCCGGTAGGATTTCTTCCCATAACGGGAATAAAAATTTCCATCGAAATAAATCGCAACGGGATAGAAATTCTATTGTTCTCAGGTTAAAAAATCCGCTGATGATAAAAGCAAATTCACTTTTCCGGTGAGACTGAAATTGTAGGGCCTTTTTTCCCACAGGGTACGAAATTTTTGTAGTCTAATTTTCGAGTGGCCCCACCCCACCGGGTCTATGACACAGGTATTAAAACAGGTATTATATACCATTTAAGATCAAATTTAACGTACGAGGTCAAAAATGTGAATTATTGTACGGACACCTTTTTAACCTGATGTAGGCGAAAGTCCAAGGACCCCTTCCCCTCTCATTCATTACTGATGCGTTTCCAACTTTTTATTTAGGGAAATAATCATTATATCGTGTTGAACGAATGAATGTTTGTTTGACGTTAAATTATGTTTCTTTTCCAGCCAAACAGCAATTGCTAGCAGCTGGTGATGAAGTAGGAACCCTTCACGTCATGGAAGTTCCATGGAATCTGCGATATGCTACCACCAATGAGGTATCAACTGCTGCATTATGTTGATCAGATCAGATCCCGCCTGTAATACTCGGGTTGCAAAATTATATCAATGCAGTCAAAACATGTTATCACTCGAAACATTTCATGCGATCTTATTCCCATGTTACTTGCTTTACAACTTGCTTATATGCAGCTGAGTCATTGTTCTCCCCCAGGGATTACTGGTGCAAGAACAGCAACAGGAACGCTAACCTGCGCTAACCAGTTTAGATGATAAGTAATGAATTTCTAATTGAAGATATTTGAAGAGTTTTGATTTTTGTTTTAAAAGATATAAGAAGTTGACATTGTTTCATCTCTAAGGGTAGTAAGTACTTTTATACATTGTGTAACATATGTATTGAAAGACCTGTCTAATTTGTATGCTTCTTTTTTTATTTAGCTCCATGCATTTGAACATTATTTGGACCGAGAAGCAAGTCGTCTTGAGTTATTGGATAAAACTCGTGGTCAAAACTCGCTCCCAACCTCCATCAAAGTGGATTCAAAAGCAGTGAGTTTGGGATACCTCTTTCCTAGATCTTCCGAAGTTTGCAGATGAGATGAAGTTTTTATAAGATACTTTAATAATTGATCATTTGAAGTAATAAGAATGACGCGTTCTTTAGAAAAAGTAACAAAATTGTTTTATTACTGGTTAACGACCAACCAAATCAAATAAGAGCTTGTAAAAACTCCATCTCGTCCCGAAGTTTGGAAGTCTAAAAAATCACAAGGACTAAAGCCTCAAGAACTGCTCGCAAGTCTTCAAGGTGTCTTCTGCCAAATAACCATTTGTGGTTCATTTGGGGAATTTCCAAATGTTAAAAGGCTTTTCTTGGCACTAAAGAAGTATTTATGAAAAGTCTAGAGACCTTTTGTCAATGATTGTGGGGGGAGTAGGGTGGATTGAGACATTTTTCAATTAATTTTGGCGTTGACATATTTCTTGGCTAACCCGTAATCAATTAAGGGGAAAATTTAGTCACAACCGATGGTATCCCGAATAAATAAAGCATAAAAAAACCATAAGTAAAACATAATAATGTACATTGTTAGAACGATATTTCGACGCTTACGTGTCTTTTTCAAGTTCAATATGAATTGAAGAAGAATAAATAGGAAAAAACAGATAGCCGCCAAGCTAAAAATCGAAAATTTTAACATTGGTTACATAGCTAGTTTGCACATTTAAAATCTATATAGTTGTAAACAGGGCTATGTTAGGAATGATAGCCGAGTGGTGGCAAGTAGTCTAAGCGTCATTGCCGCAATCTAGGGAAACCCGGTTTGGGTTCCGGCACCATCCAATATATAGTATCGAGTTTATGTATCTGGGTTTTCTTCAACGGAGACAGTAGGGTTTTAATTTGTCTACATCCTGACTGACTGAGGATGACGGTAAATCAGCACTTTTACTGTCCTCGATTTTGCAGGTCAGGAAAGCGGGTTGTTCCAAATCGCTTCAGTTACTCTGCCGTCCTCAAAAGTGCAAATAAATACATAGACTCGCTACTGTAAAACCCTTTACCAATTAGCTGTGACGTATGAACTTTTATCCTTTTTTCCTCACAGGGACATGTCCAAGAAACTGAAGAGGAATGGGATACGAGATCAAAAGCTGTGAGTTTTCATTTCTTTACACTTGAATTTCCATAATTCGAAAAAATAAGTCTTCATAATACTGTAATCAGAAAGAAAAATTGTATAATTTCAGTAATTTCTCATAGAAAATTGGCCATATGATATTATTACCATATAATATATGATATTATAACCAAATACCAAATTTTAGGGGAACTCAGAAGGAAACTCAGGAAATTTGATTTTAATGATTCCTTGTAACAGAAAAGCTTTCATTTAAAGGCTAACCTGGATAACCTCACTTTCAAAAGTCTCTCCCTTCACGGTCAATCATGGTGGTCTCTCAAAATTTTGTCTATAATCTAACAAAATGGTGTTAAAACGTTTTCACGATTTCTTAATCAGTTACGTGTTCCATTCATGGAAAATTGGCCGTATAGTATATAAAATTTTAGAGGAACTCAGGGGTACAAATTGGATAAAAACGAAAATAAATCTTTTCATAGCAATATGGTGAATATCTTGAGATGGAGAAAAAGCTTTTGACCGAAATGGGATTGCTGGTTGAATCTATGGAGTAAAGAAAGAAACAAAATGAAAGAGAAGAATAAAGAAATGTAAATATTCACAAATTGTTGATACATAATTTAACTTGTTGATATGTTGTATGTATGGATCAAGGTAATGTGACTTTCTAAATTTCATTTATTGATAGTTTTTGGTTGGGATGGAGACCACTTGACTTCTTCGTGACATATTATAAAATATGGAGTTTTTAAATTTGAATGGTTGTGTTTCTTTGAATTTATTGGAGTAGTATGGATGTTCCTTTCGAATTTTTTTCGTCTGAACGTTCCTACTTTGAAAAGAGATGATTGATTTTAATGGTTTGATTTGCGATGATTGGACGTTGAATCTCAACCAAACACCACCGTAGATAATGTTCAAGAAAGTTTTTTCATGTTGAAAAACAATGAAAAACAATCAATGAGGGATCCTCTGTATTCACCAGAAATGACAACGACGAAAGATACTTATTTATTCATCTTTTGATCAAAGTCTTAAAGGGATTATCAGATGAATTTTGGATATATGGCTTAGAGATACCTTTTATGGTCCAGTGAGACACCACTAAATCTTTTGACCCAATTATTTTCCTAAACTGAGATATTTGACTTTGAATTTTCAAATTCTTATTTGAAAACAATAGAGATTCAACTCATTTTTAGAGATTTCGAAGTCAAATATCTCAGCTTTGGAAAAAAATTGGGTCAAAAGATTTATAAGTGTCTCTCTTGACCATAAAAAGTATCCCTAAGGCAAATATCAGAAATCATTTTCTGGATAATTTGACAAGGGTTATTTGATTTGCTGTATATAAAAATAGATGTGTATTTATTCGTTCAACCAAATAATATATTTCTTCCAACAACTCAGTAAATCGGAATTAATAAATCTTTACATCAACCTTAGACCTCACCTAGTCTAGATTTCCAGACCACTATTCTTTTAACACAAAACGTAGGAGCAATCCTGCCTCAAAGTCAAAAAGAAGAAAAAAAGCTGTACAGGCTGGAAGTTGGAATAGTTCTAGGTAGGTTTTTTCTACTACTGTAAAAGAAGCTTTTGAGTAAAACTGATGTTAATTAGTAGTCTAGCTCTTAGACTAGACCTCGCCCTCGAATGACTAATATACAAAAGTTCTTTTAGGTAGTAGTAGTTTAGGTAGTAGGAAGTCACGTTAGTTGTATTGTGAAATTAAGCTTTTCAAGAAACCGTACTATACACAAACTCGAAGATATACTGTCCAGGGGTATTGAAAAAACTGTGTCGAAGAATTTAAATAGCCGAGCCTCGACGAAGATTTCTTTGTTCTTATAAAAAAAAGTGTATTAAAAGCTCAATATCAATATCCTAGTCATTATTTGTATCCTCAGATTTGGATGCAGGCGATCTAGGAAGACCAGACCGTAAACGATAGGCAAAAACACGGTCTGGATATCCAAGCTAAAAATCCAAGAAGATGTTTTGAATACATTATGTCAAAATCCATGCTCTTCCTTAACTCACTTGAGATCCCTCGGCTTCATTATCATTCGCGTCCATTTTCGATTTAGCTGAAGATCCTTTTGTAACATCCTGATCTTTTGAGTCCTTAGCAACATGTTCTATATAATGATTATTCAACCATTTCCTAACCTTCTCAGTACTACTCATACGTTTAAGCTCAAACGTTTGTAAATGTTGTTGAAAGGAGTCGTTGATTCTCGGTTGGTTATTTATAAAATCGTATAACTCTTCGTTCCCGAATTTTAATTTCTCGGTAACGAGTTTTGTCGGGATAGTTTTCGGGTATGTTTTATTGGGTAACGATGATCTTTTTGTATTTTGTTTACGGCGGCAATATTTTTCACTGTGAGTCACTGTTCGTAGAAGTACGTTCTGTTTCGAATCACAAGGAGCCATCGATTCGTCTCGATTCATCTCGATTTCATCGTTTTTATCGTTTATTCGTAAAACGAGCGGTTGATCGAATGGTATTTTTGTTGTTTTCTCGTGATGTACTCGAGTACTTTTTCGTTGTATCCGCGCCGGTAGTTCCTGAGACAGAGATGGAAAAATGACTTTCTTTCGCCCATAATCTGTGGTTTTATTGTTGTTAAACGATTGAGTCATGGACGCACTTGCATTTGAATTTTGTTTCATCATTTCAGGGAATCTGAATGAGAGCGTGTGACCATTTTCCATAACCCGTAAACGATGATAACACTTTTGATGGGCTCCCCTAAATCAATTCGTTTTCAAGTGTTCAATTTTTAAGTTCGAATGTGGCTCTTTGGTTTAGAAAAAGCAGGTTGTGATTTCCAACTCCTAAATTCCAAGACAATCACCAATTTTAATACTTTTAATCAACAAGCAATACCTTTTTGATTGATATAAAATCCATTCAAAAAAGTTCAATTCCAAAAAAATGTCCTTTGTTCTCTATCTAGTACTCTGTATTATTTGACCTGTTCAAAAACAAACAAAAAATTAACTACCAACCAAAATTTTTCTTCTAGTAGAAATCTGAGATTTACAAAATATAGTAGATGCTAATATCATAAAGATTTCCAACTCGTTGATTTCGACACAGTGATCTTGAAGAATCTGATAAAATAATCAGTTATGTAGATATTGTTGTTATATAAGGCTAAAGCTTTTTATAAGAACATCTAACATTACCTACTTTTTTTATATAATCTTAGAGCAAAATGTACAGTAAAAATGTATCGGCGCTGCTCTGATTCACAATTTTGATGAAAAAAATATGATTATATCACAAATCGTCAAATTGTTACCAAAACGTACTTTTACAACGGGTTATGTTGAAAAATTGACTCAACAAATTGAATTTCATTCATTTCTTATAAAAAAACTAAAAAGTAAAAATATCATCTTCTAATTTTTCTGTAAAGAAATTTTTCGATACATTTAATTGTTTTGAGATTTCTCGATGATTATTTTGATCATTAAGGGTGATGGTTTGTTTACGAAAGACAGCATGACGTAATCATTATATTACCATAGCAATGGAAAAAACTATTCAAAATATTCTTGAAAATAGATATTTTAGTATAATTTAGTAGTTATTTAGACGATGCTATCGTCCGTTAGAGTGATCAGCGAACGTGGGAAATATAAATTCGCAGAGTTTACGGCCATCACGGCGGTTTATGGGATAAATTAGTGGCGGTAGTATAGTAGTTCGGAACAAACGTAACACTGTAAACACCTCCGCCCCGGGCTAACTGCTGTTTTCAAATTTATCCCGCCTCCTAAACTATTCCTTTTTTAGTGATCTTTTGTAGACAATAGGATGGTATTTATTCCGCTTTTCTCACTGACCGGTGAGAATATTCATACCGAAAAGATTGAGAAAATGATTTCACTTCACGTTCAATTCCCAAAAGGTTAGGCTCTAATTAAATATCGGATGTTTTTATAAAAGTGTGGTATATTTTCAACGGGGAGGGGTTCTTTTGCAATGATGAGAATAAAAAGATTTTAAAGATTTTCTTGTCTTGAGTATTTCGTCTTTTCAGGAACAGTGATCGTGGTCTTTTTTATTAGAACAATTAGGCTCGAAAAGTTTATAAAAAAGAACAATATAAGAACATAACTTTATAAGAACAATAAAACTATTAGAATAAGAACAAGTTAAGAACTGTTGCGTATTAAAGCAAGTTTTAAAACTGGGGTATAAATCCTAGGAATTTCTCAATTTTCCCTAAAATTACGGTTTGAGGCTCAAATGCCCAAATGCCCAAATGTAATCTTAGCCTAAAAGAATTAAAAAATTTCGGTATAAAAAATATGTATTTAAAAAAATTTCATCCATCGGGTTTATTTTATCTAAATTATGAAATCAAAATTTATTTACAACTTGTATAATTTCAATAAAAAGGAATCAGAATATATCAAAATTTTGTTATTTACATTTTTAGGATGCCTTCCACCTCAACGGGAGCTTTTCTGCAAACAAACTTTGAATTTTCCGTTGCAGGTTTGTCATTAGATAATTTATATCGTATTCTTAGAAAAACTTTGGGAAACTTAGGGAAAAAGCGGAGTTTTTGATTATTAAAAAAATTAACATCTTAATATTGGGTGCTAATCAAAATATCGGTTTTTTTTTAAGCGAAAAAATTTTGGAGAAAATTAATATAACTATTTACAACCTCGTTCCCATGACGATTTGCTTTTATACATATAGGATTTTTAACGACCATCAAGAATATAAATTAAAAAAAGTGAAAATCAGACCCTAGGTACGAGCATAGTATAAGAAAGCCGCGGCTGGAATGATAACATCTGAATTTCTGTTGTTCTATCTCTGTCGTATTTGATGACTATTTGTTGATCAGGAAATAAGTAATGTAGCATCTTTAATGGTAAATTTTATTGGTTTGTCGTTATTACTTACTTCTCAGTGCGTTTTAGACATTAATGATATGCCCTTGATAATGCACTTGCATTATAAAATCATTGCGCAGGAAAGATCGACAATAAGAAATCTAAACAAGCACAAAACTGCTGGGCTGAAAGAACTCAACAATTAATAAAGTGCCTCGAAATGCCTTCACAATATTTCAGTGAAATCTTTTTAGAAATCAATGAAATAGTACATCAAGATAATTCTGTGAAAATTTCAAGCCAGCACCTTCAAAATTTATCATTCAAACTGACAGGAAAGTTGTCATCTTGAATATAGTTCTTATAATTTTAATTTTGGCGAAAAACTATCGTTTCCACATAATACCCCTAAAATATGTCCAAAATCAGTTCAAGTGTTCTATTGGGTACGGATTCAAAGATATCTAGCAATAAAAAAACCTTTTGTGAAGGAAATAAGAGAAAAATTTCAAAAACTATCTACCAATAATAAACTGACAATTTTGATGTTCTTATAAAGCTCGGAGACAGAGATAGAACAGCAATTAACTGAAAAGACAATGCGGTACATATTCCAGCCGCGGCTTATCTGGCACCCGATGTAGAAATTTTCTTCCGACACGCTAAAGCTCTGAAGGTCGGGAAAATTTTCAACATCTGGAAGAAACACATTACGGAATTTCGCCTGACCGCGTAATTTTTTAGAAAAATGGGCCCGAGTGCAATTTGGACAGGGAAGGTGTCATGGCCGACAAAATTTCGGTCAGAAAAAACTTTCACGGAAGGTTTCACGAAATAAATTCAAATACAAAACTTTTTGGAGAAGGAATCATGCAAAATATTATCATTCTTTTCACAAGGAGGGCATGTAGAAATACTCAAATAAGTATTTTTCCTTCTTTAAACTGATCACAGAAGCAAAAACAAAATAGAAATAAGCCTGAGAGAAGAGAAAAGTCATAATCAGCATCTATAATAAGACTAAAAGAAAAACTAAAGCTATAGAAAATGAATACTAACCCTCAAAGAACACTTTTGTGAAGTTTAATAAAGATTTTATCCAAAAAACTTCAGTTCTGGAACACTGAAGTCGGTTTGTCCGTTGTCGGCCGGTGGACAACAGTTATATTTGGAGGACGGTCTAAGATAGATAACAACATGAAAGTTACTGATAAAAGCCTAAGCCCATAGGAACATACCTGTTTTAGTTTCTTTGGTCTTTGAATGGTATAAAATTTGAGAAAGTGCAGAAAAAATCAGCCATCAAAACAAACAAAAACAAAAGTTATGATTATCAACTTTTCTGTGGTAGAAACACATTTTTTGGGTTGGTGCACATACAGAAATTACACTGGATACTAAAACTAATATTCAGGGAGTGATAAGTACAGTTAAACTACAAAAAAATCCATCAAAAGAAACCAAAAACAACCATAACAGCACACATTTTTTGAAAATTACATCAGCCATGTTGTTTGTAATTTTTGCCGACATACTCATGACGTGGTAACTAACGACAGTGATTTGACGGTCTTTTTGAGGCGCCAGATCTCAAAAAAACAATTTTTGAGCGTTCAGCACGGCCCCGAAAATGAGGGCTAAACTTATGTCGGCACATCAATGGATGACTACTATTTCTCTCCGATGGTATATTGGCCCGCTCCTTTAGAGCTTTAGCGTGGGCGGCCGCCAATACGCCATCGGAATATCAGATAAGCCGCGGCTTTCTTATACTATGGTACGAGATTGAAATATTTAAATTCCTAGTACCCATATAGCGCTTGTAAGATCTCTAATCTTTAAATGATATTCTATTTACAGTTCAAATTAAAAGAAAGTATGCCTAAGCGATGGAGATAAGGCGAATGGTAACTGAAAGGTATTTTAAAATAGAATACCTTTGAAATTCATCAATACAAACTCGAAAAAATATTGAATCTTCATTTCTTAGATTTGTTATTTGAAAAACGGCTTTCAGACTGGATTTTTTAAATATGGACGATGGGGAATATCTTCATCTCTTAGCATTGGTCAACTTCACCACCTTCAATTAAGGTCACTTGATTTTGACTTGTATTCAACCATTTGTTGTAACAACCGATGTATCTGAAAGAAGAAATGATAGTGGTATTGAAATATTTTTGCCGAAAACCTAAGAATTCAATCTCACATCCTTGTGTCACAAACCAATACCCTACAATTTTAGCCGCCCGCTGGCAAATTGATTTTGATTTTATCCCCATTTGAGATTCAATGGAACAAAAAATTGCACTCCAAAACTATCCCCACTGGATTTTTTGAGCTTCGACAATAATAGATTTCCATATAGCTGTGTCACTTTTTTTATGTTGCTAATTAATATCCTCTTCGTGAGGTCAATATCAGAATTGATCAAATCCAGTTTGCTAAAAGTGTATCAGCAAAAATATTGTTTTAAATAAAAAACAACGAACTTCTCTTTCGATGGTTTCAAAGATTTTCGAAAAATTATTTATCATAGGTTGAGAAACAATTTGAAAAATTAGGAAGAAGCGCTTCATTGGTTGAGTCTTGGGGGTTATTCATTTCGGGTTTTTCTCTGTGTGTGTTTTAATCGATGGAAGTCTGATCTGGCGAAAATTAATCCCATTGAAATACACAAAATGACCTGGATCGCGAAATTTTCTGACATTAAAGTAATTTAATGAGTAAAAAAATTCAGAAATTGTCTCAAAAACAGTTCAAGCAAAAGCCCAGTTAAAAGTGAATGGAAAAGAATAAAGTTTATTTACGTTTTTTCAGTGGACATAAGGCGAACAACAATTCCTTTCAAATACCAGATATCCAAAATACGGTCATGTGAGATGCGGATTTTCTTCAGATCTCCAATATCTTGTTGTAAAGCAAAGATATCCCTTACGACTCCTCCTGCTCTGTAATACTTCCTATAAGAGAAAGATCAAAATTCATAGATCATCAAATTTAGGTATTACAGTTTATATGTTATACGGAAAATCAAAAATATTTGATTATGACTCTTTGGCTAAAATAATCATATCGCATACTTTGCTTAAGCATATCCGAGCCTAATTTCCAAAAAAAAGATACACTTATAATAAATACACTCGTGAAGTCAGATACCAAAGATTCACTTTGAAGATCCCCTTGAAGTGTTATTATAACTCAGTATAACTCAGTATCGTAATATAAAGGCGATATAAAGGCCCGGGGGGGCACTCGATTTTGAAAACGACCGTACGTTCGGCCAAAAATCAGGTCTCTAAAATCGGACCCTTACAATGCAGGAAAGTTTTGGCTGAAAATCGACCCTTATAGTGCAATTTTTCGAAATTTTTTGCCCTTTTCAGGGTATTTTCTCAAATTTTACACCCTTACAGTGCACTTTTTCCCACTTGCTCACAAATCAATCCTTACAGTGCACTTTCCAAAGTCCAAAAAACCTACCCTTAAGGGCCGCACATCCGGTAGGTACCTCTAACGTTACTCAGCAATATTCAAAAATTTCTGGATTTTATTCGAGGGGACGTATAAAAGAAGGGGACGTTTATTCGAAGTAAAACGGTATTAGACACTTACCCTTTGAGTGTCACTGAGACAGTCTGTTTTGAGCCAGTTAGTTCAACAGTGACAGTACCATCCAAATCGTTTAAGAATCCTTGACCAGTGTAAAATTCAATACTGTAGTGATAGGCTAAAAAATGAAATAATAACCGATCATAATGCTCGTATTCACTGATAGTAAAAACACAGTATTAATTTGACCCAATCTCGTACCCAGAGCCACTTGCGCAACTTTTCAATATTACTGATGGACGTTGGTACAATCCTGAGTACTATCAGAATCATCAAAAAGTGAACAAAAGGGCTTTGTTCGAGATTTGTCCTGGTAAAAGAAATGCAACTACAATATTTAGGGAGAGGGCGATTTTTGGAGCCCCTTTAAATTTCAATATATTGTTTGTTCCATGTGAGTTTACTGAGCAAATTGTTCTTCTAGTTTTTCAGTTGATTGGACCAAATAGGTACATGGAAAGTTTAACGCGAGGTGTTGATGTTCTTTTAAAGTAGTGCCAGTAAAATTTTGATTGATCCTCGGCCTATTAATCATTATGAAATGACTTTCGATTTCATATTTAATAACCAAAAAATTGTTTTTATTTTCCTTTTTCTGGCTAATGCAAAGGTTCTGGCAAAATAGAGCCTCCTATTCTTATGATTGTTTTTCTTATATAAAAAGATTGGGAATCTTTGAAACACACTCACTTACCACAAAAAGGATAATTCTCATTGGTCAATGTATAATATTTCATTTTGAGATCTTTTTTCGGACGGGCCACGTGGTATCCCATTCTCGGACACCCTCCGTCCGGACAATGAGTACAATGACCATTCTTGAAATCTTCATAACTTTGACAAGGATAACCGTAATACGGACACGGGCTATTGATTGATTCCATGTAGTAACGTAATACTCTGTAATGACTACAGGCTAAATATTGAACTACACCTAAAAAGTAGAATAAAAGTAACCTCAAGAAAATTCAACTTAGAAATCTTTAAGAATTAGTCTAATGAAGTTAATTTTAAAAAGGATTTCTCCATTGGAATTTCTTACTAAAGTAAATATTTTTCATAAATTTCAATGGTTTTACATTTTCTAACGGACAGATAATTTGTAACAAACAGGTTAACCCTATTAGCCCAAGGGGGCTTAGAATATACCACCCTCGATTATGTTTGCTCTAGAAGAGCTATGGCCATAAATATTGGTACAGATGTTCTCCAACGGAGCTACAAAAATCAAAAAAGCTTGGGTTAATACACCTTTTCGATCGTAGTCGCGCGGTCAGGCGCGTACCACTTTATTATTTAATCATCCCTCGACCCAATCCTTTTTTGACATATCTTTTTATTGTCTATAGGTGCGAAAAAAAGACTGGAACGATTTTAGTGAGATAAGCGGACAAAAAAATGCTACGGTCGAAAAGGTGTCTAATAATAATAGGGTTAAGTAAAACAAAATTTTTGGAGAATCCCCAAATAATAGCTAAAGTAAGCAAGTTGAATTTTCAAAACTTTATATACTTCTACTTACTAACGTCCAAATTGCCACAACCAACTTGATCAAAACCTCCGTTAGGGAAGAAATCAATATGTCCCATCTCTTGCGTCGTACCGAAGCCGTTAACGACTAACGTCTTCGCGTCTGTATGTATTACGTCAACAAATTCGGCGTCGGTAGGATCGATACGTCGGTCCGGATGCTTGTTTTCGAAATAAGGAGATGCAGGGTCCAAGGCTAGGAATTTGTATTTAAATTGTTTAAAAGACTAAATAGGACAAATAAATGCTTTAAAAGCTAGTTCATTTTATGATTTCAAAAAGAACCCTTAATCTTCACCTCAAATTCACATTTTTAGTTTAAAGAGAACAAATCTTCCCTGCATTCGATAATATGTTCTTGCCAAAATAGGTCCTTGCCAAAGTCAGTTCTCATTGAATCAGTCTTAAATTTATCAATATTGGCTTTTGAAAAACTTTTGATTTCAGCACGAAAGATAAAAAAATACAGAATTTCAACCAAAATATTACCTGAGATTCGACGTAAGAGCATTCCTTTTCTTCTCAAGTTACGGCCAGCGTATCCCATGACGTGTGCACCAAGTGAGAATCCGATTAACCGAAGTTTATCCCAGTTTATTCCGGTGTCGTTCTTGATAAGCTCAATCATGTGGGCAACCTGTGCTCCTGGATAAAGACAGATTGAAAGATATTTTTTATATTATAGAAAAGATGCGCGTGCCTCTATGCTGACAAAACAGAATATAAAACAAAAGAATTTCTCAAAAAAAATTTGGTGCGCGGTGTCAAAAAAGGGGAGAAAAGTCACCTCTATCGCACTATGCGATGGAGGAATCTTTTGCAATTTATTAGCTACCTCCTTTTGGTGATTAGTTTTGTCCATCGCACTGTACGATAGTGGTGGCTATCGCACACCATTTTGTGAGTTAATGAAATCATCATTATCGCAGTGCAGTTTCGTACTTTTGCATTTCTTAAGGGAACTATTTTTTGCGGACCTAATTTTCGCGGGAACTAATTTTCGCGTTTTTGGTGTCTACCGCGAAAATTAGTTCCACGAAATGCAATTTTTACTAAAAACCCTCAAAAACCTCTAGGAATATGAAAGGGTTTCAAACGCGAAAATTAGTTCCGCAAAATGTGCCGATTTAGTACCATCGCACCGCAAAAATAAGCTCCACGAAAATAAGTTTTCACGAAGATTAGTTCTCCTATGGTAATGTGACAGTTGGTGGAAACCACGCTTCAGTGACGAATAATTTTGTCGTTAACTTACCGACCATTCTCGTGTTACCGACAGCTTGGTGATATGGGAAAGCGGAACCCACATGCCACTCCACGAAAATCAGATTCATGTTTTCATAATTCAGTAATTCATTGATAAACATTTTGACCCACCATCTTCTACTGTTCTCTGTGAATTAAAGATTGGAAAATGATATGTTAGATTTCCCGCGGTGGGAATTCCGGGGGGCGGGGCAGTCAGGTAAATTGACCGACGGGTATGTGCGGCGGTAAAGGGTATGTTTTTCAAAATATCAGAAATGCATTGTAAGGGTGAACTGTTGATAAATACACTGTATGGTTGGAAATTTCAGCAAATCTAGGAAATATAAATTGCAAATTTTTGCTCGAAAATCTTGATTTTTTTGCTCTAAACGAATTTGAAAAAATGCACTGTAAGGGTATGAATTTCACCGATTTTTTTCTGCACTGCAAGGGTAAGATTCTAAAAGCCAATTTTTTCGCCGCGCATACCGTCAGTTGGTAAACCCACTGCCCCCTGGGCGGGAATTTTCCGGAATAAATTGTTGTTCAAACTAAAAACTTTCGTTGGATTGTCAGATTCACTGTTTGGCTTGGGGTTAGTTGGTAAACCCACTGCCCCCTGGGCGGGAATTTTCCGGAATAAATTGTTGTTCAAACTAAAAACTTTTGGTGGATTGTCAGATTCACTGTTTGGCTTGGGGTTAGATATTTTTCCTTATTTTTTTCCACTGCAGGGATAAATATTTCTATTGAAATCCCAAAGAGGAAATTGTATTCTTCCAAGCTAACAAAATCCAGTGGGGATGATTTTGGAATGCAATTTTTTACTATTTACTATAAATTTAAAGAGGGGATGAAATGAAAGACAGTTTATCAGTGGGGCTGAAGTTGAAAAAAATCTAGATTTTTAAACTTTTTATATCATTATGGAAAATTTTCATACCTATATAACCATGTGTTAAAAATACGGTCGTCTTATGAGGATCAAATCCGACCTTCGAAGCCCCCTGAGCGTCAAACTCTTTAATTTCTCCAGTCGGCTTGGATAAATCTTTTCGTGTGTAAAACCAGAATTTAGTTTCCAGATCTTTTGGTCCCCATGGTAATTGTACCAACGCTTCATCGTAAGGGGCGTCGTCACTGAAACAGCCGTATGGTGGGTAACACACTTGATCGGAATGAACTAAAATGAAAGTAAAAAGTAAAATGTAATCCTTGCTGCAGCGGAGGGAAAGACCTCTACAAATCCGCCGGCAGTTTCTATATAGGTCACGAATCCGTTAGTTTGGTTCAAAGCCTGATATTTTTGATGAATTTCCATAATTCGAACCTCTATAACTCGAATTGTCTTTTTAACACGGATAAGTTTTCTGACCCTTCAGTTAAAAATGCCTCGTAAACCTCCCAAAAATGTCTTGACCAAAAGTTTACCGATATCTGAGATTGTTGATTTCTTAAATTGTTAGATTCATATTTCGCACTGAGTTTGACATGTTTTATTGGTGTTAAAAAGGTATACTGTGGGAGTTCTACGCCAGATTAAAAAAGTTTTGATATTCTTGACATCATCTATTTCAATATTTGACCTGTAATTGTAATACGTGAAAATATCTCTAAGCTGAAACACTTGAAAGAAATCTACCGTTGTCAGATTGATTGTAATGTTTGTTTTTTGGATAACTATGAAATGTGAGATGAAATTTGAATGGAAAGAAGGCCTCACGCGAACTGATTGTGTCAGATTCGGGTTAGAGTTACAAGCTTCTTTTTTTGGAGCAAGACTTCAGAAAATAAATATTTTATTATTTTAGTTCACTTTGATCGGATTAATTTTTCACGTTTTCGCAGATTTTTGCTTTTTTCAGAATAATACAAACTCGCTAAATCGCGTAAAATTGCTGAATCGCGTAAAAACTTTTTGATGATTTTTTTGCCTGAAATAAATTAAATCTCGTGAAAATTAATCGAATTAAACGAGATTTACACGCTCTCCTCGGTGTTGAATAACCTTAACTAGCGATAGAGGTTCTACTGAAAAGGTAGTTCAGCAATTAAGGCCAGAAGTTGCATTTCAAGCTTCCAGTAAAATTGATGCCCATGTACTTGGATATACAGTGGAGTCTCCATAACTCGCACACGCACGTGGAAAACAAATTTATTAGAGTTAAGGAAATTCCGAGTTATGGAGTAAGATTTTTGTAGCATTATGAATTAGAGGGACGATAAAAATGTTCAAGCTAAGGCAGTACACCCCCTTCTCAATGGGAAAATTATCCAAAATATCGTCCCCGGTGGAAAATTATCCTCCAGTTTTAGTCCGTACAAATCCTCGCTGCAAATGTTGTGGTATTTTTTCCATCCCCACTGAATTTGCTGATTCGAAAACAATGGAATTCAAATCGACAGCCATAAAAAATATGGGAAAATCAATCCCCATTGAGTTTCAGTCCGTTAATTTTACCCCCACTAGCTGAAAAAATACTACCGGGTCTGTGAGAAGGGGGTGTAGCAAATAAGGCGACATTCAAGTTCGAGCTAAGAAACTATACAGTAAAATCTAAAACTTACCAATATCAAAATACAGCATAATGACCATTAACAATACTGCTGAATTCATTGTCGAAACCATTTTTCTCTCAAATGACCTCCTCTCAAATCCTCAATGACGGTAAATGATTGTAAGCTTCTTTTGATGAGAAACTGGATTCGAATAAACTAAAACTTGTTCTAGAAATTACAATTTCATAATATTACATTTTGCTTTTAGACCTCAAAATCACTCGAAAGTGAATGGTGTTGAATATGGTATAGAGCAAATTTTCATTTATAAATTTGTGAAGTGACAAAAGTCAGAGCCAGGTTTTTCATGTTGATACTTAACTTGGAACAGACTGAACAAAATTTATATTTATGTTAAAGACTTCTTAATTTATGTCAATTTTTATGGCCTGATTCCTTGATTTCTTAACTTTTATTTTCTTGGAATTTGATTATTAACATAGAAGATTAGGCGGAAATAAAAAGATGTAGTGTTTCTGGAAACCGGCCGGGTGAAAATAAAAGTTTTTTCTGACCCGGCCGCAGACATCATAATGAAAATCAAGGGTTGGTTGGTTGGTTGGGTTGAGGGTTGGTTAGCATTTTTGCCTAAGCCCCCGGGTTAAGCTTAAAAGAAGCCCACTTAATCCCCAGGAAAAATTTAACTAAGGGATACTAAACACATCCATCATACCAACTTCTACTCTCACAACCTTTTACAAGCCATTCTGTAATACCATGCTCACAATCATAGCCACTGCAACTGAATAAGACCCTACTGAAAGCTCTTAAATGATTAAAAGGTATTTTTGATACTCCAAAACGATCCAAAAAAAAACAAGCTTTGTCAACATCAATCAAAACAAGAGAGGCATCGTATTGCGAAAACGAGGAACTTGACTCTTTACCATCGTAGAATGACCAAGTTTTTCATTCCCGGAGAAACTTTCCTACCTGTGTTTTTTATAAGCATGCAAAAATTTGAAAACAGGCTCGGAGATGCTTAGGTCGAGGGCTTGACCACAGATTTATAAAACCCGAAGGGTTAGATGTCGTGCTTTGGCTGAAAAGTGTGTTGCAGTTTACGTGACATTACAATAGAATTTCAGCGCTTGACCAATCAGAAGCTTTGCGGGTTTTCGAAAACAATAGCAGCAATAGTTTTTGCGATATTCACTTTTTTTTGCTTGGAAGAGCTAAAAGCACGACATCGAGCTCTTTGGGCTTTATAATTCTGTGGGCTTGACAAGGCTGAAAAATGCTTACAAGGATGCTTATATCCCAAGCAATATTTTAGGGTAAAATTATGAAATCCGTTTAATCCCAAATTAAAACAGGATATAATACATTTGCTTATAAGTGGAATGCTTATAAAAACATGTATTGGGAAAAGGAAAATGACCAACACTCTGGCTAGGTGCAAAAGTAGCTTTTACTTGTTAAGCGGGTATTCTCAATGCCGTCGTGTGTTGTCTACGCAATTAATCGCAGCATTTTTTACTGGTATGCTCGGAAAAAATTAGCGGAAAGATCCCGGAAATGTGTCAGGAATATATCCCCGGGAGTGAGAAAGTTTAGCCATATCCTACGGTATGTGATATTTTAATGAGCTCATGGCGTTCTAAATTTAGAATTTAGAACGCCATGAATGAGCTCCTATCTCCTTGAAAAAGATTTTCTTTTGAGTGGAGGAGCTATTTCATTGGTTCTCCTGGTTTTGCTCAAAATTTTTCTCGGAAAGAGCACGGCGCTTTCTGTCAAATAAAAATTAGAGCCAAAAAAGTGCATATAAAAGCAAGGAAGAGACTTGATTGAATAATCCAAGAAATCTGGACAAGCTGTCTGTAAAAACTATTTTATCGAATTAGTAGCTTACCTTAGCAACTAAAGTTGAGCCTTTTCAAGGGGCTTAGTGGCTAAAATACTATTACTATGAAAGCCCTTCTACAATTTATTCATCCAATTCAAGTGCCAATTGACAAACTCGTATGGAAATAGTTATTTTATCTCAATTAGACTACACCAGAAATTACACCAAATAATCAAATTTATTAAACTTCTCTGATAATTTAGTCAATCGAGTCTCGTCGACCATTAAACTCGTGTGACTTATTTCAATGTACACTAGAATATTTATATATTGTCAAATGTCAAGTGAAACTTGATGAGTTGACAAATTTAAGTTAAATCAAAATTAATCTACAATTTCAGATTCGCCAAGAATAAACAAAGAGTAGGTTGGGGAATTCTCGTGTAAACTGCAAAAGAATATCTCTTTGGAGGAGAGTGAATGCTTTACTGCTTTGAAACCCATTTAGAAGTATTTTGCACTTCCCCATATATGGTTTTTGCCTAATTTCTTTTGAAGAAATTTAATCTGACGAGCCAGTTTCATTTGCTTTGTTGATTTTTGAGAGAAAGTGAGAATTCTTATGAGATCAATGCAAATAAACTTGTTAAAACTCATGCCAAAAAAAATTGCAATAGCAAGAAGAAAATCTGAGAACAATTTGAGATAAATTTTCAGTTTAGATTTTCATGCTACCTTAGAGCTTAAAGGGACATTACAGTAGTAAAATGTAAACATCGCGCGAACCACGTGTCATTAAAGAGAACAATGAAAATCACGTGTCCAAAACAAACTTGTAAAACAATTGAACAATAAAAACTAGCCATATTTGGTTTGATTTTTTATTTTGACATGTGACATTTGTTTTGATTTTGTATCTGCTACATACAGTTTGTTTACAAATTTCGCAAGTACTGTTATGTCCCTTTAAACAAAACTTGCCTTGAGAGGTAGTCGAAAAACTGTCAAATATCGCAATAGAATTTCAAGGTGTTCCTAAATAGTCACTTATCATTATAGCTCATTTCTTTGACTTTGACCACGCCTGATATCATACCATATTTATGATCATTGGGTCAAAGGGTACGATTTGCGATGGTTAAATTATTTTAATTAAAAAAAATAAAATTGAGCCCTCGAGCCTTATCAACCTTTGCAGCCGAAGGAATTTGACACATGAAACAAGGAAAAAAAGAATTGTTATTATGTAAACAACTAATATTTTTTAGTTCCAATTGACGTACAGAAATATACAATAAAAAATTTTAAACCATTTATCTCCATCCGATTTCGCTGATTTCTCTGTCAGCTTCGCGTTTCAAATCTGGGTTGGCTTCCATATATTCGTCAGTCTAAAAGAATGATAGTCATGCAATGAAACAACTTTTGATAAGTAAAAACTTTCACGAGACCCAAATTGTTATGCAAATCTATCGTTGGGTAAAAATTTTCGAATATTTCAGGACAACATGTTCAATACTTGGAAATTTTTTAAGAATTTTATAGATTTTCCTTTCTAGAATTGCCTCGTTAAGAATTTTGCCAGCGTCGCGATAGTTACTGCATTCCGTACATCAAGTAGTACAAGCTTTTGATAAAAAGGTATCTTATCAATATCCAAACATATAGTATGACCAAATTATTATCATGTTAAATAATAGCATATACTTTAGTCTGGTACAGATGAAAAAGTTAAAGTTAAAAAACTTACAGTCATTTCTTCGTATGGTTTTTGTGCTTGAATTTTGGCGATCTGCAAAAAATGAAAGTGGAGATTTTTAATTTAGGTTTGACAATTTAATAAAAGTGATTACTTCTACAATGTGGATACGTCTTCGGATGCTTAGGGTACCTTAAAGGAAGAAATTTTGGCGGGAATTTAATTTGGCGGATGGCCGAAAAAGTTTTTTAGAGGGAATTTAATTTGGCGGATTGACGAAAAAACTAAATTTGGCGGGAATTTAATTTGGCGTTTGCTGAAAAAGTTATCCTTAAAATGTCATAAAAACAGCAAAAAAAATGCAAAAACACCTTAAAAGAGATCATATTTTCAAAAAGTTTATTTTAACGGGAATTTAATTTGGCGGATTGCGGAAAAAATAAATTTTGGCGGGAACTTAATTTGGCAGATTCTGGCCGAATCCGCCGAATCCGCCGAATCCGCCAAATTTTCTTTCCGCCAAAATTTCTTCCTTTTTTCAAAAAAATCGCCAAAAAGATTTTATATAGTTCCAAGAATATATCCTTTAAGCTCGAACAGGGCATAAAATTAGCGCCCGATAACGTGGGAATACCATGGAAATTTTTTCTTTAAACTGAAATAGCCCTCAAACGTGGTTAGATAAAAAAGGTATAAAATCAACATTCAAACTGGTTCAAACAGGTTCAAACGGCTGGATTAAAAACAATAAAAGTGCTTTCAAAAAAATACCTCTTGTTGAAGCTTAGCAATCGTGTCTTTAGTAATTTTGGATGTTTGTGCGATTTCAGCCTCCTAAAATAAAGATCAATGAAGAGAACTAAATACTTTTTAGTGTGTTCTAAATAATTGGTGCCAGACTCTAGTTATCTTAAGATATACAACAAAGATGAATGTACTATGAAGGGCTATAAAGCTGCATTTACTATTTTTTTTGTGTTCTATATGATTGTAGCTGGGTGATCCGTCTACTCTGTTCGTGTGATTTCGAAGTATAACATTTCGTTAAAACGAATAATTATATAGAAATAACAGAGTAGCCGGGTATTTTTGTAGATGCCAAATCTGGTCGCATAATTTTATTGGCTGATAAACAATTGTTGAAATCACGTGATATTATTGTTTTGATTTTAAGTGCGTGACCCTGATTGGTTAACCTTATCAACGGCTTTTTGGCACGAAATTCAAACCAAATGTAAACATATTCAAACTGGGTCAAAAAAACCAAAAAACCATACTCTCAATGAGTAGCTTCTGATGGGATTTTTGCTTATGTGGTGTAAGTTTGAATAGAGAGTATGGATCTCCAGACTAATATGATTGATACTCGCACAAGTAATATTGATAACTATTAACTCAAACAAGTTTTATGGCCCCTTCAGTTAACAATCAAATGCCTTATAAACGTTAAAAACGTTCCTCCACAACTAAAACAAATTGTGTCCAGGAAATTTAGTTTGAAAGTCCATGAATAAAAACAGAAAAACTGAATTCTTACAATAGCTTTTTCTTTAGCTACGATCGATGCTGATTCAACATCTTCTGGGTATGGGACACTCACTTTTTGGTACTAAAACAAGAATATGATAAAATTTGAAACAGAGGCATCAAAAATACTTGTCACCCTGTAGCCATACTTGCAGTCTTTCAAAGGGAAGAATTTTTTTTACTTTGCAGATACCCAACTTTGGTTCTGAGAAAGGAGTTTATTTTACCAAAATGAGGTACACAATTTTGTAAATTTCAGTTTTGGCTTGAAAACACTAGAAACATGTACTCTTAGGTGCCAAATAAACGGGGGGGGGGGGGTTCAAATAAACGGGAGGGTTGGAAAATTTTTTCAAATAAAATAAACGGGGGGACCTAATTGGGTTGGAAAATGGACTTTTAAAAACCCTAAAAAGGGTCAAAATAGACTAAATTTAGGCTTTTTAGAGTAAAACAAGAAACTTTCCTTTTAGGAACTGGGAATTTTTTCAAAAATTAATAAACGGGGGGGGGGTCCTAATAACGTCCGGGAGGGTTGGAAAAAATCAAGGGGGGCACCTAAGAGTAAGATTAAACTTCAAAAACATTTCCTCAAGTCAAAGCCCCTCAAGAATATCATAAAATCATAATATGACATTATAAAGATGACATTCTTTGATTTTTCAACTTAAACCTCTAAGCCTCCGTGTATAATATTGTAATATAATTAACTTACTGGTATTAAAAGAAAATACTTACACCAGCTTGCATTTTTTCTACAAGAGCTTTATTCTTGACCACGCTGCTATAATGTTCCCAGTTGATTGGTGTTGGTTTAGGTTGCGTTTTGCTCAAACTAAAATGTATTGATTTTTAAAATAGTTAAAAAGCCACTTCAAATATTATAGATCAAAAAGCAGAACACCCAGCTTTGTCACAAACTTCCAACTTTATTTCCTGAAAATATTTAATTTCCAACTCCTATACAAAGACATTGACAAAAAAGGGAAGCCAATCTGAAATCTTGAGGAAATTTTTTCAACAAAATCTGGAATAATAGTGATGCATATCTTCTGGAATGCCTGAGTTTGAGTCTATGTCTTTATGTAGGAGAAGGAAATTTTAAACATTTTCAGGAAAATCCAAAATGAA
The DNA here is from genome assembly GCF_902728285.1 of Clytia hemisphaerica. NCBI lineage: Eukaryota > Metazoa > Cnidaria > Hydrozoa > Leptothecata > Clytiidae > Clytia > Clytia hemisphaerica. The sequence continues at coordinate 29,369 of NW_027104322.1, read as the reverse complement.
CATTTCAATGGCTGCTGGACATGTAACCTTAAATTTAATAATGATATTAAACATAATAATTATGCATGACATAACTCAGCATCACTTATGATTTAGGATATATCCATTTTACCACCCACAGATTTTGTAAATCAGGTTTGTTTTGATTTCACATTGTATCTTAATGACCAGCCAGGTAATTCATTCGAGGGCTGTGCAAGTTATTCGACTTCACAACGGTACCCCCCCCCATGATGAAAAGTGAACGTACACAGTCACAAATGGACTTGACCCCCTTCTCGCCAGTTTTCAGATCCTGGTAGATTTCATTGAGATCTCGGGGCAGCACCTTTCCTTTTCCGAAGGGCAGGGGCAGAAAAAGTTGTATCAGTGCCCTCAGGGGCAGACAGACTTTCTGAACTTTGGAAACCCAAGCAAACACACATAATCAACTTACCATAAAAACTCTTTCACAGGCTCTAAAGACTTTCAAAACTACTAAAAACCACATCAAAACATCCAGCCAACAGCCATTTTGTTTCTAAATGAATCTATGTTTTCATTTTCATTTATTTTCCTTTTTGTTGCAGAGTCAGCTTTTACCATAAATTATGCGTGTGCATCGAAATTATCAAAATGCGCGCAAAAATACTGCTAAGTAATACGCTGAAAGCTAGCCAATCAGCTTGAACCTGCAGTGCAGGGTAAAATGTCCCTGCAGGGAAAAATGTCCCTGCAGGCGAGTTACCTGCGCCAAGCGTTAAACAAGCAGCAAAAATATCATAAACTAGACTGTGAAACAATGTTTAACGCAATTGGATTCCCAGGCTACGCCAACGTCCACCATCTTTTCTTCTGAACTGTTCCGAAAATGATTTTGACAAGATTACGGCGGCCAAAATAAGTTTACATCCAAACGACCCCCCTTTTTAATAAAACACGGCCTTCCGCCCTGAAAAATAACACCCTCAACACTATTGAACATCTCAATCGCAGTACCAAAACAAAGCGCAAAAAATACCCCTTAAAATTTTGCGCCACGGCACTATCTCAGGGGCTGGTCAACTTTTCAGGGGCTGGATTTCTAAAATCAAAAATCGTCTTGGGGGCGGCTACGCCGCCTTCTGAAAACTGGCCTTCTTCCGTTCTTTTTTTTCATTTGCTTTTTACCGACCCCCAACCTCCTTGGTTAGGGACATAATTTTTGAATTTTTGAATGCTTTTTGAAACACAGAGTTTTTCCCAATAGTATAGCCTTAACTCTGCATAATAAAATTTACGGGAAATGCATATCATCATATTTGGACTAACCCAAGGCTTCACATCACACAAGCACTTTTAGAAGCTAAAGTACAGTACTGCAAAAGCGAACAGATACCTTAAGTTTTTGAAAATCAAATTATTCAAACTCAAAGTCATCAATGGGTTACTTTTCTTACACCCTGTACAAATGCAATGAACCTTTTATGCAGGACATGAATAATAATCTGAAAAGTAAAATAAATTAAAAGTATTCATACCTTCCTTTGATAGTTTCATGTCGGTTTCGAAATGCATTAAATTGGGCTGTGGCTGCAGCAGGAATATTCTGACCAAGGCGAGTCCAGTCAACTGCTTTTTGGGCCAATCTTTTTCCAACTTGAGCCATTTTTCCTGGTGATCGATTTGCAGTTTCAACTTCGATTTCCTCGATGTGATGTACCAGACTTTGAAGTATGATAATTTGTGCCCCTGGTTTAACAAACTAAGACATCGGCGTTTGACCACCGACTTTTCCCACACGTCCGATTACTAAAATAAAATCTCCCGCAAAAAAGGATGGATCAAATCCATTTCGAAGTTGGGAAAATGGCGTTTAGCGGAGCAGGGAAAGTTGGTGGTGAGTGGCAAAACGTGCATGCCTTTTATATGATATCTTTTCTTCGGTGTTTTTTATCGTTTGGATATGTAATTGCTTTAACTCTTCATCAGTCCAGTCGTGCATTTGTTCTGCTGTTTGATTTATAAACTTTATGTTCTTGTGGGGGCGGCACTTGGGTATTTAATTGGCTGCTCATATATAAATTACTGTATAGCTCTGAGTCCCCTGCCCAGTTGGCGACCGGTCCAGTTGGCGACCGAACGTCTTTGAACCCAGAAAAGTCATACAAAAACAAACCTCTGGAGAATTTCTTTTGGTAGTAATCTGCCTTGACCTATTTCCCGTACTGTGTAAAAAAAGTTCTAGAAAAGAACGAGTATAATCCGAAAGATCCAACTTTGCACGGAAGCACATGAAAAACCCGGATTTTTCGAAAAAAATAAAAAATGGCTACCTGTGGACAAAAAAGCTTCGTAAGAAAAAACGCTTCAACTCCCACTCCAAAAAATACTTGTCCAAAACGATGAATATGTTAGAAAGCATTTCTGTAAAAATCAGCTCGATACAGTTTTTTTCGTTTGAAATATTGATAAAAAAGTTGATGCAATCAGCTTCGAAATTTGACGTCCAGTCTGCGACCGACCAAACTCAAAAGATGAAAAAGAAGACTCTACATTGCGATTAAAAAATTCCAGACGCGAAGAGAAAAAAACAGACATAAAAAATTCCCGCGTTTTTATCAAATGAAGACTCTCCATAGACCGCCACTTTCAAAACAAAACAAAAACAAACTTTAGAAAAAAATGGCGACTTGAAGAAAAATTCTGAAAAAACATGCCGAAGGGAAATGTAAGTGAGCTATTTTAAAACAAAAGAACGAGTGTACATAAACGTAATACGGGAAAGCTTATGAATTTTTTTATCATCCTGATCAATCAATACAACCTTACCTGCAAGTAGAGCACTGATTTTTTCTTTCTCGCGATCGGTCGCAGACTGGTACGTCGGTCAGGAACTGGGCACTAGTACCGCTCGCTTCGAAAGTTTTTTATTCTAAGAAGATCGCCTCAAATAAAAAATCAAAACAAACACGAAGAGCATGTTAAAAGTTGTCTAACCGTTGGTCGAAAAGGATTTTCAAAAAAGTAAAAAGTAAGTGAAAAATTTGAATCAAAAAATTTCGGTCGCCAACTGGGCAGGGTACTCTATGGTTCGTTCCCCCGTCACCTACCAGTTACATAGCTGTCAACTCTCCCGCATTAGGCGGGAGACTCCCGCATGCCAAGGTTTTCTCCCGCTGGGAAAAATTCAGCCCAATCTCCCGCATTTTCAGGATTTTCTCCTGCATCTCCCGCATTCCAAAAATTTTCCGATTTCCTGAAAAAAAAATCAGATTTTGTAAGGTGTCACTCACATATCGATTCTTCCCACAACTAACGTCAAATTGACGCTAATTTGAAAACTCCCCACCCCCACCTCTTAACGTCAAAGTTTAAAAATTATCAAAAAATCGATGAAACTCTAAATTTTCTCCTTCACTCTCATCGTTGTTTCGTCAACTCGTCAGCCATTTTTTATTTTGCTACAGCTTGCTCAGGCATTTCACATTTTAATAAAATGGAGATAATTTCTAAACTTTTTTCGGAAAGTTGCCAGAATTAATTATCTCCATATAAGGCCGATGAAATTTATATATGAGTTTAGGGATCCTCGACAAAAAACTTTCGAATGTTTTATCGGCATTGGGCCGATAAGGGGGTGGGGGGGGTCCAGCTACATACCGATAAAAAAACAAGTATTGGGACAAAAATCTTTTCAGCCAATTTCTTTCTGATTTCGTCCACAAACTCCACTGAAAGCATACAATTTCACTTGCTTTTACCTTCGCGCATAAATTTGCAACTTTAAAAGTACAGTTTTGAATTAGCTTTGATGAAAAAACTATTTTTTCATTGGCCAGCGTGTTGCCTTCGAAATGTTGCGACTTTATCGCGTTTTTTTACTTTCGTTTTGATTTAACAATATCAATGCGGGTATGAACAAACTCAATGTTGGTGCAAAAGAGACAAAAATTCAACGATGACGGGTGGGAAGGCGAGATCAACGCGATGGTGGACATGATTGGAGAAAATTGTGTTTTCGAAGATGTAAAAGTTGGTTTCGAAAAATTTTGGCCGATAAGAGCAAAGGGGGGAGGGGGTCTGAAGCTTATCGGCCCAATGCCGATAAAAAATTCGAAAGTTTTTTGTCGAAGACCCCTTACCGTCGGCCGCCCGCATCTCTAAAAAGCACCAGCATGAAAATTTCATTATTTTCAAAATTCATAAATTTTTCATTATTTCCATATTTCTTTACAACTACAACCTCTATCTTTGTTAAAATCGTCTCTACGCATGTTTACACGGGTAAACAAAGAAGATTTATTACAGAAAATGCTGCCGCCCTCAATCCTACAACTGCAGTGGGCGTCCCGACCATATATCTGCCAAACCGCCCTGACCGCCCTTTTAGTTTTTTGCAAAATCTAGCGCCACTGTAGCAATCGATCTTTATTTTTCGTGATGCGAAGGGTTGAAGCGAAGCAAAATTTTTTATTTTGAGAGAGCATGATTGGCAGAAATGGTGGATAAGGTGCTGTTGGGAAAATAATGAATAATGAATAATGAAATCATGCAGCATCTATTTTTGGGTAAGTTCACGACGGTAAACTTCATCGGCCTAAATCATGATCACCAGACGATCTCAATCGAACGGAATCGATGATCGAACTAATCGAAAATTCGAGTGTCGAATGCAATCGAATCTTAATCAAACGTCAAAATTCTGGGTAATATTCGATTGGTTCGATTGTTGTTCGACTGGTTCGATCATCGATTCCGTTCGATTGAGATCGTCTGGCTTTATTCTTGCAGCTTCCAAACATCCAAGCAAGGGGAAATTCAAGGGCCGCACGGACCGTCTAAACAAAAGGAACTGGAGACATAAAACATCGGGCCGTTTGTTTTGGTTAAAATTGCTCTGTAAAATAGCGAAGCGAACGAATACTTAGGTATTTAAAACGAGGAAAAGAAATATGGAAAGTAACATTTGTCAAGGAATAAACGTATTAAAAATCGATATTTCTGGTGAAATTTCTTAGCGTCGCAGACTCTAACCCACCCACCCCTTCGCGTCAATTTGACGTTAGTCGTGGGAAGAATTGATATGTGAGTGACCTCTAAAAGCGACATGGCAAAATTTCCTAAAATTGGAAAATTGGGACGAAAAATTCCCCGATTTCCCTTTCTTGAAAAAAATTTCTTATAAAATCGGACTTCGCAGGGAAATTCCCTCGATTTCCTGACCTTTCCATGACCTTTCCATTCGGAAAAATTGGATTACTGGGGAGAATTTTTCCGACTTGAAGCTCTCCCGCATTTTTGCGAGGCGAAGTTGACAGACATGCTGTTACTACATGATACCGTGAGAGGTACTAAATCCGTCACCACTGCCTAATTCCGACTCCCAAAATAACTGTTATGAAAAAAAATTATATGTTTACAAACATTCCCTCTTCAAGTTGAGCAATAAACTATTGGAAGCAGTTGCAAGAGCTCTCGAAACAAAACATCTAACAAGATAGCTGTAATGTCAAGATGTCAATTAATGTAATTAAAAATAATCACCTTTTTATTCTGGATCAGTTGCTCATGTTTAAAACGATAACAGTTTTGTAATAAAAGTGACTTGTGCGGGAAAAATACGAAACAACTTGGACTGGTTTCCATCAAGAAACAAACAGACTAAATTGTAAAAATGGCGCGAAGTTGAAAAAAGGCGGATGCGGTAGCACTTAATTTGAATAACAAACATCAAATCAATGAGGCGGCAATATCAACGCCCTCTTTACCACCCATAAGTCGGGATGTTTATTTACGGAAGGCCCGCAATCCCACTAGTGCCAGTGTAAAGTAATAAAAACCAGGCTTGATTAAACGTAACGTTTCAAAATGAGCACGCTCGTACACAGACCTCTTTTATATTTTCGTGTGCTTTGGAAAATCAAAACATCTCATTACTTTTTATGATGTTATTACTACTGTTGTCATTTATGACGTGCATATTGCGATAAAAAAATATGTTGTTATAAGAAGTAATTATTGTTATTTGGTTCAATTGGTTCAGTGTATCAAATCTCTTAGTTTAGTTGACACTTTGGTATCTTTGTTGTGTCACAGCGAAAGATTTGTTTTTATTTTAGTTTGTATCTTTGAAAGATCCCATCAGATTTAGGCAGTAGTGTCGGATTTAGGACCTCTCACGATACCAATACATCCATTGATTATTATAAATTGATAGCAATTGATAGCAATTGATAGCTAACAATTATAGATTTTGATTGACAACTGATCGATCGATTATCTCGCAACATGGGACTTGTTGATATCTGGCCTGTATTTTCACTTACTGTAAATCTCTTTGACAACAAATTTGTTTTGATAAATCCCCCAAGTTTATCAATCATACTTTCTGTCATAACATGTCACAATAACTTTCACTGATAGCTGATTCAAAATGACAGGACGCCAAATGGAGAATTAGAGAACGCCCGTCGCCTAACCGCCTACTGCCCAGTGGGATTAACAAATTGCGAGTGTGTAACTTGCCAAATTAAAATACGGGAAAATATCATATGATATATCATTGTTCTCATTTTTCAATTGTCAATTTGTTCAATTTCAATTACATCAATCTTCAGGTAGGTCCATTCAGCATGTAGCTTGTTTATATTAACGCAATCTTTTTACATAGGTTTTGCATATTTTTCTATGAAAACTAACCTTGACAAATTCGCAATCATTTTTTTTACATAGAATTCAAGATGGCGGTTAGAAAGACAAAAAGGCCCATCATCTTGTACCTAGGTAACAGCTTTGTTTTAAAAGACAAATCAATTATAATATCAAATAGTTTGATGTTATCATTCTGCTGGAGTAATTAATTATTTAAAAAGACTTTTGCGTTCTCCCAAACGACTATCCTGATTATCAAATTATCAGAATCTATCAATATTATTGATTAGTCATTGATTTAAAAAAGTTATCAATATTGTATGGAATGGAAGAGTCTGAATTTTATTTACTAAAATATGGTCATGCATCACACAAGGTTTATTCCTGAATTTTATTTGAAAAATAATAAACCGTGTGATGGCCATACTTCTTGTGAACATCTCAAATGAGGCATTATTTCATCTGCCATCTTGGATTATATGTAGATACAATAGCAGCAAATTTGCCGTGGTGAGATTTCATAGGAAAACCAATGCAAAAAGATAGTACTAATGTAAAACTTAAAAGGATATTTGGCATCATGTTAAAACAGGTTAAAGTGTAACATTGAAAGAAAGATTAATAATTTTGCTTCTCTTAAAAACCAAAATTAATTATATTCCGGAAAAGTAAGAATAATTTTAGTGTGGAAATGGGAATTTTATGCAAAATGACGGTAGAACCAACCCTTCAAAAACCCATAACATTAGGCATAAACTCAAGCTGAAAAATCAGCAGCAAAGGTGCAAGAATAATCCTTATTCGGCTGACGGTAAAATATTCTCCTGGGAATAGTATGGGAAAATGGTGTCTTATTTTAAATCAAAACATTGGTCTGAACCCCCTCATTTATAGGTTCAAAATTATTGCCTTCACTAATGTCAAGTTTGCCCAGTTTTCTCACTTTTTTCTCACCTCACAGTGCACCATCTTGCTAATTGATCCTTGTGTAACCCTAGCAAAGGTTAAATTTTTCCTCGTGAGCAGAACCTTTCTCAAAACCCTGTGTTGAGGAGTTTGAACAACATTTAATTCTTCTAAAATAATTCAAAAGTTATTACTATTCTATAGCACTGATGATAGAAAGACCGAAAAGCTTTTGCTAATTTTAAATGTTGTTTTTTTTATTCTCAACTTCAGTTGAGTTAGAATCTGACAATGTGTGTGTGTGTGTGTCTGTCTGTCTGTGTGTGTGTATGTCCCAAAACTTTGGGGCAGCCTGGAGACTTCAAAAATTGTTCGATTTGGCTGAAATTTGGCACACTTGTTCCTTAGGTGAATATCTGGGGGTAATTTTTTCATTTTTCAAAAATTTTGATTTTTGGGGCCTGGGGACAAGTTTTCGCCAAAACGAGGCTAAAACTTTGGGGCAGCCTGGAGACTTCAAAAATTGTTCGATTTGGCTGAAATTTGGCACACTTGTTCCTTGGGTTAATATCTGGGGGTGTTTTTTTCATTTTTCCAAAATTTTGATTTTTGGGGCCTGGGGATGAGTTTTCGCCAAAACGAGGCTAAAACTTTGGGGCAGCCTGGAGACTTCAAAAATTGTTTGATTTGGCTGAAATTTTGCACACTTGTTCTTTGGGTAAATATCTGGGGGTGTTTTTTTCATTTTTCAAAAGTTTTGATTTTTAGGGCCTGGGGACGAGTTTTTCGGCAAAACGAGGCTGAAATTTTGGGGCAGTCTGGAGACTTCAAAAATTGTTCGATCTGGCTGAAATTTTGCACACTTGTTCCTTGGGTGAATATCTGGGGGTGTTTTTTTTCATGTTTTGAAAATTTTGATTTTTGGGGCCTGGGGACGAATTTTTCGCCAAAACGAGGCTAAAACTTTGGGGCAGCCTGGAGACTTCAAAAATTGTTTGATTTGGCTAAAATTTTGCACACTTGTTCCTTGGGTGAATATCTGGGGGTGCTTTTTGCATTTTTCAAAAATTTAGATTTTTGGGGCCTAGGGACGAGTTTTTTGCCAAAACGAGGCTAAAGCTTTGAAGCAGCCTACAGGCCTCCAAAATGGTCGGATTTGGTTGAAATTTGGCACACTTGTTCATTGGGTAAATATCTGGGGGTCTACAATTGGGCCTATGAATAATTTGAAGCCACTGAAGTTGAGCCCAGTGCGTTGCGCACGTTCGACTATTTTTTAATTCAAAAGTTGAAATTAAATTTCATCTAGCTTGCAAACCGGGCCTGAACTACCTCCCAATCTGTTAGGTGTAAGTACCTATCCGGGATTCCCTTGTTGGTTGATATCACTCACATGGGCAGAAGTTAGTAACCTTGTTTGACTGGATCAGAGACAACTCCAGGGAAATTCCAGGGTAATTCCAGGGAAACGCATCATAATAGAGGCCCCCAGCAGACCCTCAATTCAATTGCTAAAATTGGGAAATTCACACAACATATCGATGAAAAAAAAAAAAATTTGGGACGCGTTATTTGATTTGGTTGGTCGTTAACTAGTAATGAAAAAACTTTGTTACTTTTTCTAAAGAACGCGTCATTTTTATTACTGGAAATGACCAATTATAAAAGTATCTTATGAAAAATTCACGTATTTAAACACAATATTGCAGATTCATGCATTCACGCAATCAAAAAGTGGATTTTCACGTTCTCCTAAGTTTTTTTCAATTCACACATTCTTTATCAATTTTCATGCATTCACACAACCGGAAAAGCCTATTCAAGGATTAATGCAAACTGCTGGCCTGGGAGGGCCCCATAATAAATCGAACAGTGATAACAGAATATCTCTTATTGTTCATTTTTAGCTGTCAAATAATAAGAAACAATAATCAAAATGACTGCACCACCACTTTTCCCACAAATTGTTGCCACTATTCGCATGAATAGAAAAGCATTATGGGAAAAATTATTTTTTGTTCATGTTGCTTTCGGTTTGACCGCTTATACCGTCTACAAGATCCCAGTCACTGGTAAGGAATATTCTTTTTTTCTAACCTTTGCTCCAATTACTCTCCTATATGCTATCTTAGTAACTGACATTAGATCACTAGGTCTATTTTTTGTTACAAAGGCTTCTTATTTTTCTAGACATTTTAAATCCAAAATTTTTGACTGTCGATTTTTCATTGCCTAAGTAAGACCCCTGATCATTTTTATCTATTTCTGAGTAAACCATCGGTGATGGCCAAAAAGGTCACTATCCATAAGGCTATTCTAACAACAATCTTTTTAACTGAAAATGGGCACCTTCCCATAACCGGGATGCATGAAAAATGAAAAAATTTTGGTACTTCATATTTTCTTTTTCTGTTTCTTTTTCTTCAGATAAAGATAGACAAGCATCGAGTAAGACTTTCATTTTAAATTGCCTTTATTTTGAACATTATTATTGCCTGTTTGAAATTCATGTACATGAAGGAACTTTAATTTAAGTTTCTTGTGTACATAAAGGGAACTTATTTTGACAAGAACTAAGTAAGAGCAGCAAAAATCGTGAACATTTTTAATATTGGCGAGAACTTCTTTCGGCGAATTTGGTCAAACTTTTTAATTTTGGTGAGAACTAATTTGTCGTTCTTTTGGAAATGTGTCGTTCTTTTTTACTGTTGCGAAGCAGGCACATTCTCCCCCTTTTTATATTCGTCTTCTTGATATCTTATTATACAGTACTCTATTTTTCAGAAACATTGAACCCATGGAACCAACCTTCAGACCATTAAATTGATATCAGATCGTGACATCAGCTGTATTAGTTTGTAATTTCAAGTGTATATATTACACATTTTTATTCAGGAATAGAATAATATGAAAAATTACAAAATGTCTTTTCCAGTTTTTGGACCTCCGACCTACCTGGACATAGTGTCCTCCCCCCCCTTTATAAAGGGGGGGGATTCTGATTTTGGCCCTTTTTTTAAAGTATGGGGGAAAATGAAAAATTTGAAATTTGCTGGGGGAAAATAAAGAGGGGGAAAACCATAAACTTAGGAGATTTTGACTGGGGGAACTTCACTGATCTCAAGGTGATCTTGTTGCAAAACCTGTTTAAGCAATAAAATCAGCAAATCTTTTGGGATAAACCAACTTTTCAATACAATTTCATTTTTCCAGCACTTTCAAGGCTATTTTTTCAAGCTTTCCAAAATTTCAAACTTGATTTAAGGCATTTTTATGTTAACCATATGGGGGAACCGCAAAATCTTCAAATAGCTGGGGGAATTCAAAAAAGAGGGGGGAACCGAAAAATTTTGAAATATGGTGGGGGAAATAAAAGAGGGGGGAATGGAGAAAAATTTTGATTTTTAGTGGGGGGAACCAACCCAGGAGGACACTATGCCTGGAGGTCCTATAAATTAACCTGTGTTCGTTCGTCCGTCTGTTCGTCTGTTACCAACTTTTCTCGGGATTGAATCATAGGAATTTTTTGATTTTTGGTGTAAAGGTGCAAAATGGTGGTGGCCAAAATGTGACGGAGCCCGATTTGCGAAAAAAAAATTTTTTGGGCCAATTTGGGCCCAAAAATGCCCCAAAAAAGGGTTTTTTGGACTTTTTAAAAAGTCCTTTCATTAGATTTTCCTGATTTTTTGTACTCGAAAAAAAAGCCTAAAAATAGGGTTTTTTGGACTTTGTGAAAAAACTCTTCATTAGTTTTTCCTGATTTTTTGTACGAAGACGTGGAATTACAGTGTGCTAAATATAAAAAAGTTGATTTTTCAAGAAAAAAATTTCTTGGGCCAAATTAGGCCCAAAAATAGGGTTTTTGTCGAAAATCTGTTCATGAGATTCTCCTGAATTTTTGTATAGAGAGGTAGAATAACAATGTGCTAAATATAATATAATGCATATCCACTCCACGTTTTTTTTTATATGGTTCGGTGCGGACTGTTTTGTTTTGTTTCAAGAACACTTTTGCCACATGTTCAGATCATGTGAACTGCTGGATTGTTCACGTGTTCATTTTTCATTCAGGTAAGACCATAAATGTATCACTTGTTTTCTTAGGAATTCATGACAAGAAAGCTTACCTAGCTTATTTCGACAAATTATGGTTTGAAAATCATGTTTCTTTTATCAAGTTTTTTTTCTGAAAATGCGAACCATTTTGATTGTGACTTAATGTTAATTTTATTACAAAGTCTACTGACGTTTCCAGAGTTTTTGATGGTCTTTTCCTTGGGAAGATGGCTGAAGATTGGAATAAGGAGTTTTTTCTACCTTAAGGGAAGAAAGGATTTATTGCTTAAAATATGCTTTGTAAGGTAGATGTACATGTACATGCATGTTTTTTTTAGAATAGAAGCACATGTTTTTTTTTGGAAAACAGGCTCACTTATGCTTAGTTAATATTTTGAATCATCAGCCCAAATTATGCTTGAAATATGTTTATTTTTTCAGAAAAAAATTAGATTGATTTTTCTGTAGATATTCTTAAGAAGAATTAGTACAGCACCTGACCCCGAGAATGCAGTAAACCCCGAGAATTTAGGTTTCTCATTTTTTAGCGTTGTAGCCCTAACGATAGTTCAACTTCATAAAAAGTTGTATCAGAGCCTGCTGTTACATATTACTTATCATTTATAGACATAAAATTTAAACTTGAATTAGTTTTTTCCAACGGAAATCTGAATCAAAGTTGATCGGATACAACCTGAATTGAGGCATTTTTTAAATAAATCTTCTCCAAATCGAAATCTATTGGAATTGAGTTATGATGATAGGGTATTTTCTTACTCCTGATGAACAAAGGAAATGGGAAAAATAGTCCATTAACCTACAAAATAAAAACAACTTTCTTGTCTCTTCTTTTCTTCCTTTCTTTTACTTTTCCTCATTTGTAGCACATAAAATTAATATCTTTGTTAATTTTTTGTCAGAGTATATTTCTAAAGTATGAATTTCTCTTAGAAATTAATAATTTCGGTTGAATACTGAAATTCTGCTCTCAACAACCAAATCTTTTCACCTACATTCTGGGGGTTATAAAGAAAATGGGAGTCAACTTCAAGGACCAAAAAAATTAGCCTATCTATCAAAACATTTCGAAATTTGACCGAGGGTAATTTATCCAGAATTTCACGAAAACAAGCATTCCTGCTTAATCTCATTGTTTGGATTGAAATTCTATCAATTTTGAAAGACGTCAATTTAACACTGGAAATCAATCTGAAACTTTCAAAAAAGTCATAGAAACGCGAATCGAGTTTTAATTGGGTAGTATTCCATTTACTTAAGTCTTCGAAGTTTGTAAGAAATTCGAAAAAGTTGATGAATTTCCAAAAGATGGAAATTTCATTTTTGTGTAGGAGGGAAATTACAAGTTCGTGGGAAATTACAAATTAACGTTAAGCAAAAACATCAATCGAATTTCAATCAACAATGAGATTTCTTAAAAAATACCATTGGTATTTTACTCCAGTCATATATGTGTGATATGCTTATTTTTGGACCTACCTGGAGGTCCTATAAATTAACCTCTGTCCGTCCGTTCGTTCGTCCGTCTGTTACCAGCTTTTCTCAGTATTGGCTCATTAGTTTTTTCTGATTTTTTGCACAATGATGCAAAATGGCAATTCCCAAAATGTGACGGAGCCCGATTTTCGAAAAAAAATCATTTCCGGCCGAAAATACCGGAAATATGCTGGAAAAACCGTTTTTTTGGCATTTTCTCAAGATTTCATCATTAGTTTTTTTTGATTTTTTGCACAAAGATGCGTATTAGCAATGCCCAAAACTTGGCCGAGTCCGATTTTTGAGGAAAAATCTTTTCCGGTCGAAAATGCCGGAAATATGCCGGAAATCGCCGTTTTTGCAGATTTTCATCGGACTTTTTCCTTATAATTCGTTCTTTTTTCATACAAAAACATTATTAATAGCAATGTCCACGATCAAGCATGATTCAATTGTCAATAAAACTGATTTTTGAAGCCGGAACTTTCTAAAAATCGCCGGAACAGCCGATTTTCGCCGGAAAAACGGTATTTCTTGAATTTCTTGAGCTGTACTTTATATATTTTTTCATGAAATTTTGCACACTGATGCCAAATGTCAATACCTAAATTGTGACCGAAGCCCGATTTTGGAGAAAAATTCACTTCCGGCCGAAAATGCCGGAAATATGCCGGAAAAACTGTTTTTTTTTGGCATTTTCTCGATATTTTATCAATTTTTTTTGCCCAAAGATGCGTATTAACAATGCCCAAAACATGGCCGAGTCCGATTTTTGAGAAAATTTTTTTTCCGGCGGAAAATGCCTGAAATATGCCGGAAATCGCTGTTTTTCTAGATTTTCATTGGACTTTTTCCTTATAATTGGTTGTTTTTTCATTATTACACATTATTAATAGCAATGCCCACCATCAAGCATGTTTCAATTTTTAATGAAATTGATTTTTGAAGCCGGAACAACCTATTTTCGCCGGAAAGACAGTATTTCTTGAATTTCTCGAGCTGTACTTTATATCTTTTTATGAAATTTTGCACACTGATGCAATATAACAATACCTAAAATGTGACGGAGCCTGATTTCCGAAAAACAATTTTTGGCCGAAAATGCCGGAGATATGCCGGAAAAACCGGTTTTTTGACATTTTCTCGAATTTTTATTTTTAGTTTTTTCTTATTTTTTGCAGAAAGATGCGTATTCGCAATGCTCAAAACATGGCCGAGTTCGATTTTTGAGAAAATTTTTTTTCCGGTTGAAAATTCCGGAAATCGCCGTTTTTGCAGATTTTCATTGGATTTTTTCCTTATATTTCTATGTTTTTCACAAAAAAACATTATTGATAACAATGCTCACCATCAAGCACGATTCAATTGTCAATAAAAGTGATTTTTGCGACCAGAACTTTCTATTTATTTTTTCCCTACAACCCTTCCCTCTCCCCCCACCATCAATCAATGATGAATTTCTTGCGTTATGCATTTTCGCCAAACGCTATGTTTTCTGAATGATTTTTTTCATTTTTCTCCTTGCATTGCTATCTAACTTTCATCATCAGGTAGGTCCATTCAGCATCTAGCTTGTTTTCCACCAAATCTATAGGGGTCGGTAGTATACTTATGATTGATATCAACTTACGCCCACAAACGACGATCATGTTATTCTGACCATATTTTGCTTTAAATTAAAGTGGTCAAAAACTGCATCCTTGGTCAATTTTCTCTTCACTGTACTGTAAGGAGGCCCCCCGCCAGTCACCTTTCAAATCACGTAATCACGCAAAGAAAATTCCAAATCACGTTATCACAAGTTAAATTTTCATCTAATTCTATCACGATCACGTTGGTTCCTCTGAGATCACGCAATCACGCACTTTATTTTAAAATCTTAAGTCACGAAATCACGAACTTGAAAAACGCCATTCACGCCATTGTGAAAACCGCTGGGGGTAATTTAATGGGATAAATTTTCGCGGGGATTAAATTTCGCGATTGAGCTCATCCGCGAAATTTTAAGATTTCGCGGGGATTAATTTTCGCGGATGAGGGATTTCCTGATTTTTCGCGGGGATTTAATTTCGCGGATTGGGGTACAAAGTAAAATTTTTGAAAAGGGTCAAAACATTGAAATAACATTTTTCCAGGAAAATTAAGAATTTTTTTTTTAAGTAATAGGGTGTTTTGGAATAGGGCGAGGAGATATGTATTGCAACTATCAAAAGTTGAATTTGAACTTCCATGGTGCGGAGCTAAATTTTCATAGCCCATTTGGGAAAAAAGCGGAAGAGAAATTCGGGATAAGAAAATTAAATTGAAAATGAGTTAGTTTTAGTTTCTCATGTCAAAACTGTTTTTGAAATACAAAGGGAATAGAAACAAAATATGAACGTAGTAACTGAATAAAGAAAATAAACAATAAAAATAGAAATTTCGCAGATTGCAAAAAAAATTCAAATTTTTCGCGGAAACTAATTTTCGCGGATGGGCCTTTTTCAAATTTCCAATGGGACTTATTTTCGCGGATGGCACCCAAATCCGTAGCCTGTACCAGACGACCACGGCTTTTTCCTCGACACCGTATCGTCTGTAACTTTTTACATTTATTCCCCCAGAGATTCGTGGGGGAATAAAAATCCTCGGCTTCAAGCCAAAGGACCGTGCTTTTGACTGCAGCAAAAACTCTACCAATAAAATTTGTCACCGCGAAGGAGTGTTTTTGTAAACAAAGCTCAAAAACAGAGGCGGGAAGGGGAGAGACTTGGTGTAAGAAGTTACATATTGCAGACATTTATCTTATGGGTTCTTTATCACGTATGAGAAGTATATTATTAAGGAGATAATAAATGTGTTATAGTTATATAGTGTTATATAGTGTGTACTAGTGTTCTATGCGTTCTAGTGTTCTATACGTTCTAGTGTTCTATGCGTTCTAGTGTTCTATACGTTCTAGTGTTCTATGCGTTCTAATGTTCTATGCGTTCTAGTGTTCTATGCGTTCTAGTGTTCTATACGTTCTAGTGTTCTATGCGTTCTATGTGTTCTAGTGTTCTATGCGTTCTAGTGTTCTATGCGTTCTAGTGTTCTATACGTTCTAGTGTTCTATACGTTCAAGTGTTCTATGCGTTCTATGCGTTCTAGTGTTCTATGCGTTCTAGTGTTCTATGCGTTCTAGTGTTCTATGCGTTCTAGTGTTCTATGCGTTCTAGTGTTCTATACGTTCTAGTGTTCTATACGTTCAAGTGTTCTATGCGTTCTATGCGTTCTAGTGTTCTATGCGTTCTAGTGTTCTATGCGTTCTAGTGTTCTATGCGTTCTAGTGTTCTATGCGTTCTAGTGTTCTATACGTTCTAGTGTTCTATGCGTTCTAGTTCTGTGTTCTATGCGTTCTAGTGTTCTATACGTTCTAGTGTTCTATGCGTTCTAGTGTTCTATACGTTCTAGTGTTCTATGCGTTCTATGTGTTCTAGTGTTCTATGCGTTCTAGTGTTCTATACGTTCTAGTGTTCTATACGTTCAAGTGTTCTATGCGTTCTATGCGTTCTAGTGTTCTATGCGTTCTAGTGTTCTATGCGTTCTAGTGTTCTATGCGTTCTAGTGTTCTATGCGTTCTAGTGTTCTATACGTTCTAGTGTTCTATGCGTTCTAGTGTTCTATGCGTTCTAGTGTTCTATACGTTCTAGTGTTCTATGCGTTCTAGTGTTCTATACGTTCTAGTGTTCTATGCGTTCTATGTGTTCTAGTGTTCTATGCGTTCTAGTGTTCTATACGTTCTAATGTTCTATGCGTTCTAGTGTTCTATACGTTCTAGTGTTCTATGCGTTCTAGTGTTCTATACGTTCTAGTGTTCTATGCGTTCTATGTGTTCTAGTGTTCTATGCGTTCTAGTGTTCTATGCGTTCTAGTGTTCTATACGTTCTAGTGTTCTATACGT
This sequence comes from Clytia hemisphaerica, assembly GCF_902728285.1. NCBI lineage: Eukaryota > Metazoa > Cnidaria > Hydrozoa > Leptothecata > Clytiidae > Clytia > Clytia hemisphaerica. The sequence continues at coordinate 12,379 of NW_027104322.1, read as the reverse complement.
TCTAGTGTTCTATGCGTTCTATGCGTTCTAGTGTTCTATGCGTTCTAGTGTTCTATGCGTTCTAGTGTTCTATGCGTTCTAGTGTTCTATACGTTCTAGTGTTCTATGCGTTCTAGTGTTCTATACGTTCTAGTGTTCTATGCGTTCTAATGTTCTATGCGTTCTAGTGTTCTATGCGTTCTAGTGTTCTATACGTTCTAGTGTTCTATGCGTTCTATGTGTTCTAGTGTTCTATGCGTTCTAGTGTTCTATGCGTTCTAGTGTTCTATACGTTCTAGTGTTCTATACGTTCTAGTGTTCTATACGTTCTAATGTTCTATGCGTTCTAGTGTTCTATACGTTCTAGTGTTCTATACGTTCTAGTGTTCTATGCGTTCTAATGTTCTATGCGTTCTAGTGTTCTATGTGTTCTAGTGTTCTATACGTTCTAGTGTTCTATACGTTCTAATGTTCTATGCGTTCTAGTGTTCTGTGAGTTCTAATGTTCTATACGTTCTAGTGTTCTATGCGTTCTAGTGTTCTATGCGTTCTAGTGTTCTATACGTTCTAGTGTTCTATACGTTCAAGTGTTCTATGCGTTCTATACGTTCTAGTGTTCTATACGTTCTAGTGTTCTATGCGTTCTAATGTTCTATGCGTTCTAGTGTTCTATGTGTTCTAGTGTTCTATACGTTCTAGTGTTCTATACGTTCTAATGTTCTATGCGTTCTAGTGTTCTATACGTTCTAGTGTTCTATACGTTCTAGTGTTCTATACGTTCTAGTGTTCTATACGTTCTAGTGTTCTATGCGTTCTAGTGTTCTATACGTTCTAGTGTTCTATACGTTCTAGTGTTCTATACGTTTTAGTGTTCTATGCGTTCTAGTGTTCTATACGTTCTAGTGTTCTATACGTTCTAGTGTTCTATACGTTCTAGTGTTCTATGCGTTCTAGTGTTCTATACGTTCTAGTGTTCCATACGTTCTAGTGTTCTATGCGTTCTAGTGTTCTATACGTTCTAGTGTTCTATGCGTTCTAGTGTTCTATGCGTTCTAGTGTTCTATGCGTTCTACTGTTCTATACGTTCTAGTGTTCTATGTGTTCTAGTGTTCTGTGCGTTCTAGTGTTCTATACGTTCTATTGTTCTATACGTTCTAGTGTTCTATACGTTCTAGTGTTCTAGTGTTCTATGCCTTCTATACGTTCTAGTGTTCTATGCGTTCTAGTGTTCTATGCGTTCTAGTGTTCTATGCGTTCTAGTGTTCTAGTGTTCTAGTGTTCTATGCGTTCTATACGCCCGGCGGAACATAAATAGTGAAACCCACCCGCCACCCCTGACTACTTAAAATTGTTTCGCTGAACTCACAGGCACAACTCCCTTTTGGCTCCAATCTTATCATATCGCTGTTGCATTTATGTACGTTATTATATTCTGTGTGATGACGCCCTGGAAAGCAACATGCAATAGTCAAGTGTCCGGTGTTTGATATGACTCTCTAGGAGTATGACAGGTGTGGGTGCGGTCAACCAAGGTTGACATGCCATAAAGCACGAACGTCACTGTGAAGATGTTCAAAACATAGTCTGTCAAACTATCAGCTTAGTCAACGTTTCCGAAGAATATCTACCGTCATTGTGACTTCACAATGCAATCCAGAAAATGTGTAACCGTACATCCTGTGCCCAAGTTCAGGAGTTGTTATAAAGCCATTATGATAATAACCGGGAGGGCACATTGCTATACATTGAACATCTACCTTCCAGATGTATTTGGCACCGAGTCGGGAACGGTATATTCCCCAAGTGTTCCATCGCAAGATGGAGCAGCCGCACGATTGTCGACAATTTCATTCCTTTTATAAGGTGAACATTATCTTGTGCCATTGTAAAATTGAGTTATTTACAAGTTGCATTGTAAAGAAAACTGACTGATGCAGCAGATAATAAAGAATATCCATTTACTAGTTTTTCCAAAGATGTGCAGCAGCTGTCAGTCCTTGGACGTTCGTACATTTTCATTTAAAACTGTATCTTCAATCCAGTGCAACCACAACGAGTGTCTCTTTTTTCGGGTGTCCATTCTTCTCGAAAGCTATTGCCATGGAGGCCTTTTTGGTCTTAACTACAGTGGAGCGTTTGAGTGAAAGATTCTCAAGCCTTGTTCAAAGATTTGTCCATGCAACCTTGTCGTTGTTTGGACCGTCTTTTTTTATCACTCCGGCGCTCCTCCTTGCGGCGAGTTATTCGGCACTCTGCTGCGTGTCGTTCCGGCGGCGGTGGTGCCATTGGGGGCTGGGCGCTCCGGCTTTTCAACCCCGATCTTCGAAAAAAAACTTTGTTTTTTTTCTGAATTTTATTTTATTTTAAGTTTGAAAAACGCTCCATGACGGAGGAGGGCGGGCCCGTACGCTCGACGCCGTCGCTGCGTTTGGGGGGGAATTTGAACGTGGCAACGCGTTCTAGACGTTCGAGAGACTCTGCAAAAAAAAATTTTTTTTTTTAGACGACGTCTGCCCGGGTTCCGTAGCGATCCCGTTTTCCGCGAAAAGGTGAAACGTGAGACAGTTGAAAAAGGCGAAACGCGAGGCGGACGGTGAGTTTAATCGCGCACGCTACCTAAAAAGGGGACTCTTTTTTTAAAATTTGATTTTTTCGCTGGATAGTGTTAGTGAACGTGCTTGCCTGAAAAAAATTTTGAACTCTGCCGACTTTTTTTTCCGGCGTTTTCCGGCTCTTTAAAAAATGGAGAGATTATGACAAGTGTAGCATTTTTAAGCCGAAACCCGTACGGCCGTCGTGCGTAGAGTTTGAGTGCTAAGTCTTAGATAATTTTCAGGATTGTTCTCCACGTGGTAGAGATGCCTCACGGCGAACTTGACGTAATGAAAACGCCGTGTGGCCCGTAAAACGTCCGTACGGGAACGTCCCATGTTATACTTTCACGGCCGGTAACCGAGTTACCGGTAACGGCGAAGGTATAAAATTTGGCGTGCTTTCCTCTTTTAACATGCTCAACGTCTCCAGAAAATTTCAATACGTAAGTCCTATCCGGTTCGGCGCTACGGGAGGGGGGTCCCGTAATTGCGTACACCCCCCCCCCGTAGAGCCTTCCCGTGACATTTTCAGAACTTCGACCCGAATTTTTCGGAATCTACACCAAAAAGTACATGACATATCAAAGTTTGGATGAAGATGACTTAAGGGTAAATGTTCCGTGGAATGAAATGAGGTGAGCAAGAATGACCTTATCTGACAAAATGTCAAAAAAAACTGTCATCAATTCAACAAGCGTCTAGTTTTGCGGTCGCAGTGACATTGAGGTGAACAGAAATAACCTCATCTGACAAAGTGTCAGGATAAACCGTCATGAATTCGACAAGCGTTCAGTTTGTGTAGCATTTCATTATCACGCTGTCTTACTGGATTTCAAATTTCGAGAATAAGGGTTAGTATTAGCATATTAATAGACACGCACGAAATTATTAGTATAGCTCAATTTACGTCTTCACACATGTTAGGTGTAAAATGTGACTTTGTTAGCTCGAAGATAGTCATGAAAGAGTCTAAACTTTTCACTCGTGATATAGCAACATATCCTACCGCTGCCGAAATTCTTGGCGTATCAAAGACTACAGTAACGTGTCCCATCGTTTGACCTTGTATTTTGTGCACTGTAGTGGCATATCCAGGTCTTAAAGAATAGTACCGATGCCCGTCTTTTATACCCGGAAATACTGGCACTAGTGAATCACAACTGAGTACGAAAACAGTGACTCCAGTAATTGAATGGACCGTGCCTGTCGTGCCGTCGACGTACCTCGTAGTTTTGCACTTGTTCTCTGTAATACAGACCGGCATTCCGAGATGAAGATGCAGTTCTTCTAGATCTTCGTCAAAGAATTCAAAGGGCTTCTGCGACCCAAAGAAGTGTTGAGTGCAAACCTTGTTTATATATTTCTCGACTGCCCTGCTTAATACCAGAAACGTTGTGGTCGGAGTGACATTGAGGTGAGCAGAAATAACCTCATCTGACAAAGTGTCAGGAAAACCGTCATGAATTCTACAAGCGTTCACTAAGTATCGCATTTCTCTACTTTCAACAGACTCCTCAAGTCTCCCTTCGTCATCTTCCACTAAAAACGGCTCAAATGAAACTTTCACTCTATTGAACAGACGACGCTGAGAAATTGACATTTCATTCTCATTGTAGACATGTTCCTCTCCCGCAGTTGCCAACGCAAATCTGTCAAAACGACCATTACGATAATAGTCCAACGCTGTTCTTTGCGAGCGCACATACATTAGTACGGCTCTAGAGAAATGTTCTCTGTTTCCCTCGGACGATAGATGAGCAGAAATTCTATCATCGTTTGACCAAAACTCTCCATTAACAGTACTGGCAGAGGCAAAGTACCTGAGATGTTCAGGCAGTTCTCTGTCTTCCGGAAGAAGAAGATCGTCTAGAGAACGAAAAGGCATAGTACACATTAGCAAGTGAAACGGATTGACCGGATTGAAATATGAACATAATTTTGTCCCGAGCAGAACCAGTGACTTTCGTTTATAGGGCTCAAACTTTTCCGTGCAGCTTCGTAAGAATTCAAGAATTGTCATATTTTCTTCATTGGCAGGTCTCTGAATATATTCCGTCACCTGTTTGCACTCGTCGAAATTTTCGAGATATGGAACGCGTAATTTTTTAGTTATTCCGTATAGAACACTAGAACACTAGAACGTATAGAACACTAGAACGCATAGAACACTAGAACGTATAGAACACTAGAACGTATAGTACACTAGAACGCATAGAACACTAGAACGCATAGAACACTAGAACGCATAGAACACTAGAACACATAGAACACTAGAACGTATAGAACACTAGAACGTATAGAACACTAGAACGCATAGAACACTAGAACGCATAGAACACTAGAACGTATAGAACGCATAGAACACTAGAACGTATAGAACACTAGAACGTATAGAACACTAGAACGCATAGAACACTAGAACACTAGAACGTATAGAACACTAGAACGTATAGAACACTAGAACGCATAGAACACTAGAACGTATAGAACATTAGAACGCACAGAACACTAGAACGCATAGAACATTAGAACGTATAGAACACTAGAACTTATAGAACACTAGAACACATAGAACACTAGAACGCAAAGAACGCATAGAACACTAGAACACATAGAACACTAGAACGTATAGAACATTAGAACGCACAGAACACTAGAACGCATAGAACATTAGAACGTATAGAACACTAGAACTTATAGAACACTAGAACACATAGAACACTAGAACGCATAGAACGCATAGAACACTAGAACACATAGAACGCATAGAACACTAGAACGTATAGAACACTAGAACGCATAGAACACTAGAACGTTTAGAACACTAGAACGCATAGAACACTAGAACGCATAGAACGCATAGAACACTAGAACGTATAGAACACTAGAACGCATAGAACACTAGAACGTTTAGAACACTAGAACGCATAGAACACTAGAACGTATAGAACGCATAGAACACTAGAACGTATAGAACACTAGAACGCATAGAACACTAGAACGTATAGAACACTAGAACGCATAGAACACTAGAACGCATAGAACACTAGAACACTAGAACGTATAGAACACTAGAACGTATAGAACACTAGAACACATAGAACACTAGAACGCATAGAACACTAGAACGTATAGAACACTAGAACACATAGAACACTAGAACGCATAGAACATTAGAACGCACAGAACACTAGAACGCATAGAACATTAGAACGTATAGAACACTAGAACGTATAGAACACTAGAACACATAGAACACTAGAACGCATAGAACACTAGAACACATAGAACGCATAGAACACTAGAACGTATAAAACACTAGAACGCATAGAACACTAGAACGTATAGAACACTAGAACGCATAGAACACTAGAACGCATAGAACACTAGAACGTATAGAACACTAGAACGCATAGAACACTAGAACGCATAGAACACTAGAACGCATAGAACACATAGAACGCATAGAACACTAGAACGTATAGAACACTAGAACGCATAGAACACTAGAACGTTTAGAACACTAGAACGCATAGAACACTAGAACGCATAGAACGCATAGAACACTAGAACGTATAGAACACTAGAACGCATAGAACACTAGAACGTTTAGAACACTAGAACGCATAGAACACTAGAACGTATAGAACGCATAGAACACTAGAACGTATAGAACACTAGAACGCATAGAACACTAGAACGTATAGAACACTAGAACGCATAGAACACTAGAACGCATAGAACACTAGAACACTAGAACGTATAGAACACTAGAACGTATAGAACACTAGAACACATAGAACACTAGAACGCATAGAACACTAGAACGTATAGAACACTAGAACACATAGAACACTAGAACGCATAGAACATTAGAACGCACAGAACACTAGAACGCATAGAACATTAGAACGTATAGAACACTAGAACGTATAGAACACTAGAACACATAGAACACTAGAACGCATAGAACACTAGAACACATAGAACGCATAGAACACTAGAACGTATAAAACACTAGAACGCATAGAACACTAGAACGTATAGAACACTAGAACGCATAGAACACTAGAACGCATAGAACACTAGAACGTATAGAACACTAGAACGCATAGAACACTAGAACGCATAGAACACTAGAACGCATAGAACACTAGAACGCATAGAACGCATAGAACACTAGAACGTATAGAACACTAGAACGTATAGAACACTAGAACGCATAGAACACTAGAACGCATAGAACACTAGAACACATAGAACGCATAGAACACTAGAACGTATAGAACACTAGAACGCATAGAACACTAGAACGTATAGAACACTAGAACGCATAGAACACTAGAACGTATAGAACACTAGAACGCATAGAACACTAGAACGCATAGAACACTAGAGAGTATAGAACACTAGAACGCATAGAACACTAGAACGCATAGAACACTAAAACGTATAGAACACTAGAACGCATAGAACACTAGAACGCATAGAACATTAGAACGCATAGAACACTAGAACGCATAGAACATTAGAACGTATAGAACACTAGAACGCATAGAACACTAGAACGTATAGAACACTAGAACACTAGAACGTATAGAACACTAGAACGTATAGAACACTAGAACGCATAGAACACTAGAACGTATAGAACATTAGAACGCACAGAACACTAGAACGCATAGAACACTAGAACGTATAGAACAGTAGAACGCATAGAACACTAGAACGCATAGAACACTAGAACGCATAGAACACTAGAACGTATAGAACACTAGAACGCATAGAACACTAGAACGTATGGAACACTAGAACGTATAGAACACTAGAACGCATAGAACACTAGAACGTATAGAACACTAGAACGTATAGAACACTAGAACGTATAGAACACTAGAACGCATAGAACACTAGTACACACTATATAACACTATATAACTATATAACACATTACTAGTACACACTATATAACACATTTATTATCTCCCTAATAATATACTGCATGTCTGCAATATGTAATGTTACACCAAGTCCTTGCCGCGGGAAGAGTAGGAACTGATGTTTTGCTACATTTCAAACGAAAACATTCGAAAATATGTGACTTTAGAAACATTCTAAAACGTACCAAGAGAGTTCGAAATGTTGCAGAATGTTGTGTTTTTATTTATTTTGTGCTTTGAACTTTGAAGAGTCACTCTTCAAAAAGTTTTTGGAATGGCTAGTCACTAGTTGTCTAGAATTATCCAGAAATTAATAGATACGATTTTATAAAGGGAAAGAGCAGAAAGATGACTACAAGAAACTTTCTCTGGAGCACTGCTTATGTTGGATTATTTTTGTTACATAAAGACTTTAATTTTGGTAAATGGGCAAAGATTGACGAATGGTTTTATGAATTTGTCGAAGAATGGACAGTGGTGTGGTGAGACACACAAATTAATCAAACATATCTGTATACTGGAATGATAGTGGTTGGATTTTTGTTAAAGATTGCTCCATGGATCATCCCTGCTTCGAACAAACTTGGAAGTACAGGAGTATATACTTAGGCTCCTTGTTTTTGTTACCAAAATACAGCACTATTTTTTCATTTCGAAAGATTTGAGTAACATTGTTTTTAATCACTTGTCAGATCGTTTCTATCGTGGACATTTCTATTTCTATTCAGACAGTGGACATACAGAATGCATGGTAGTGTATTTCATAATGAGAAATGTTAACAAAGAGAATATATGTTACGTGGGTGGTGTGGTGGCAAGCACAATTCGAGAGGTCCACCAAATAATTTTGATGAAATCATGAGGAAATGTGGCTAATGGTCTACAGCTGGATTATTTTATTTATAATTTTTAACAGAATAATCCTCGAGATAGGAGACCTTTAAAAGATACCTTTTCTTTACTTTTGTGGATTCTACCGGAGACCACTATGAGTATAGAAATAATTATTTGAAAGTTTCGAAATAATCAAAACATGTTTCAGCTTGATAAATGCGAAGTACAAATCCAGAAATCAAAGTAAATCTTATTTATATATTTTATACTTTTTTTACTCTTTTCAAGGGAATTTTGCATATTTTTTTACAAAGTGGTAGGAATCTTTTGTCGTTTTAGGTGCATAATTTTTTTTTTAATTCTTGTATTCCTCCGTTTTTATGTATGGTGGTAAGCTTTATATTTTCTATTTCAAAAAATTTGAGCAATTTATTTTCAATGCTTTTATTGATAGAGTAGGGTTGTTACTTTATCTGCTTTTTACTTTTTAGGCAGTGAAATTTTATAAACAACACTCAATACATTTTTTGTTGTGTTTAATTTTTGTAACATTTTGTACAATCAACACAGCGACACACCTCACAATATTTAAAAAAAATTCTGCAATAAGTCTCAACATTCAAGTTTTTTGCGAAGCGAATATACATGAGCGAAGCAGTTTTGCTATCGTGTGCATGTACCTTTAAATTCTATATACCAGGGGAGCGCCAAGGAAAACTTGATGTGCGTTTTCTACGGTATCGAAAACATCATTTCGATCCGTCAGACGGCACTTTCTCATACATTGCTTCCCATCGCTTCCGTAAATTTGGAACAATTGGTTTTTAGTGTAGAGGATGTATATCAGATCTAAAATATTACGGAGATAATCTTGCCTTGAGTTTCTGTTTCGATTACCTCCCTAATGTTAAATTAGGAAATTTAAAGAAGAGATCGGAAAATCAGCGCGGGCTGGAAGCGTTCAAGAAGCGTTCAAACGCTCGTTTTTCAAGAAGTCGTTGCATTGACTCGGGCAAAGACTTTCGAATGTTGACTCTGAATTCGAATGTTGACTCTGAATTCGAATGTTGACTCTGTCTTTGAAAAATAAAATCATTGTTGTTTTGAAATTGAAAAAGAAATGAAGAAAGCAGCTGAACTGTGGAATGAGAAAGAAAGAAGATGGAATTTTTATTGTTTCATCAACAGGACAGCAGCCTCAACGGAGTTGTTGCTTCGTTGCAAAAAGAGGTTCAAAACTGAAAAATGAACTGTATTATGATGGTGGGAGAGCCATTCCACCTTGGATGATTGGATCTTGATTCTTGGCTTGGCTTGGTAGTAGAGAGCAAACATGAATTTGGACTTTTAGTATGTTTTGAAATGGGAAAAAGATAATATATTTTGGATATGGCTAACCTGGAAAAATTTATTCCTCCCCTTATTGAGTGGAAGAAGAACTATTTGTTTGTTGTTGATTTTTAAATTCTGGCTTGGCCGACCCTCGCTCGATGATGTGGCCACATCCATGTGGTTGTTGTTTGTTGTTTATGGATACGCATTGGTGGTCAGAGAAATAGAACATTGACATGTGATTGTATTTTTAAAGGATTTTATTGTTGGTAATGGTAATGACTTGTAAAATGTCAAAATACATCGACAAAACTTGACATTATTTTTATGATGCACTTTAACTGCTTTAAATTTCTGTGTTACAATTAATACAGCCTACAGCCGAGAAAAAAGTCACAGATTTTTTTTTACTTTTTTATGTGAAGAGTTTGCTCCTGTTTGTCAGCAACTCAAGGGTAAAAGATTTGCCATATTTGTCTCCAACATACTTAAGATTTTAAGAGCCTCTAGATTTCCCAACTTTGAAAAAATACACAGCCAGTAAAATTTAGAGATTTTGCTTAGTAGAATCGTTGAAGAATACTTTCAAAATCTCAGATCTTTACTTTTTGTCTGGTTTTTCATTATTTTCATCTCAGGATTTTACAGCGCTAATAGTTTTAATATAATTTTAGAAAGTTGTTAAAATTTTCAGAATTTATGATGCAATTAAACGATATTCCTAATTGCTTATGATTATTGAATTTTGAAATTGCATAAATCAACTTATTTCCATTAAATTCTAGTCTTGAAATTCTCTGTATTTCACATCCCTGTCTCAATAAAGCGGGTGATGTCTCAAGTTTGTTTAATTTTATTGCCTCTATGGTCTCGCCCTGCAAGGGAAACTTTTTGAAGAAGCTAGAGGGTAATTTTTCCACCAGAGACGAAATTTTTCCAAGTTTTCCAGCGGGTATGTGACACAGGGGTACGTGTTTACGTTAGTTCTTTCGTTAAGGGGTTTGTCAAAAAATTGCATTTTGGAAAAAGAGTAAAACCGGAAGTACAACAAGTTCACAACAAAAAATAATAACTAAAAATATTTAATGCTTTTAAGGCAGACAAACTTTCCCGAGCAAAAACGATTATTGAACTTTTTATTGAATATTCTTAGAGAGTAGAGAAGAGCATAATGGATTAACTAAGGGAATATTTTTAACCTATAAGTCACATTCATTTGAAAGTGCTCATTTGTCAACGATTAATGAAAGAATTTGTATAATTTTCCTCAAATTCGTAGAAGTAAACGTCGTAAGTTTGTACGCCAGAAGTGTTTTACTAAATCTCTAAAGGGGCTCGGTCTTCCTGGACCTGAGCAGTTGTCGGGGTTTCGCGGGGTTTGTATTTACGAATTGATTTCGAATCTTTTTTTAAATGGCAATTTCTAGTGCGTGACCCCATAAATATTTTGCTTGCAACTTGCGAATCGAGTGACTTGCCTGGATCGCTTCGCAATTTTTATACATATACACTAGTTCTTTTCCTTTCCACCCGCCCTTCTTTGTTTATGTTTTCGGCCGCCATCTTTTTTCGTCGCTAGTGACGTCGAATTTTATAAAAAACACGGCATCGACGAATTCGGTCAAGTTCTCCATCGTTGACGCGAAAGTGGTAACAAGTGATAGACCAACAGAGTGATCAAAAAATCGCGTGTTGGGATAGAGATAGGCTACCAAATCCGCGAAATCCGCGAAAATTAATCCCCGCGAAAATTTATCCCATTAAAGTATTCGCCTAGACTATTAGTATTCGCCCTATCGTGTTTCGAACCGCCCAATTCACCGCCCTTGTCCGCGAGTTCCATTACAAAATGGTAGACTAAGCTTCGACATAATTTAGACAGTCGGTTCTTGTTGTAATGTACACCAATTAATTAAGTAGCAAATTTTGAATTTTCAACAGCTTTTTTTCGCCTAAGGTCAATATATGTTTTAGTTAGCGCCGACAAGAGAAGAGACGAGGAGCCAGGAAAACTTTTAAAGGAGAAAGAAAGACTACTGAATACAGTTGGTAAGATTTGGATTCAAGCTTTAAATCGTCAGGAGTACATATTTTTTTATTATGAATTTATTAAGGCTCAAAAGGTGACTAGCCGTATTGTATAAGGGTTGCGAAGCGATCCAGACTCCACCTCTCAATTCGCAAGTTGCTAGCAAAATAAGAGACTCTTCCCTCTTCTAATAAAGCCGCTATAGAGACAGGGTCGTAGGAGCCTTAAATGCCCCAAACACACTACATAATCCACGGCGGCACAACACCCGCCGCTGCCCGCCCATCGCTCTTTTGTTTTCCTTCTAGTTATTCTAGTGTAAATGGTGCCTTAATAAAATCGAACGATATTCGTCGAACGATCGAACATTTTTATTCGAATCACAAATCGTTTGTCGAAATCATATAACAAAACATAAAAATAAAAAACAAAAACAAAAATGTACAAAGATGGCTTGTTGGTTCTTTGGCAGTTTTGATTTATTTCTTGACAAATTTGATTACCTCCGTTGTACTTCTTTATTATAGAATATCCACTTGGTTTTGCAAGGTAAGTTTCGTTCACTAAAAGAGCACTCCTCCCGCCAGTCAGGACCTCATTTCACTTTATCGATATTACGAAAACGGCAGTGTGCGCTAAATAATCTTGGTTTCGCTTTCGATTTCAAGCAA